>NC_090928.1:192470725-192773755 GCF_040938575.1 Ambystoma mexicanum | reverse complement strand
GGAGGTCTCCCCAAGCACGACATGCGCCTTCAAGGCAGTGATAAGGGGACAACAAATAGCAATGAAGGCACAAAAAGATAAGCTCGCACATAAATGGGAAGACGAACTGGGGAAAAAATTGGAGGAAATAAGAGAAGAAATGACAAAGAACTCTTCCAGGAAAATAAAGAGTGTATGCCGACACATCCAGAGCCAGATCGATCTGATAAGGACCAAAAGAGCGGAAACGCAACTACTGCACACAAAACATTGGTACGCGATGAAATCGAATAAAGCAGACAAGCTACTAGCAAGACAATTAAAGGGCAAGTAACAAGAGCAAATGGTACAATCCCTGCTGGACGGACAGGGAGCGAAGAAAACACAAACGAAAGATATCAAGGAAATATTCAGGGACTACTACCAGAACCTATACTCCTCACAACGCCCGAGAGTGGGGGAACAGGCGTCATTCCTGAATCATATTACTCTTCCAATGGTTACCCCAGCAGAAAAAGCGGCTCTGGACGAGCCAATAGCACCAGGAGAGGTAGCAAAAGCAATAAAAGACCTCCCCAAGAACAAAGCTCCAGGTCCGGATGGCTTCACGGCGGCCTTCTACAAAACATACGCTGACCAACTAACACCATATCTAACCACCATGTTCAACACCTTCAAGACCACGAACAACATCACCACCTCCATGAATGAAGCAAAGATACTAGTTTTCCACAAAAAAGGGAAAGATCCAGAAAGCCCGAGCTCATATCGCCCAATAGCCTTAATCAACGTGGATGCCAAGCTCTACATGAAGGTACTCGCGAATAGGCTGGCACCCCTGCTCTGTAAGCTGATCCATAAAGAACAAGCAGGATTCATTCCCAATAGGAAAACCCACGACAACATCAGACGCATAGTACATCTAATAGAGAAGGCCGGAATGATGAAACTCCCATCAGCAATAATATCGCTAGACGCCCAGAAAGCGTTTGATCGGGTAGAATGGACCATGCTCTTCGCGACACTACAGAAAATGGGCATGGGGAAAGAGTTCATACAAATGATCAGGGAGAAAAACTACTATCCGACGGCCAGGATCGCGGTAAACGGGGACCTGTCGGAACCCATCAGAATAGGAAGAGGCACAAAACAGGGATGCCCCTTGTCACCCCTACTCTATGCAATCTTCCTAGAACCCCTCCTGGCTAAAATCAGAGCAGCACCAGATATAAAAGGCATAGAGATGGGGGGACACATGCACAAGACGGCTGCATACGCCGATGATATGTTGATGACAATAACAGAACCAAGTAAAACCCTCCCGCGACTCATCCAGCAGATAGACGAATATGGGACAATCTCGGGGCTGAAAATAAATAAGCAGAAATCATCAGTAATGGCACTGGCGGGAGACAGACGAAATCCACAAGAAAACGAAAGACCTACAGCTGCAAACGGCGGAAGAGGGAGTGAAATACCTTGGAGTAACACTGACCCCAAAGATAAAAGACTTGTACTTGGGGAACTTCACAAAACTCTTAGAAGACGTAAAAAGAGACCTGAACAGGTGGAACCCACTGACCATCTCCTGGTGGGGCAGAATAACGGTCATCAAGATGTCGATTCTACCCAGATTGCTCTATTACTTCCAAGCACTCCCCATTCGGATTCCCGCATCATTCTTCAAGACACTCAGTAAAACAATAACAAAATATATATGGCAGAATAAAACTCCGAGACTATCACAACAGGCACTCACAGCACATAAAATAGACGGAGGAATGGCGCTCCCCCACTTCAGAAAGTACTACGAGGCGGCACAGCTGTGGGTCCTTAACGAATGGATCACGAACACATCAGGAAAATGGTGGGAGGCTCAGGACAGAGCCGTCGCAAGATCAAACCTCCGCCACCTCCTGTGGAGGAAACCAGAGCACAGACATCAAAACATTAAAATAAGTGAAGTCATGGGTACAACCATGCAAATGTGGGACAAAGCAACTAAGAAAGAAACCCTCACGATAGATCCAGCCCCATTCATACCAATCTTCGACAACCCAGACTTCCCTCCGGGACTGGAAAAAGGGGCATTTCAGAAATGGCGAGACGCCGACTGCACAAAAGTGGGAGATATGTTCGAGAGCCAGCAAATCAGAACCTTCACAGAATGCCAAGATCTGCTGGGTCTCAGGGAAAAGGATGGATTCCAGTACGAACGGATTCACCATTGGCTCACGACTCCAAGAATAACAAAGGCCATGACAAGGGACCCTACACCATTCGAGACCTACATGATGACCCACACGGGAGAAAAGAAATTTGTCTCAACCCTCTACAAATTTATGAACGTCCAGAACTAAAACATAACTTGGCAGTACATGAAAAAATGGGAAACCACGATAGGAAAGCAAATAGCGAGGGATCAATGGATATACCTCTGGCAAATAATTCCCAAATGGACACGGGCAATTCAGACAAGGGAAGCATGGACCAAAGTGATGATCCAATGGCAATACACTCCGGAGAGACTACACAAAATGTTCCCGACAACGACGGGGAAATGTTGGAGGGGATGCGACACCAAGGGAACTTGGAGGCATATTTGGTGGGACTGCAAAGAGATACAAAAATTCTGGGTGGAAGTGAAAACACAGATGCAAATGATATTCAAGGGAGCTGCCGACCTGGGAGAAGAAATATGGATGTGCGGCATGTGGGCCCCCCGAAACAGGTCACTCACGAAGGCGCAAAAGCGAAACTTCATGGGGTTCCTCATTGCAGCATGGATAGCCATAGCACAAAAATGGAAACAAAAATCTCCTCCAACAACGCAAGAATGGCTACACAGGATATGGACCTATCTGGCAATGGAAAGAATCACATATAATCTCCAAGGAGACAGACAGAGCTTCGCTACAGACTGGGGAGACGCCATAGACTTCCTGCAAAGTGACTATATGATGCAATGGTGCCCACACAACGTTCGCATCCTGGACATGTTCACAGGCTAGAATCGAAACACCCTGGGAACGCAGTGGAACTGCAGAGACGATGGAACCGGTGGGGAGGGAGTGGGGTGGGATGAGGGGGGATTAAGGACACTGTTGAGTCCCGATGCTCATGTTTAAATAATTGCCAATAAAAATATATTAAAAAAAAAAAAGACCCCACCTGTAGGGGGTCCACTAATTGACTGGAACTGTGTGTTGGAATTCTTGCAATAAATTGCCAAGCAAATATGGCAAATATACATTAAACGTTTGGTGTTCATTAATACACGTTTGTGGGATTTTGGAAGGGCGCGGGACAATATCTGCTTTGTTTTCTTCTGTAGCCTCTTATTTTTTGGGGTTCATTTGAGCAGTCCAGAAAGCTACAGAGAATTCATGGCAGAAGAGTTTGGCTTCATGCATGTTCTCTTCAGTTTGAAAAAAACTATCACGCCTCTTCCTCTTTAAGCACCGAAAGCGAGAAACCCCAAATGCCCCAGTTCTTATCAAGAATGGTCAACCACCTTTCGTTTGACTTCTGACAGCCACTCGCCCCCTTCAGGGTTTTCCTTTCAGACGCCTGTTTCCGGGGTCACAAACAAGGCCGGAGACGTTCATAGAGGGCCCCGAGGTCCCCAAACGGAACCAAGCGGGGGCGCTCACCTTTCACTGCCAATGACAGCCCTTATGATGTCACTCACATGTGCACCCATCCTCTCACTCTGGACAGTTCGCTGAACGAGGCCAGAGTCTTCTGCCGAGTGTTAGACAACCTCTCGTAATAGAGAAAGGCGTCATCCTCTTTAAAAAGGCAGGTTCATCTCTTCATGTAGGGTTTTCTGACATATTTACCCTTGTGTGAAGAAAAAAAAAAAGGCGTGCCAGGGGGTCGTGGTCCAATCATTCATGTTATGGTGACAGTTCGCCACCATCTCTTGCCCCTCACTGCTGCTCCCCACCATGTCAACATATTTGAAGATACAGCTGAAACTCCTTCTCGTTCTGAGAGTGAGCCTCCTTCTTATCATTGTTCTCTAAGCTGGCAAATGTAACAGTTTGACTGTCTAAGCACCAGGGGCGTTGCTAGGGGGGAGCTATGGGTGCTATATATTTGAAGATACAGCTGCAACTCCTTCTCGTTCTGAGAGTGAGCCTCCTTCTTATCATTGTTCTCTAAGCTGGCAAATGTAACAGTTTGACTGTCTAAGCACCAGGGGCGTTGCTAGGGGGGAGCTATGGGTGCTATAGCCCCTGATCTTTTGGTTGTAGCCCCGGATAGAATCTCAGGAGCTACAGCCAAATGACTAGCTAGCCCCCAGTGCCAACAGTTCTGACATCAGCGTAGCCCCGCGTCTTTTCCAGACCTAGCAACTCCCCTGCTAAGCACAGAAAATACAGCCCAAGTACCTCCTCAAACATTGCGGCAAGAGCCTGGCATGGGTCTGCATAGCAGAAGAGAAATGGGCAGGGCCCACACTAGTAAGGCCCTGCATGTGCCCGCCAGGTGCCCCCACATGCAGAGGAGCAGCAGAGCCACAGCTGTGCATGCCAGCCACACCGGCGACAGTGACCGATATGCATGTGCATGCCAGCGGCGGACTGGCCTATAGGGAACACTGGAAATTTCCTGGTAGGCCTCTGCACCCTGGGCCTCGTGTGGTATTTCCACATTTTCCCATAGGAAAAGGGTTGGGCTTGCGGAAAATGTGTAATATGGGGCAGCTTTGAAAATGATTTCCAGGGCCTCTTTTGGTTGCCAGTCCACCCCTAGGCAGAACAGCCCAACGAAAGAAGAACCAGCTCTGAGACTACAGAGGCAAGGAACAGTAAGTCTGGCTAAGCAGCATGAACACAAAAGAAGGACACACGGACCCAGAACAGAGTGCTCTTGCAAGAGACACAAAAAGGACGCTAGAATGCCACGCTAAGGGCAAACCTATGGAATTATTCAAAAAGAAAACAGACTTGTCCAAGACTGAAAAGAAAGAAATGTATTGCCCCCCTCTTCCCCCCCCACCCCCAAGCAGAAGAAATATTCCCCAGCAATCGTAAAGATGCATGGGTTCTTTAGACACTTCTTAAGAAAAAATAACTCCCCTGAAGCAGACAATTTGAGTGCTGCCTCTTACAGAGCCCGAGAAGCTTCCTCAATCCCACACTTTCAATAAGACTGCAAGGGAGCATGATCGGGGGTCACCAATCTTTTGTATTCCGGCTTCCTGCTGCAGGGTTCCTCACTCATCTCTCCTCCCTCCATTGCTGCTGGCCCCCGCCAGTTCAGCATCATCCAGGGACCCTCCCACCTTTGCCTAAGCCATCACTTCCCCTTGAGGCAACAATGGCACTCACGCAGTAGGCTTTCTTGGGACATAGGGGCACTGGCGAATCGGCTCCACACTGCATGGGGGTACACCCACGTATCCCCTTTTCTTTGCACCAGGTCCCAGATCACTTTACAACGAAACGGTGACCAGCCGTAAAGTGACCTGCTCAAAGGAAACGTCACCATAGCAGCAGTCTTGTAAAGCCTGGTAGATTTTAGGGAAACAAGAACATCCTCCAGGAACCATGCACCCAGGTGGCAACCAATACCTTCCTTTCCATGAAACTAAGCTAACGGAATATAGTGGTGGCCGAGAAACTCTGATCTGTTGAAGAAACTACAAACCTGACAGAAAGCGGCAGCATGTTTGTCCACCAACACTGGTAAGCTCCAGACCAGGAAACAATTCTTTAAAGGTTCTCTCCGTCTCCCAGTGATTCTGTATTAAAGTTCACACCACTGTGCCAAATCTGGACACAGAAAAGTTTCAAACTGCATAACTCTCCACTCGCCAACTTTTGTATATATATATATATATATATATATATATATATATATATATATATATTTAAAACACATGCCGACAGTCACACTGATTCAGCTCGAGTTCAGGGTTTCCACTTTAAAATGAGATTGCTTTTAAGATCTGACTAAAGAAATATCCATCTTATGATGGGCTTATGGGCTTATCTTAAACCAGGTCCGAGAAACATTGCAAACTATTCTGCAGAGATGCTGGAACCAGTCCCACGTGGCTGGGAAATCGTGCCGGTCTTTGCCGCACGGTTTCCACAACGCCTCGCTACTCTGCATATATTGCTAGGGGCCAAAACAGGGCCAAATACAGTTTCTCACTATGCAGCTCAGGCTACCAACATTTCTTATGCTCCTCTTTTTAATACTGACTTGCTCTCTTCCTCTCTTCCTGGTTTTTCTCAGCTTCCTTCTTTCTGTTCTAGGAATCCTTCCATTCTCGTCTATCCCTCCTACTCTCCTCCCTACAGACTCCATTGTACTTTCGAATGCTCGTTTGCACAATAAAGCTGTTCCAAATGTGCTAAATAGTGCCCTGGATTCCCCTGTTCAATACTTTTACACCTACTGATCGCCACACTCCCCAAACTACTCGGTCTCACTCACCGCAGATTGTGGACATCCGTGGTGCTACTGATGCTCCCAATTGCCACTCGTACACTCTGATCACTTTCCTCTCTTCCAGTTTATTCTTTCTTCAATTTAATTTTCTTCTCTAAACCGCAGTCTTTCCTTTCTCAGAATGTACTCCCCCCCACCCCCCTCCCCTGCGCTCCCAGAGCAAGCATTCATACTTTCATGGCGATATTAATGGTGTGTTAACTTTATTTCTTCCCAGGACGGTCAGTCTTTCCTACTTGGCGACCTTAATCTCCTCACTACTCATTCTTCCCGCCCCTTTATTCCAGTAACACTTTTCACTTGACTCTGCTTTCCGCTGCCATTTCTGGATATTCACTGGACTTCTACAGCTCCTTTGATTTCTCCCATTGCTTTCCTCATTGCAGATTTCCATGCGTCAGTTTCCAGCTGCCTCCTCTTCTCTCCCCTTCCTCTTCCTTCTCTTTTCGGCAACTTGATCATCAATGTGACCCCGTTGCCTACAATACTCCACCCAGCTTGCACATTTCCCTCTTCTTCAGCCCCACTCCTGGTCTAATCTTCGGTTTTCCATCTCGACATCTTCTCTCAGCTTATCCTCTTTGGCTGCCTGCTCCATCACGTAAACCCCTTCAACGTGGCCAAATTCCCTCTTGCCGACCACATGCAATTCGCTACATAAAGTGTCTGGACGACCCTACTGATCTCTTAGTCACACTTCTCCAGTGTTCGGGATTTACTTCATGCTAACAGTAATGACACCTTCTGTTTCCCCTGCTGGTCTTTAAACTGCTATCTAAAATGTTACTAACTTGATCACATCTTCCAGAAATTTTAAACAATCTGCTCTTCTTATTCTACTGGACTTACCCGTGGCTATTTTTTTCCACTTGGCATTTGTGGCGTAGGTTTTCCTTGTTTCTACCTCCCAGTACTGTCTCTTGGGCTGGCAATGACACGCCCACTCTCAATTTCAGTGTCCATCAAAGTGCAATTCTTTGACCAAATCCATGTTCCCTCTAGTATACCACTTCCCTTTATTATCACTATTGGGCTAAACTATCCCATCTATGCTGAATTCCAAATCGTTCACTGTTCAACTCCATCCTTACATCAGTTTGATGTTGTTTGACGGACTATCTTTTTAGTCTGCAATTTCGGTGGCTACGTTTGGTCGATTTGACCAAATGCAAATATGTGTGATTGTGTGTGTGTATGGGTATGGGGGGGTGGCGTGAATAAAGAGGGTGTATAATAGGGAAATGGAGGTATGGCGAACCCCCATAAAAAAGCAGAATTAAGGTCTACCAAAATTGGTCGAGAAAATTGCAGAGGTCTGTCAAACAACAAAGAACTCCAGGTGTACTCACTTCCTTGATCTGAAATTCTCCAAGATGGAGATTTTCTTTCCCGCCTTTCCTCTCTATAGCTGTCTGGCTTGTATTCACGTTCCTCTTGACGTCCCTCTTCTCTTCTGCCCATAACTTTGGTGCTATTTTTGATTCCATACTTTCTCTGGCGCGTTGCTGCCATTTTCAGCTTTGCACCATCTTTGAGATTTGTCCTTTTTGTTACCGTCTTAGCTACAAAGACCCTTACTCTCACTCCAATTTATTCTCGACTTCATGATGGCACCGCTCTTCTGCTGAGTCTCCCAGCTTTTGATCTTTCCCCTTTTGACTGGTCTGTTTTACTCCATCTTCTTTGGCTTGCTCCCCGCCCCCCTTGCGCCATTGCACCTACCATAGCTTCACTTGAATTACCTTTTTATGGTTGCCCTTCAGTTCTGCTACCTCTGCATGCTTTCTAAATGCATTCATGGAGCAGCTCCTTCTCATTGTTCTTCTTTGAATCTCATCTACCCCCCCCCCCCATACTTGACTTATTCAATCAGCTGCTTTTTTTTCTTATTACTGGGCCCCAGCCGTCCCAATTCTCCGTACGGTTTCATTTTATTCTCAACTTGCGCCTGAGCTATGAAACTCTCTGCCTCCAACTCTTCCTTCATTCTGTGCTGCTTTTAAAGCACATCTTAGGTCTTCCAACCATTATGAAAATGATAACGTGCCGATTACATACCATTTATTCATGTAATTTATTGTTCAGTCATTTTCAAACCTTTGAGCAGCACTTGGGCATTCGCACTATATTAATTCATTGTATTTTGAGAAGGATGAAGTCAGTGCCGTGAAGGCCACGTGCCAACCACAAGAATGAAAATTGGGCCCCTATGTGCTATGCAAGAACCTCTGGTCAAGAAGCTGCAAATACTTACTAGATCAACTCGTGGGAACCTAGATAAAGGCTATGAAGGTAAAATTCAAGGCACCGTTCCCGGAGCACAGAAGTCTGCCAAGTTACCGCTGAGTGGTGCTGGCACTAGGCACCTTCAGCTGGGATCATTTGGTCCGGCCAGAGACCTTTACTCTGCTCGTTGGGCAAGAGCTTGCCCCGTGGATCACTCTTCCAAACACCAAACTGGAAGCATGGGCAGGAGGTGTCTAGGTGAAGATGACCAAGGAAGGCACTCAAGGCGAGGACTTGGAGCCCATCTGATAAAGGGCAACTCCATTGGTCACCCTTTGCGACAGCAACTGTTCCATTCCAACAACTTCCTGCTGCCAAAAGAAAACAACGTTGGAGACCAATGTGCCAAAGACTTGGCATCCTTCTTGAACATCACAAACTCCCACCTGGGCCAGTTTCATCTCCCTTAAGCATCTTCACTGGGATCATTCCTGGAGTTGCACCCCAGTCAGAGAACGCTGCACTACACGAGTGGCCAGAAGACAAACCAGGAGGGAGCACCCCATCAATACAAAACCTGTCATCCTACTCCATGGCCCACTCCTCCGCTTGCATCCTCTCTGCAAGCACCCATTCAGCAAATCCAATAACCTGGAAACGCCATTTAATACTGCCTGCCCCAGAGAACTTTACACTTTTTTTGCTGTGCATGCTGGTCAGGTCTGCTCTTGGTCAGCAATGCCATTCGAGCACTACGCAGCTAAAAGAATCCAACTTTTTGCATGGAAACCAGTTCACCAAAATATATTTAGAATACACTGTTTGTAACAATCTAAATATCTCATGGTGAATTAACACAATTTCTGCACGTCTACTTGTATTTAAATAACATGCCCCATTCAGTTGCATATTCCTGGGCATTTACAGCTGGAAAACGAAATCCAAGGCCTGAGCAATGCAAGGGCGACCAACAAGAGTTCAGGGCGTTTTCCGCCTTGGAATTCCATACTAAAAGAATTGAAATGTACAGAGGGCTTCTACCTAGTTTAAAAGAAAAAGTACTGAAAAGGTTGGCATAGTAGGAAATGGTGGATCAACTCCAGTTAATCCCTTTTCTATTTCAATGCATGGGCATTCTGGGAGAGTGGCAAGGTGGTCCAAGAGTAGCAAGAGCCCAGGATGCAGATGAGCATGGGTTGAAGCTTGGGGGAGGTCATAGGGTGGGTAATCGGTGGCTAGGAGCATTGTGGGGAAAGTCTGAGAAGGGATGGATCTGCGGACAGGGCAGCAGGGGCTGGTAGTGAGTGAAAATGGCGACCGAAAGAACAAGAGAAGTCAAGCCCCTCAGAGAGCTTGGACTCTGGAGTGTATACAGGGGAGTAAGGTCAAGGGCTACTGTGACATCACCCATTGAGTCTCAGGAGGATAGCTCAGGGGCGCTCGCCTTGGAAGCAAGACCATGTGGTGCAACACAGGTTCGATCACCGGGTCCGCGCTTAGACATCTCTGGGTATTAAGCGCGTTATAAATAACCAATTACAATTACCTCCCAAGTGCCAGTGTTAACTGGTTAATTACTTTCCTTTTTGAATGGTCTTGGTCTGGACAATAATTTATCTGAACTGCTTGGCACCTGTGTATAGTTTTTTCCGATGTCCACCAGCAGCTCCAGCAAGGTTAAGCCAAGTGTTTGGCAAAAAAAGAGCAAAGAGTACCTTGTTGGGTTGTTTTGGGTAGATAAAGAGCATAGAAGACTTAACCTTCTCTTCCATCTCTATCTCTAAAGAGATTTCCTCAAAGCAGGGCTCTAAATTCAGATTGGATGAGCAGGAGTTAAAAGAAGCTCCTGGGTATGCAGCATTAACCAGTGATTGGGAAGCACCCCTGGGGAACTGGAACACAACGTTCTGCAAATCTAATTTCCACATAACATGGAAACACATAATTATGTCCATTTTGTATGACCCCCATTATGCTTTAAAAGTTATATAGATGTGTCCTAAAGTGTATTTATATTTTGGCCCAAATGTGTAGAGTTAAATTCAGATAGGTGGGTTTGTTCAGCATCAGTTGGCCTGGGGAGCCAAAAGTAGCTCTTGGTAGCTATTGGTGTCAAGCTAACCAGTCTCGTCTAAACTACAAGCAGGAACTAAATGGCTCCAAGCTCTCAATTTCAAACCCTGTTGAAGTCCTATTTAGTTTAGTGGAATACTTATGGCCTTAACCGGCCAACATATTGTCATCATTCAGTTCCTGAATTTCAATGTCTAATTCAATATTCATCGCCTTTAAAAAGGTCCGCCAATCCTCCTTTTGTGGTTAGAGACTACAATGAGCCCTACCAATGCTCATCTACAAAGACTGAAATTTGTAATATTTCATTTTTTTAATGTACACTTGTGACGATGTCCCATGCCTGACCCTGGAGTGTGGGGACGGGGTGGGCTACACCATGGGGGATGGCGAGGAGGAAAGTGAAACTGGTCAGAAAGGCTGTAGTACAAAGACCCTTTGATAGGAGCAGGGTCTGGAGCCTAAGGTCCAGCCCTTTCCTCCACACCAACCTCCTTTCTGACCAGTACCAGTGGAACAACTCCAAAGCCAAGAGGTTGCCCAATACCCGTCAATGATCATTGATCAACTTGTTACAATGCTACTGCTCTAGATGGGACCCCTGGGATGGCAAGCCAAAGCCAACTGCTCCAAGGGAGAACAACTGACCTACCAATTGCCTTCCTACAAAAAACTGAGGAAGCGACAAACGCAGAGAATATACAGAGATACAGACATTTTTGGTGTTGAAGCACTTGTTCATTTAGACCTACTGGGCCATCTCATTTTTCTACAGGGATGAGTCGCCCACCGGAGAGACCATTATGCAGAAAGGAGAAGAGCGAACTGCCATTCTGACAGCTATTTGGGACCCTGAGACGAGTTGGGCTCAACCCTTTTGGGACGATAACATTTTGGTAGGTTGGAAGGGCCAACTAACCTAGTAAGAGGTCAGATGTCTCTAACGAATAATAAATACATTTTGATTTAAGAAGTGTAAAGTTAGGCCCGTACTCCATTGAGCACTGTATACAAGAAATCTTTAACAAAAACCATAACAGAGATTTTACATTGTAGCCAGGTCTAGATTGTCCTGGGTGTGTTTACAGCCACAATGTCATTTTCCTGCCTATATCCTTAAAAGGTGATTTGACTCTTTAAAATTTAGTGAATACACACTATTCTCAAATGTGTTCTAGCAAATGTGCAAGAAATGAAGTTGACCGAGGATGTCGAGTTCGTCCAAAGTTACAAGGTTACAAGAAAATAGTTAAACAGTCCCACATACCTAAAGCTGGTATGAAGCGCGACTCGGACGGAACACCGCTACAATCAATACCGTACAACTTCCTCTTTACCACAGCCACATTCCATCTCCTGCGCCTTTCCTGATGTCACCACTTCTCGCGGGATAGAATAGCACATTTCTGCCATTTTAAGGTTTTACTGGTTAGTGCCTTTGAAGTGCAGTATGCCTCAATATAATGAGGTGGATGTAAATGGCGCGGGCAGTGCACCAGATAACATTTTGAAGTGCGAGTATTTTAATCGCCAGGTAAAAGTATTTTATAAACGACTAAAAAAAAAAAATAAAAAAAAAATAAAGTACTGTAATTCAGAAAGGCTTTGCACTAAATATTTTTTTCGCATAGTTATTTATGCACATTAGAAGATACATTTTTATCTCTTCTATAGTTTTTCCTCTTGTATTATGCATTCTACTAGTCCAAACATATCCATGGAGCTGTGTGGGTGAAAGCAGGGACACACGCTTTTGTGTGTCCGTTTTCAGTTGGGAGTATTTACACTCCCCATTTTTCTTTTTTGCAGAGTAATTACCTATTTCTAGGGAGTAAAAGTGACCGATCCACCCCTTATCTGTAGGGCTGGCCATGGGATCCTTCAATAACGAGGCAGACGCCGAAGGCCAGCACCCTCTCCAAGACCCTTCCCAACCGAAGGCTTAAAGCGTAAACCAACCCTCTTTCGATACTCATTAAACAGGAAGTGGACAAAGAAAGGGGCACAGTCGAAAGACGCTCACTAAGAGCAAAATAGTTTGCCTTTGACAATGTTGGTTACACACGTTGGCCTAAGCAGAATGCAGTTCAATTTACAAAACAGCTCAGTGAGCAGAGTCTAAAAAAGATGGTGTTTCTTTGTTTTAACGCATTATAGAAATAGTGTTTAATTTCTGGTGGCAACAAATCTATTAAAAAACGATTTGTTAAGTGGCCTCTTTTACTGTGTTTAATTAACACGTTAATCTATTTTGGCGATGCACAGGTTTCGCAACACTCCCCGCAAGCGCCTTCTCGGATGCAGATGGACTTTCTTCGCAGGTTAGAGCACCACATTAAGCGGAAACTGTAGCTGAACCTCCCCAATAATGCAATCCATATGAGGAAGCAACCATTCCGTCTCAGACCGCCACAAGACACCACAGTAAATGCGCATGAAAATGCATTGGCTTTGCTGCAAGCAGCTCTCGCCATGCCACCAGCCTCACCACGGAAGGCACGAAGACACCAAAAGACCGCTCGGAACAGTCTGCATACACAGAGAAACCCTTCTTGGGCAGGAGGCTTATCGGCGGCTAATAATGGCATGCACATCTATGCCAATCACCCCGGAATGTTCAGGGGTCGTGAATCCCCTTCATGGGGAGTGGGGCTACAGGCAGGGGAGGCCAAGGAGGGTTTGTTTGTGAGGGGCTTGCGTCCCCCTTAACATTTTGCTTTATTTTTTAGATCCTTCATAACCCTACAGAGAAGGGCAGGACCCCGGAAGACACAAACATTAGCCAGCAGAAATGTCCCTCCTCCCGATCCATGTACTTCTCAGACCGATGTTACACTCACTCACAGGTCTGTGGCTGCCTTCCTGGCCTTCAGCCCACAATATGCCAGGTCATTCTCCTAGCGCTCTCTGGGCCTAGGAGGATCCTGGCAGAGTGCGAGTTACAGTCCCCAGCTGGCTAGATGGCACTCTGTCTGCTGGCAATAACAAGCTTCTGCCGTGGTCTGCAATACAGGCCCAGGAGGCTCTATGCAGAGTAACGCTGCCTTCTTGCTTGCTTTCACCTTTACTCCTTCTCCCATTGCCCCACCTCTCTCGAATGCAGTCAAACTCCCTCACCGTCTAATTCCCACTTCCCCCTTTTATAAGGTTATGGTGGTCTTGAATGCCCCAAACATCAATTGTCACCAATGGGGCACCGTCCAAAGATCTGTGGCTGGATGTCTGCACTACCGCAAAGCACTTCCAACTCTTCCCTTTCTTTTGGAGATTCCTTACCATAAGAATTTCTCCACCCTGTGTCAGAGTATTATTATTACCACCTTACCAGCAGTATTCCCTCCCCTTTGCAGGGTTGTGGTCTGACTTCTTGTCATCCAACCGCAATTGAGCCCTCACATTGATCTGCCTCAGCAACTGCTAGTGTGTCAATAGCCCAGAAGATAGCTCAGGAGAAACGCGTTGATCTTTGGAAGCAAGACCATGCAGAGCAACATGGGTTTGAATCCTGGTCCCGCGGTTAGAGACTGGTCTCCGGTATCAAGTGCATTATAAAAAAAGATTAATTATAGCCCTCAATATGCTCCTTCATGGCCTCTACTTTAGGCATCCACAGGCTGGTGCTTTTCTTCCTCCCTATTTTAAGGCTCTGCTACATCAGATGTAGCTTTCAGCAGACACTGACTTCCTTCCTGTGGCCCTCCTACTTCACCTCCATCCTCCATGTCCGCGGTCCTGACTGTGCCAGCTCTTGCTCGCTCTTGAAGGCTTATATGGGCTTCTGAGTAATTCCGAGACGGATTCACCCTTTCTCTAGTTCCTTGCTGCACTTGCATTAACAGTGCGCAGAATTTCTCTCCTCCCTACACATCATCTCTGGTCTCCTAATCACATTACCCATGTATTATGCCTTACCTGCTTCCCCTTTGCAATTGGTCCCCTGCTCTGCTCCTGGTAAATACAGAGGGTTTAAAATCCTGGTCTTTCATTTTAAAGTCAGGTGGCAGGAGGTGCCTGGTCAGGCGGCCCTGCGTCACAATGCTGCACTCTGGGGCGGCCTAGGATTGTGTTGGGTGTGTCAAAGTCAGGTTGCAGGGAAAGATGTTCGGGGAACACAGAGCCACTTCGGTATGAGTCTTTCAGACAGTGTTCCTCTACCGCTGTAGGGGTGGTCTTCTGGTGGGCTATGGAGCATATGTACAGACGAGGACTGCTCGTGGGTTTCAGGGGGGATACAGAAATAAGAGCATATCACCATCTGGACTAGCCAGAGCGTGTCTACCACTATGCATGCTTTGTTACCAATTATGGAGACTGTTTTCCTTCCAGTGCCCAGGTTTAGGCAGGGGAGGGACTCTGGAAGATCCTCTTTATACCCACTTTGGGCATCTGATCACAGCACGTGCGGGTAACTCCAACCCAGAGAGCCCTGCTAACCTCTGCAGATGGCTGTACTAATGCAACCTTCCTTGGACAGAAAGCAGACAAACAAGGTTCAATCAACACATTCAAAGGACAGCAATGTGGTCAGAGAAGCGTGCCCATTACAGCACAGGGCCCAGCAGTAGTACAATATGTGGAAAGCTTTATACTGCATTAAGAGAGTATAACCTCTCGACACACTACTGTACACCTCATGGTGGCAGCAACTGGACAGCAGTATGCAGTTTTCCGTACTTGCGCTTTTAGGGTAAGTTCCTGAAATCCATGTGGTAACTTTAACATGGAACTATGCCCCAAACCATTCAGGAGATAGTTCAGTCCTGGTTTTAACTTTTGCATTCTGGGATTTGTAATCCTTGGTTTATAATGGGGACGTCCAGGCTGTGAGGAACCTGAAGGCATCCTCCCATTACTCCCTGTGGATCTTCCTCACAGGTGGCCAGGGAAAAGCCATCGCTCTTGCATCCCGACCTTGGGGGTGGATATGCGAGGGAGGATCACCTGGGTTGAGAGACCTTGGAGAGTGGGGAGAGGATATCTTTGGGAGATACATGGTATCCCATTTTTCCTTATCAGACTGAACCCTCCCCTCCCCCTGCTTTCATAGGTGAACAGCCTTTACCTCTTTCACATACACAAACTGTCCCACAATAATTTCCCTTTAAGACTGGGATGATGAGAAGTTGACTGGGAGTTATGCACACTCCCATTCATTCACACCACTTTGGTACTGGGACGAGGAAGAGGACTGTGGACGAATACCATTGGAATGGTCAGGCATGTCCCACTAATAGATTCAACTGTAGTCAGGCAAAGGACTTAAACCTGTAACCTGTTAAGGGTCCACAGGTGTATAACATGAGACCATCCTGAGAGGAGGAGGAGAAGGATCCCACTGGAGAGGCCAAGGCAGCTGGCAGACGTGGATCAGGCTGGAGAGAGGCTGGTGAAAAGGACGATGTGTGTTGCAGAGGGGTGAGAAACTTTGTGCATGACTGGGCCATCACAGGGTCTAGTCACTTGCAATCCCCTGTGACGTGTGTCCACTGGGGCTCCAGACTGCGGCCGGCCACTGCAGCAAGGTTCAAAGGCAGTGAGCGCTGCTTACCGGAGCTCCAGAGGAGTTAGAGCTGAGCGAGAAGTAGCCAAACCGAGGTTAAGACTATGCCCGGAGGAGCTGCCGTACACTGGCGAGTGTGAGACAGGGAACACTCATACCTAGGTGCTCCGGGGACTGAAAAGGTGCATATGAAAATGCTAATCCAACTGAAACATGTGTTAAATGGTGATTGAAAACTGAATGGAGGAATTTGGAATGTCAAACAAGCTGTATAATAACTTTAAGATTGCAACAAGAATTATTGAATACGAAACTGTAGGAAAGATGTGAAATGTGTATGAAAATACAGCATGAATGAAAAAGTGAAAGCAATTGATGTGCACATAAAGTGAAGCAAGTAATGAATACTCATGAATTGTGCGAAAAGCAAGTGATGAGCACTAATGATCAATATAAAAGCAAGGTGGTGGAACAAAATGAACACTGCAGAGTAAATGGTGTGAAATACACCTTGTGGAAAGGCCAAGAGACTGCCAAGGCGAAACAGAAGTGTTTAATGACCGGTTCAGAGAGAAAAACTGTTGGGAAAGGGAACATATAAGTATAAGTACCAAGGTTTATCGGTTGCGTGACCTGTAACGAGTGGACGGTGTGGTCCGACAGCTGTGCCTAGACCGAGTAACCCCTACTTGGAAAGAATCAAGGAAAGCCAAAATACAGTGTCTGTATTGTATAATAAGTGCTGAAGTAATTGAAGAAAATAACATATGAACTATTGAGAGACCTAGAGGGTTACAAAGCTGAACTGGATTTGTTATCGAAAGCCAAGAGATTTTGAACTGCTTGTAGTTGTGAAGCTGGAAGAAGTAGTGAACCCCGAGATTTTGTGAACCATATTGAACTCTTGGGGAAGGGAACCCAGAGGCCCGTTTGGAACTGTGTTGAGTTCTTGGGGAAGTGAATCGTGAAGCCTTCTACTGAAACTGTTTTGAACTTGGGCAAGGGTAAGCTGGAAAGCAAGCCAGGAGCTGGAAGAAGCTCGGAACTTTATTTTTTAACACAATTTCTTTTGGTTGCTGACGTCCCTACACATGGTATATTTTTAGTTGGGAGGGCAATTTATAAGTTTTGGACACTGACAGACTGAGTTAAACTTAATGTCACAGACTATAGTTTCTTTAGGTAGGGAAATCCCACCTTAGCATAGGGCAACTTAGGCCTTACTCCATCCTGACAAAGAAAATAAACCATTGTATGTAGAAAAGTGAATCTGTTTTCTGTGTCTTAATTCATGATGCCTTCACAAGGCCTACAAAATACCAGAGTGCAACCTTAAACCGAGAACTGGATTAGCATCTCCCGAATGGAGTGGGGCATGCTGGCATGTATGCATTAAGAACTTGTAAATATATTGCAGATTGACTCATCTACAAAAGCCCACACACTCAAATTAGTCCAATGAGGTTTGTTCAAGCCTTTTTAAACCCAACATTACTTTGCTGGTGTTTGCTACATATGCCATACGGCTGCAAGCCAAAGGCTGTCTGACCATCATGCACTACCATCCCCAATAAGGGTGCTTGCATGTGTGGCTTGGCTCATATGGTGTATTCTACTTTCAAATGAGGATAGAAAGTTTACCAAATAAACAGGCATCTAATAATATCAAGTTTTCAGTCAAAGTGAAATTATACCAACATTTGCTCACTTTCAAGGTTTACCTTGAAATAGGCTTCATTTTCGCCAAACGTTTTGTATCTTTCATTGAATCTTCAAACTCCTTGTAATAGGTTTTAGTAAAGCACTGCCATCACAAATCAAAGTACTAGAGAGGCTACAGTATGGCAAGTTGTATGTTAATCCAGGCAGGAAAATGTTGCAATGTTGGATGGAACATTAACATTAAATAATGCATGCAAAATAGAGACTCACCATTCTATATAAAGCAAAACAACAAAAAGGTGGATAGGGACAAAGTGGGCTACTTCCTCAATGAATTAACAGACGTGTCACAAATATAAAATTTTAAAAATGAAAACTCAATCCTATATGTGCCCATTCTTCACCTCATGTCTGTGGAATTAATCACATTTCTCAAACTGAAGAACTCTTAACTGTATATTTAAAAGGGCAATACAAACAACTTTTGCACCAACTCCAAAGCAAAAATTGAAGTAAAACCAGCAGGGAGCCACCAGCGAATATCTTGTGCCGACACTGCCCACCTCTGTAGTGGTACGCAGTGTCAGCAGAAGCCATACCACACCCTCTCGGCACTAATACTAAAAACCTATTTGAGGGAGTGGTCAGGCGCATGCCATGCCGAGTCGAGGGGCATATGCATTTAACCTAAGCTGTTTCATACCCAAGTGGCCATTAGCCCCAAGGCCCATCGAGAACCTTCACCAGCCTATTTCTTAATCAATAAGCACCCGTTCGGGGGCTTCACTGGCTGGTAACTCCCACGGTCCAAATTATATGCCCGAGCAAAGCCAGGGCCTTAACACCGGCCTCTGGTGCAGTTACCAGCTGGTGAAGTCCCCCAAACGGATGCTTATTGCTATTGGCATCACAAGGCCAACTCTTGGAGTGCTAGAAGATCAATGCGTTTGTGAGAAAAAATGTGTCACAGCAACACAATCCATTGTTTCTTATAAACACTTCCTCAACCCAACATGGCCGCCATGGAAATGTGGGGTGGGCCTCCGTAGGGAGCCCCATTTACATGGAAGACAGGAGCATGTGCTGAAGAGCAGGGAGCCACGGAGATGCCAGGACCATGGCAGCCACTAAGGGGGGGTGGGGCAAGTCGGGAGTGGTGTGGACAGATGAGGGAGGTTGGTGGTGGACTTAAGGGAAAATGGTTGATGGGTGTGTCAAGAGACAGATGAACACATCATCCATAGTGTTGGCCCCTCCCTCCTTATTACCGCACAAATGAAAGGAGCGCATCATTCATGGGGTCTGCCGCTCTCAGCCGCTATACCGCAAGCACGAAAGATGCTGCTCACTAAGACAAGCCAACAGGCCCTACCCCAGAACGACCAAAGATGATGTGAATCTGTAAACTCTAGCAGATGTGGATATGCTATAACAAAAGATGACTAAAAGCAAGTAACATCACAGCGCATCAGACACGAAGCAGATACGCACTAACCATGAAGTCACACAGACACTAGGTCCAACTGCATTTAGACATGAAGAATGTTACCCGCATTCAATAGACACTAAAAACATACTAAATGTATACGTTGAAACCAAAGTGCATAATTATACACAATTCTTGCTCAACGCAGAAATATAACCGTAACAGGCAAACATCTTGAATAATATGGACGGCGCAGCCACAGTCGAGTGAATGGGAGATATCGAAGGAGCATTGAGGCTGCATTTGCTGAATTAGCTAACAGCATAGATCGGAGCAAGCCAGACAGTAGCTGCACAGCCCGAGCCAAGGTTACGATGGAAAAGGGAGGTTTGAACTGACACCACAAAAAAACAAAGATAAGGATTCCCAAGAGCAAGACGCATTTCTTTTACATTAAGTAAAAAAAAAAAAAACAGCCTTTGAAGACCAGGTGCTCATTTTGCTAAACTTAACATTGGAAGAAGAATAGCTCAAACAAGTCTCCAGTAGAAAGGAAGGGTAAGAGCACCCACGTTACAATGGGCTCAAATCAGAGTAAGTCAAGTAGAGTAAATCAAAATTGGTCTGAAAGTTGGAGAACGGGGACTATTCATTAAAGCCAGACACAGATATACTGAGGCTGCACTCCTCAAATTTTCAGAATAAAGACCCTAGACAGTCAAGTTCACAGCTTGGGTCCTGGCTCATGGCCTAGAAAATCACCAATGGTATGTTATAACTGAGAAGGGTAGCACCTTTATGTCTCTCCCCCACCCCACCAGTATCGTTGCTCATGTGCTGATGAACTGCCAAGTGGTCAAGTTTGGCGAAACCCATACCAACCAATTCCCGTCCTCAATTAACGCTATTTTTTTAATAGTTACATAGACCAATGCAGTAGGGTAGGGACGACATGCATTCACTCATCAATTTGGGGGTGGTCTCTGGAGGAGCCATCAGATAAGCATTACCCAATTAGGAAATGACCCCATATAGAATGTATATGTAGACATCCTGATTAACCAATCCCTCCACCTCATAGGTTTTAGTAACAGTGTAATGTGACATCAATTGTGAAGTACTTTGTGTTTCTAAACTACAGTCAAGCTGGGGGACGATGAGAGCACAGAGACAATGTGTGCTTGCTGCTGTCCCAGTTTTAAAACAGGCCTTTGTGAATTACCTTGACTCTTGCATTTTTGGGCACAGGATTTCCCGGCCTGGCTGGTCTGTCGAGGGCTGGGACCTTCCACCCCACCATAACAGGGGCGTAAAGCACTCTGGTAGCTCCGAAACCGGGCTTGGATCGTTAGATGGAGCAACCAGATTGGCTGCTAATTTCAGGATAACAGAGGTTGTCCAATTATCAATAAGAGTCCTCCCTCCCCCCGGGACATGCAAAGTTCAGGATCAGATTCTCATCCTCTCATCCTCATTATCATGCACGCTCTCTCATATTCATCCACACTTGTTGTCTCGTGCTCCCTCTCCTTCTCTCATTCTGACTCTCTCTCAATTCCCTAATCTTCCAGAGATAATATTTCAGTGACGGGGAAAATAAAGGGGACGGATGCTGAGCAAGAGTAGCAGACACAGAAGGGGAACTATGCCATGTAGTTACACAGACATCTGGAAATCCATACTTTTGTTAGCAGAGGAATCTGGAATTCCTTGCCAGGAAAGTCTAAAAGGCAAAGGAGGAGTGCTCAAGGTGGACTGCCTCCTAAAGTGCTAAGAATAGCTGTACCGGTTGCATTCTTCTTGGATGTACCTCATGTGAAAAAGCGTGTGGCTAAAGAAGCACTTGAAGGTCCCTGCATTGATAGTCTATGTCATGGAGAGTGCACTCTGTGGTATGTGCCTTGCTAAGCTACACATGCTTCATCACTAGAGAAGTGAGGACCAGAATTGACTCAGGCTTACCCAGGCTAAATGGTTCACTGTTGCCCTACTCTAGTCTCAAGACACAGGCTGAACCCAATTTGCTGGAGGGTTGAAAAGGGGTGGTGCAATTGGGGTCTTAAGGGGTTACAAAACGGTTGCCTGCGGTGCTGGCATGCACGCACTCCACTTACTGCACTACTCTGCTAGCATGGTTCTGGGTGTGTTCCGTCTATTATTACCCAACTGTGCCTCATGCACCTTCGAGGCAGAGAATGCCCCATCAGAAGTGGGAATAAAGAACACAAACAAGCCCAGCTACTTGAGATAGGAGACCTCACCTGCCAACTCCTCCCCTGAAGCCACCTCGTGGATTGCTTTCTTCCTGGAAGGGAGAGTCATGAGAATGTTTGCAGAGAATGCCAGTGCTGCACCTGCGCCCATTCCCTGTGGGGTACGAGGCTCGTGTATATCGCCTACACTCTAGAACATATTTACCAGACCCCTCTGACATTCCAGACTCCATCGGCATACCCTCCACCAACTATATCTATGAGAGACAGATTCTTCTGCCGCTCACTGGCAACTATGCAGAAGATTCTAACACTCCCAAGAACACCCACTCTACCATTCAGACTTGGATGCGGCAAACTGCCTTTGCCTGAATGGAGATAAGACAGAGCTCCTGCTTGTAGGGCCCCCTGCAATACTAAAAAACCATAATGCCCAATACTCAGCTTTTTTATATAGACGACATCCGGGTCCCAGTCTCCTCAGTGAAGACACTGGGCGTCTACCTAGACAATACCCTCTCAATGGCCTGCCAAGCGCGTGGAATCGCATCAGCACCCTATGCAACTAAACTTTGAAATGCAGCAAGGCCCTTTCCTTCTATGGGGAGCTGCCTCACCATTGCGCGAGCAGTCATTGGCTCTAGGCTTGACTATTGCAATGTCATCTTCGCTGGTACCTCATCAAAAAACCTATACAAGCTTCAAATCATACAAACCAATGCTCTTAGAGCTGCTCCCAACATTCCCAAGAGGGAACACAACCGCAGCTAGGAGAGATGCTCATTGGCTACCCATTCGCGAGTGTATCATGTTCAATAACGGTGCCTCTCGAATTCTGCCCCCGCCTACCTCTCCCGGAAAATCTCTAGAAACCAGTTATCCAGGCCAACTGGAACCCCTTATGGCATCCTCTAGCCCAGAGTCACACGAGCCAAAGCCGGTAGCTCCACTTTTCCCTACATCGCAGCCAAAAAGTGGAACTCCTTACCTCCTGCACTAAGAGCAGAACCCACATACTGGGTATTCCGAAAATCCCTCAAAACTTGGCTGTTTACCTAGAATGCTGCCTACCTGCTCAAAACCCTGCATACCGCATTACACTGTAATTCTCTTCACTTCGATGACCATGGGCTGTTTGTGTGCTTTATAAATGAAAGAAAGAAAGATTAGCAGAAACATTTAGCTGGGAAAGGGGAGCACGCTGGTGACAAGCTGACTATTAGCCGTCAAGGGTTCGGGGTGCCCGCCCACCCCGGGACAAAGACAACAGGTTACCTGACATTCCCCAACCGCCATCACATCCTGCAGCTGCAAATTCAACATAGCCTGCAAACTCTTAACAGCCTCATTGTTATGCATAGAGTATTTAAATGGAACACGCTCGTCTCCAGTGAGGCCAATTTGCATTAAACATTGTGTGAGCAGAACTGATGGATACATTTTCTGATAATAGCTCAAACAAAGCTCCAGTTAGCTACTGAAATGTGCTTTCTTTCGAGACAAACGGAGTCACACAAATAAGTTTGAAAAGGTCTCATTTCCATGATGTGTAGTTATTTGACACATACCAGAAAAGGATTGTAATTTTGGGTAACTTCACTTAGAACAAAGCATTACGGCTATGTCAAACTGATTACAAGCAAGCAACCATATCACAGAGTCTATTTTGTTGTATTTTGTTGTATGCCCTTGTATTCAAAGTATATTTCAAAACCCACAGTGAATGTTTTAGGCTGCCAATACTTTGCATTCTGGTACTTCGTCTTCCAATCAAGATGACGAAGCTAGAGACAGCCATACTCTTCGCATATTTCTAGAAGGGTTTACATACTTTTCAAATTGGTTCATTTTGAGTATTAAGAACTCGAGAATATTAACACATTTCAATCAAGTTGACCAGACAAGAAATAAGGTTAAGTCACATTGTTGCTGACAAGTCTGTAATCCCTGCTTCACCACTTAACTAGAGCGTGTTATCCTGGGAAAATCATTTTGTATGACTATTCTTAATCTGCAGGAATCCTAATATCAACTACCCAAGTCCTGTTTCTGTACCAAGTAGAGAACGATCTAATCATCAGAACAGAAGGGGTGTTCTGTTTCAATTATTAACAAAACAGCAATAGTTCTGCTGTACACGAATGTTTGTTTAGCTTGCATTTGCAAATCTACACACCCTTTTTTAGCCCGAGATGGGCAGGGCTGGTGGTAGCTATGCCCCGCCCACAGAAGAAAGCTCACTTTTGATTTTGAAATGTAGGAAGGTATGGTAAAAAAGGGTTCTTCACAACAAAATCCTGGCTGTGACAAACTGCTCCACAAATCCTACCCACCCAAGTGTCCATGCCAAGAGTGACGCATCTTCCACCTAGGAGGCAGGAAACCCAGCTACACGTTTGCTCTTTTTTGTATAGTAGGTTTCTACAAGGCTTTGCATATTTGTCAGGTTGTTTTAGAAGGGAATGTGTATATATTAAACAGTATAAAACCGTATTGTTTTAGCTCTTAAAAGACAAAATCTAACTATAATTTCATGCGGACAAGATGTGAGCAAGTAGCTAAAGGACGCAAAATGTGCATTTGCCACTAGCGATTGGCTAGTGATAACTCACTCTTGGCGAGTACGAAACCGTGTGCTTTACGTATGCGTAGAATTGAGGTAGCAAGTGACTACTTAATGGCTGGCTATTAGCCTGCGACTTGAAACTGGTCACCCTGATCTAAAGTACAGGCTGGGCTCAATTCCGGGTCCACCCCTTAACATTATTTGGCCACGGCCACCATCTTAGTTACTTCACTGCATCGGCAGAAATTGGGATGCTAGGTAGGGACCTAGGACAACAGGTCTGGGTGTTCTCGGTGTGGAGAGGCAGGACGCCAGATACTGGTCTGGTGTTGTGGGGGACGCGGGGTGCCAGGTATGATTCTTTCACCGGCCAGCGGGTGTTTTTAGTTCCTAGAACCACAGTCCCCCATTTATGCCAGGGGTAGCCATTTATGGCATTTGTATTTTATTGAAATGTAGAAAACGCTTTAACCACCGCGCTGTACAGACACACAGTACAATTCGAATGCAAAAGTAGTAAGCAGTGAATCTTGGAGACGGATACAGCCGAAAGGAAGCAGGACTTCCGTGGAGAGCAAAAAAGAGGGATCAGAAGGGGTAGAACAAAAAGAGGAAGTGAAATGGAGAGCTAAGAAGCAGGGGTGTTGTTGGGTCTGGAAAAGATCAGGGGCTACGCTAATGTCGGGACTGGCGGGACTCAGGGCTAGGTAGCATTTTGGTTGTAGCACCTGAGCTTCTATCCTGGGCTACAACCGAAAGACAGGGGACTATAGTCCCCTCAACCCCTCCCCAGCAACGCCTCTGCTTAGAATAGAAGCGTAAAGTGAATGATCAGAAACTTGGTTGAGCAACGAGTGATTTGGTGACAGAAAGGTGCTGGAGTGATTGAGAAGGTAGAGTGCAAGAGGGGAAGCACAGAGAGATGAGAGAATAAAGATGGAACAGGGCAGGACAATGGATACATTTGTAGACAACACAGAGGAAGTGGAACAAAAAGGCGAGTGTCAAAGGGGAGAAGGGGGGAAAAAAGAGAAGGAAGATGCAATAGAGGAGCGGGGTGGAGAGTAAGTACAGCTAATAGAATTAAAAACGGAGCCAACTTGAGCGCGACTGGAAGAGCAGAATAGTAGTAGAGACAGGAAACTAAGTTTGGTGGCATGGAATGAGAGAAAATGACTACCACAAATATATTCAACTCTTCACTATTTCTCTTTGTACATCTACAACATTGCCCAGTCCCGTCATTTTCAATTTCATGACACAGCGCTTTTCCAGAGTTAGAAACCAAACTGAGGGAGGCAAGGAGAAGGAATAGATGTTGCAGGGGGAAATGGAGCACCTCCTTTGAAGTTGGGTTAAGATGATGAAAGCGGGAATTCATCAACGGCCGAAACAGCCGAAAGGCAATTGGCAAAAGTAGAGGGGAAGAGTGCCAGCAAAGGACGGAAAGATTTGCGAGTCACCCACGTAGAAACTACCGGAAAGAGTGACTAAGGTAATAGGAGGCGAGAGGGGGATAATATAGAGGGATAAATGGAGTGGGCGAAGCGAAGGGTAGAGCATGGTGAAGAATCAAACTGGAGAGGTAGAGAAAGGCTGTCAAGCCCAAGAAAAGAATAGGTTCACTCAAAAAAGTAGGAGCAGAACCACTGAGGCACGAAGCCAGAAATTCAAAGATAGGCAAAGGCAAGTGTAGAGCAAAGAGTGGGCTGGCGAACTGTATCAAAGACAGAAGACGGCGGTAAGCGAACAAGAAGCGAGGAACGTTTAGCATGGTGGGCTGATGGATTTGGCGACATGGTGACGAGCGGTTTCATAGGATGGGAGAAAGAGGGAAATGTTGCTTCAAGAAGGAAGAGACTTGTGTATGCACTACACATTCAAGCACTTTAAAAAGACAAGAAAGGAGGGAGAGATAGGGCCAAAATTAGCAAGTAGATTGGCGGCGTCACAAGTAAAAAACAAAATAGGTAGAATTACTAAGCGTTTGAAGGAGAGGAAGGAAGAACTTGTGAGGGAATGATTGATGAGAGAAGTGAGCTAGGGGAGAAGGAAAGGATAGTCTCAGGGAAACAATGAACTAGGCAACTCTTTTAGAGTTAAATAGTTAAATAATTATCCACTCACAGGTACGCTCAGGCTTGGGTCCCCAAGCCGCTGCACCCAGTAGAGACCCATGCTACAACTTGCTGACTAGGCCAAATGAATCTGAAACATGCCTGGGGTTGCTTGAGGGCTTGTGCAGAATAGATGAAATGCACCCATTCAGGCAGGACTGCCCCCTTTGGGCTGGAACCAAGCCTGATTTGCATATGGTCTTTCACCTTCTGAAATTATATGGCAGGCTAAGGTCTGGGTGGCTGACCACAGCAATGCCAGTGGTTATAATTAATTCAGATCCTTGAAGTCATCAACCTTTAGTTTAGCGGATGTTACTGGTAGCAAGCATTGGCAAATGCAAACAGTTTTGGCTGTTGTGTAGGCATGGGAACGGCACTTGCCCGACACTCCCGTAGTGGTAATTTTACATTGATGGTACCAGCTGCAAAATGGTGCAAGTATCTGGGTGCATCCCTCCTCATATGGCATTTTTCGCTAGCTGTACTCTAATGCATTAGTTAAGGCTCATCGAGAGCGCTAAGGCACCACCTAATAGCCCAAACAAAGAAATGTGCCCGATAAACACATTTTCTGGGGGGCGTACCCTTCCAAGCCCCAGTGGCACCCAAAATTAAACAAAAGTGCTGACTGTATATCTGCCTTTGATGCGATTGAAAGGTCAAGTGGTTACTCTGAGAGCCGGTCAATATTTGCACCAGTTACGCAATAACTTCTCCTGCACCTTTCTCAACTAAAGGAGGGCCCGGTTTCTGCCTGTGGGAAGTAGTATGCGTTTGTTTGGATTGTTCACCCTATCACCGACCATCAACACTACAGACGTGGAGTAACACTCACTTTTATCCCTGCCCCAAAACCAGGCAAATGCTCTCCACAAAAAACTAGCATTTACTATGAAACTATGAAAACTGACATAGGCGACTCCCAATTGGTGCCACCTACTGTGAGGGTTCAGTAATGCGAGGCAGACAACTGCCGATTTACCAACATTTGCCATTAGATTGAAGAAATGTTAAAACATGCCTCACTATCCCTACTCTGCTGAGGATTTCCCTGACTAACCAAAGCTAAGGGAACACACTAACACAGGATCACTTGCCCTCACACCAGGCAACAATTATAGAATATATGGCAATACAACACCACATCAACAACATTCACAGGCTCTAAATAATGTTTCAATGCCCTGGGTGAGTTCAAATGCCCTGGGGGATTTCCCTTCCCAGGATTCAAGGGCTTGCACCTGCAACCAATTGCGGGGCCACAGGTGCATAAAATGAGACAAGCAGAGAGGAAGGGGGAACCTGCCTGGTGAGGACGAGGCAGCTGCGAGGCGAGAAGCAAGCTGGAGAGGGGCCGGTGGAGAGGACACTTTGTACTGCAGAGGGGTGAGCGGCACCGTAAACCAAACGAGTCGCGACAGGGACGGAGCCCCTGCAGTCCTCTGTGCCTTTATCCTCAGAGGGACTGCATTTGCACCAGAGATCACTGGACATTGGAGCGTGGTTTCAGAGAATTTGTCAACGTTATACAGGGGGTGGGCTTTGATTTCTATCGCACCGTTTGTTGGTGGGTGGCAGCTCATATTAAAGGCCAATATACCATTACCAACTCAAAGTTCAATTTGTATGAAATCAAAAGCATTTTCCCCCTGGTACCAGCCCAGTGCAGCGTAGGAGGTCATCTCGGATTGCAAATAGGCAGCCCCGTACAGCACGTAACCAATGGGTGAATTTGTTCACAAGGGCTGCCATGGTTTCAAGATGGTTAGGGTCCAGTTTGGGGACCTTGTGTAGAAATAGTACCGCCTGCCCCCCACCGGGCCTAAGAAGTATGGATCACAAAGAAACATTTTAGAGGTAGCATACCTTTGCTCCCTGAAATAGCCCCATGGGAATGACATTTACATTTTGTATCCCCCAAGTAAAACTTTTCTTCCAAACAGAAAGTAAAATACTTCCCATTCAATACCTTATCCTGGATCCTTACATCCAGGCACATTCAGACAAAACATGTCAATGCCTAAAACTCTAAAGGAAAAAAAAAAGTCAAGTCATTTCTATTAGTTCCCCATGCAAGTCAATGATACAGAACTTGTTTTAAAAAGCCCAATTTTACTATTCAAGAATTCACCAACACCAAGTAATTTAAAAATGTGTCCTAGGCATTAAATACATTTGATAAAACTCCAACTTTGCACCTCAAATGCACGGAAAGGTTTGATGCAGTTTTCAAATGCATACTTCACTTATGCAGTGCAAGGCATTTAAGACTTTATGCATTCTTGAGACTGTTCTAGTCCACATTTCGCATCCAACATATTCTTGGTTACAAATGATTCTTAAACCTGGCCACTCCATAGGCAAGTTCTTCATTGGACAATTCTGGGATAGGATTCTGACCATTGCAGAGGGTCGCTCGGCTCTGCTATTTAACCATTAACATTTTTAAATGTATGTGAAACCACGTCATAACGGAATACATTCTTTGAATGTAGACTTTCACCACTGCTATGGCTTATGAATGGCAACTGTTTCAAACGGTATGGTCACTTTAACACAAGCCTACTCTTTAACAGATCTTGTTCTCCAGACAGTGGATGGACAACGCGTGGCTTAGTTTGAATGGCAACACAACTGAGCCAATGATGACTAGCCCACACACATTTGAAAAAGATCCACTCGAAATCGTCCTACTTAATTTTCAATTGATTCCAATCCACTGCAGGTGCTCACCCAAGTCAAAACCTTGGCATCTAAATGTGGATTCTCGTGTGTTATTTACTCCACTCCTTAATTCAAGAGTTAAGAATGTCAGCCACTGCTCTAAAATCATTGTGCGGCCATTATACTGCAATTCCATGCATATGGGAGGCGGACATCTTGCAGAATAATGCTGCTCGATTGTTTACCAGTGCTTTCTACTTTGAACAGGTATCTACTGTCCTTCCCCAATTTCACTGGCTTTCTTCATGGGGCAGAATAATGTGCCTTTAGCTCATAAACGTTTCTAGAAACAGCTCTGCACTACCTCAAAGGCTGATTAAACTACCAGGCACCAGGATAGGGCACGAACATCTCAAAATCAGCCTCGAATTATCATTCGTTCGTAGATTTAGACGAAAATCAGCTGGCGAGAGGACATTCACAGTCCATGGCTCTCAACTATGGAACAGTCTCCCACTTGCTTCGGCAGCAGATTCAAAACGTTTTAAAAAACATTTTCGATAGTTTTTCCATAAATGTTACCCCGTATACTCTCTGAATCTGCCTGGATTTTCTTAGTACTCTTATGCCGGAGGGTTTTCTTAGCTCTAAATAAAAGCACGTTAGTGCAGAGAATCGATGTGACCGCCATGGCTCTCAGTACTAGGAGCTTTAGCAAGACCTTCCAGTGGGACTCCGAGGGCATAACCACTGTCATGAGCCTGACTTCGAACCAGCATGTGCATTATAAGGGGCACAGAAACAGCAGATCACGTGCATCTGAAGTCACTCTGGGCGAAGCACTGCTTCTCAGCCTTGAGATCATCTGTCGCAGCCACCTGGAATACCAGTACCTTTTAATAACAAAAGGACTCTTTTGGCGACTCATTGAGGCTCAAAATAAGCCATCATTGTAGAACTTGCCTTCAAGATCTCTCTTGGCCTTTGCTGGCTGCACCCAAAAGTCATCCGACGACAGACACCACCCTACACATTACCCAAAGCCACAAATGGCACCTGCAAACTTTTTGTTTAAAAAAAATCTACGCAATATCATCCTAACTAAAACATAGAAATATTTTTGCCTCACTAAGTGGCACAACAGCAAGAACTACCAACCAAAACTAAGAACCTTTGCTGGGAACACCAACATGGGTGGCTTGAATAATAGCAAAAGTCATTAGAATGCCGGACCTTCTCTTGTGGAGGATGTCTGTTAGAATAACAAATGGGATGGCAAGACTCTAGCGACAGTAGGACGAGGTATGTCTAGGAGGGGCTAAAATTATCTTTTTGAATTTCCTAACAGTTCTAGACGTATACATCCCTTGAGAACCGTCTGTGCGAGCAGGGCGCATGAAGAGATGGGCAACCTTCATTCTGCCCCACAGGGGTAGGAAACCAGTCAAACAATTCTGTGGAATACTACTTAAGTGAACGGAGGATAGCACAGGTGCAACGCGCTGGTCTTGGAAGCAAGACCACGCTGAGCAACAGCAGTTCGGATCCCGGATCCGTGCTTAGAAACCAAACTCAGTTTTGGTATTAGGCAAGTTATAAAAAAACAATTAAATAAATAAAGTAGATGTTAAGCAATAGGTGCGCCCTCTGGCATCACTTCCTCTCTGAAATCCATATCAAGAAGAAAATAGGAAAGGTTTGGTGCTGCAAACTTGTTCAACAAAAGGAAAAAAAAACACACTAACTTAAGTAAAATCAGTTAAAAAGACACATTGAAGGGCTAATTTGACCTTATAGTAGACAAAACAAAGAGGATAGAGTTAAAAGTTGACCAAACGCTGGGCAACTGAAGACTTGCTTCCCTTGAGAGCAGCACTGTACTATAAACAATAATGCCTCATATTAGAGCAAGTCTTGTTCCGGCCCATTTCCTGCACTGCCTCAGTTATAAGCAAGACGGTTGGAAATTGGCAATCATCCCCGCGTCGGGAGGTGGACATTGCTATGGCGGCTGCGGGCTGGAGCAGCGCCAGGACCGGAGCACAAAACTCTGGTCTAGCAGGTAAGTGGGGAGGGATATGTTTTGTTTTAGGGGGGTAGAGCTGGCAAGGCAATAGAGTGAATCCCTGTTGCCTCCCCACAATCAAAATGGCACCACCCAGGGAAGGGCCTTGGTGGGCTGGAAAGAGAAGATGGTATTCAGGGTGCTGCTATACAGTATTCTCGCTCGCTCTTCCAGCTAACCGATTGGCTGAGCGCCCTTCCCCGGGTACGAATAACATTTCAGCCAAACAGTAGAATACATTTTTTTTTTTAAACAACACATACGCTCTTGCAAAGTTGCACATTTTTACTGGACCAACTCCTGCTTTTACGTTAGAGATTTCAAGTCCAAAAGGGTACCTTTACCCTCAGGCAGAGTTTCCACTGTAAAGCACCCACGTGGTCCCGAAAGCCAACATCCAAAAAGTCATTAAGTAACTGACAAGGAAAAACGGAAACATACTGAGGCAGTTGACAAGATCCTTAAAAAGGGAAATAAAGCAGCCAGTTTAAATACCACAAAAAGGAGGAGATCCGAAAGAAAAACTTCACAGTGGGGCGGGACCAATTTGGAAGAGACAGCAGCCAGACCTGCTGGGTCAGGAAGTGGGTCTAAAAGCTGGACTGAAGAAAGATACTGTAGATTCAAGTGATTAAGACATTGTCGCCCAACAACAAAACAAAAAGAAATCTAAACAATTCTTGGCCTCGACGTCCAGCTTATGCGCACGTACAGGAAGCATGCCAGATGACAGCTGTACGGCGTAGCCCAGCCATTCGAGAGACATGGCCCAGCTGCGCGAAGGAACTACACGACAAAGTGCCCACATGCCCTCACCCTTCTCGGAACGTAGCCAGTGCTGCAACTGGGATATATCGACTTCTCCTAGATTAGGAATCCACGATTCAGAATCCAGGGAAATCAAAAGCCTATACCACGAGCCACTGCACTTGCACTGATCAATGGCTCCCAGAGCTCAGATGTTCCGAGCTCAATTTCGCTGTGTTTCTGGCTGGTCTTTTTTGCTGTGTTTTGACTTGAAGCACATTAAAGTGCAATTAATGTTAGATGGCGGCAGACCCCCCCCCCCCCCCGAAGGCAGAGACTACTGCCCCTTAAGAGGTCTAAATTGGATGCAATTAAAAATAGGAGGGGTGCATAAAGCCATTTACTGCATCAAGCCATTACTACAATCAGGGGCGTCCCCCCAACCCCACTGTTTTGCTTTTACAGAGGTATTTGAGCTCACACGAATCTGCATGCTGGTAACTGCAGCCTCCCATTTAGGATGGGGAAAATAAAGGTGGAATCGTACCCTTTTTTCTCAACTGTATTGTCACTCATTTGTGAAAGATTAACATTTCCCTATAAGGGCATGTTTCACTCCATACATTTTTTGCAAGCCTGTCACTTGCCTGCACCAACTCCACCCTGGACAACGCCCATAACGCACCCACAAACTCTCGCCACCCCTACCGCAACCCCCCCACCCCCCAAATGGAATTCCAGTCATTCTGCCCCGCCCCTTTTTCCAGTACTGTCCGTGGGCTAAAAAGATTACGCTCCATTCACTTGCTGCAGATGTTGGCCTGTTGCGCTCATACAAGTCTCAAGATGGCCTCTCCAGAAGAATTAACCGCAGAGGGGTCAAAGGTGGGTTGTACAGGGATAGGTTGCCCACCTAACAATGACACCAGGACATTACTAACGGACCAGGGTTTTCCTTTTAGTAACAGTTAGCAAGTGTTTACGTTAAATTTGTTCATAGTGTCTAGAAATCAAACTTTCTACCCGGCAGAAAATCAGATGACACAGCAACATCAAAGACAAACTCCATCTGAGCTTAAGGTACGAACCATTTCAGTGGACATCTGTCGCAGGCACGGCTATCCATTCACGCACTTTACAATACAGCTACGACAATGACAAATTCGGTCTAGCTGGTCCCTTAACCGCCTCGCACTGAAACACCAGACTTGCTTTAACACCTCTGCCATTAGAATACAGCAACACCTATGACAAATTCGGTCTAGCTCGGTACATATCGAGTCTCCTGCACTAGCGCTCTGACGTGACCTCCCTCAGCACCCGGATGTTACGTCTTGAAGTAAATTGTGCGCATGCGCAAGCCTCGTTCTGGGCGCGCATGCGCATTTGTAATAAAGACGGTCCATGCGGCAGTTGCTGCCGGGACCTTGGAAAGCCCAGACGTGTGTCTCATTGCTCAGTGAGTGTATGCGTGCGAGTACGGGGCGGCCCGAGGCACGGGTCCGCCCATCACACCATCCACATGTATGACCTCTTGGGTTGCTTAGTGGAGCCTTGCCAGCTATCCTAAATCCTCATCGTGGCCAAATGCACACACACACACACATCTTAGTCCTCCACTCAGAACTTTCCCATGATACCTGTATTTCGGTCACCGAGGGCGCTCCTACCACAAAGCGTGTTAAGGGCATACAAATGGGAAAAGGCGCTATATAAATAACTATTGCAATACAAGTTGAGCATACACTACAACTCCCAGCATGCATTCATTTGTGAAGTGAAAGCCCTGGAGGAGTCACTGTGTCCGCACTTGCAAAATGTGATAGTTCACTTAGTGGCTACGAGCTTCTTTGGGTTGCACAGTGCTGGACCACTTAACTATTTATCAACATCACAATAGGTTATTCTCAATGCAGCAAGGAGATTAACAGGGTGGGAAAAAGGATATCCTTGCGATAGGGTAGGATGCTGAAACAGAGGTCTCGCATGATTTATGAGCAGATAAAGCCATGATGGCCTGTGAAGAAGGGGCTGAGAAAAACTCAAACAAACATAGGCTAATTTCCAAAATGCAAGTGTCAACACATTCGAATAACAAAAAAGACCCTTCCTGTTCTCGCACCACCAACCCATACCCACGTTTGGTCTGCTGTGTGTACACTGGCGATTTTAGCGGTGCACCAAGTGTCCTTCCTACTGGAGCAATCCTTGTGCTCATACAGAATGGAAAGAATTGGCCTGAACTCTGCTTTCTGTTTACAAACGGAACTGTCATTTCCTGGGAAAAGATTGAAGTGAAGACTAGCCTTTTACCAAACTAAACTCAGTGAAAAAGAATGCATTGTTGCAGAAAATCAAAGTGGCAAATGTCTTTATTTCCCCTACGGAGATTGGCTGCCATAGTGACACCAATCTACGAAGGAAATAAAAAAAGAAGATGGCTGCCGCCATAGGGAAAACTTACAAAGTCCCATTTCCATTTTTATGGTGGCGCCGGAGTGGGTGGTGCGACGGACCAGAGCATAAAGCTCTGGTCCGGCAGGTAAGTGGGGAGGGAGGGGGAAGAGATCGAGGTTTGGTGTAGGTGGAGGAGTGGGGAGGCTCCCAACAAAATAAATCTGAAGCAGGAGATCACAAAGAGGCCAATGCAACTGATGCATGAACCCTACCAAATTTTCTAAAAGTAGGTGTGCCAACCACATCTCAACAGCAGGACCGACAAGGAAGAGGCCAAAGGAATACAACGCAGGGGTCGATCACGCACCTTGATGGGAAGAACACCACATGGGCCCTAGTTCAGCCATTCAATTCTTACTACCCCGTAGTAGTGTTACATACATGCCAACCCAGCCGAATCAAGTAGACTCCCGATTTTTCTACTAAAAATAGCGCTATTTTTTACTGCCCTCCGCCTAAAATAACTATATGCAAAACAAAGGGAGGTCTGGAAGTCTCTCTACCAGCACGAACACAGTCCAATGACCTGTTCTTGGGTGGATGGCCCATGGGAGAGACCCTACCAAGTCTTTAGATCACTGTCCCTTTCACAGAGAAGAAATGTCCCTGCATATCAGTCTTTGTCGGCCCAATGACCTGTTCTTGGGTAGATGGCCCCTGGGAGAGTCTCAACCAAGTCTTTGTATGGGGTAGCTGTTGGTACTCTTGTTCCGAGGAGAATTGCCTAGTATTTCAGCGCTGGACCGCCCCTGAGCAGGACAAAGACTGATATGCTGGGATATTTCTCCTCTGTGAAAGGGACAGTGAGCTAAAGACTTGGTTGAGACCCTCCCAGGGGCCATCCACCCAAGAACAGGTCATTGGGCCATGTTCGTGCTGGTAGAGAGACTCCCAGACCCCCCTTTGTTTTAAAATAACTATATCTCCAATGTAATCCTATGGCAAAATTACATTCTCCCGATTTCCGTGGGGAAGTCTCCCTCTCAGTGGCTTCAGAATGTTGGCATGTCTGGTGTTAAATATCCAGAGCAGGAACAGGCCTAACCAAATCGGAGCAGACCTATAGCATTGCACAAGGTCCCCTTTACACCTATGCACGCAAGACCGTAGCAGTGGTGAAGGGGTACCCGCAACACCATCCCAACCGCCTCTGCAATGAAGGGAAATGGGACATTTTGGACCGGTTTCTGTTACTTTTACGACCCGCCGCTGCGCGATGTTCCTGCAGGTGGTAGAAAGGGGTCTGGTGCGTTGCTCTTCCTTCATGCCTGGGCACCAACCAAAATGTATCCATCACCAGCAATGCAATGCTCTCTAGTGGGCCGCAGTTTGCCTAAAGGCTGCAGCCAAAACAGTGAAACAGGGTAAGGGTCGCCTACTAAAAACTCAGTTCCTGGGTAATTGTGCAGGGATCCCGCTTTTCTGCTACATCTTTTAAGGCAAGGCCGCAACGTAAAGCAGGCCAAAAAATAAATAAATCACCGCCTACAAATCAAGCTCATGCGTGGTTTGCAGCAAGAACGTGAAACTCTTTACCTGAAGTGCTCCACACACCACCAGATCTCTTTATAAAATGTATAATTGTTAATTTATAAATGCGCTTAATACCACGAGTGGTTTCTAATTGCGGTAGCGGGATTCAAACCTGTGTTCCACTGCGTTGTCTTGCTTCCAAGATAAACACATTGCCCCCGAGATGCTTCCTCCCCTTTCTGAAAGACTTTAAAGACCGGACCCTTCTTCATTCATCTACTCAATAAAAAAATTGGTTTCCTGTGTGGCTCTGACTCGGTTTTCTCCCTCGCTCCCTCTCAGTCTCCCCCTTCCCAAACTCCTATCCCATCTCATCCTGCAGCCTAGAACTAGGATCCATCTAGCAAGATCAACATGCACAAATGTAATCACAAAACATCCCCTAGCTGCATCAGCCCCACTTTGTGTCACATATTTTGCTTTCCTTCCCCATGTTCTTTTAAGTTTGTGCTATAAGGTGATGCTACAGCGCCACTTATAAGCCGAAACTATTGCATGGGAAGAGGCATATGAGGGACACAAAACCTTTAGGTGCCGTTTGTTTTATTGCCCACCCTTTGACTGCCCATGGCCACGATAATCCTTGTGGCCATTCCCACCCATTTGCTGCCCCTCCCTGTCCAAAACACCTCCTCATGAGAACTCTTTGAGCTCACTTTAATCAAGCCTTACCAAGAAACTGCACTCAAAGTACCGTCCAGTGTTTTTTCAACGCAGTCTTCCGAGTGATTCACCTAATTGAAGTTGTAAATGTGCTACTGGTGCAATATAAATGTTTTAACCAGGTCTGCTTTCAGCCACTCTATGAACAATATGCTTATCCTTCACTGAAGTCCCGTCAAAACAAGCATTGGCAAAGCCAACAGTTTTGACTTGTGTATACGTATTAGGCACTTGCCAGGCACCACTGTTAGATAACCAAGTGCTCACACAATTTTGTACCGGCAACCATCAATGGCCACTTAATACCACTTGGGCAGTGCCCGGCAAGTGCCTTTCCCATGCCTACAAAAAAACCCAAGCTGTTGCCATTGCCAACGCTCGTTTCTTACGCAGTCCAAAGTATGCATTGCTGGCGGGTGAATCGACAGACAAGTTAGGAACCCCAAGACTGCGACAGTGGTGCTTTGCACAGTAAACAATTCCTAACATAATATCCCACACTGTCAAACTAGAAATTATATCGTGCCTCCGATTGCTATGAATATATGTATATTAGCCTACGCCAAGCTGCTAACAAGCTGCTTATAAACTACATGTGAATAAACTCGCATTGCAAGGTCCTGACCTTAGAGACCATGTAAACTGTCATTTTGGGTCAAGCCGCCATTTTAGGTTTTCTTGCTCTATAAAGTCACCGTGTGAGCTAAAATGGTAGCCTATGTTATTCAGAACAGAACTCTATTGTCATGACCTCTGTACAGCTAATGTATAACTTGCCTGCAGGCCACTTGTTAGGGTCATGAGCTGAGACCTTGTCCTTCTGCTGACCTTTGTGCAATGGATCACCTGTATCACCGAAACTGATCTATAATTGAATGAGAACACCTGCTTAACTATATTCTATAAATTAAGTCCCACATTGTAATGTTAGGCCTAGAGCATACATTATTACCATTTCTTCTTGTTAATGTATAAACCTAAGATGAACTAGATTTGACCTGGCAAGGGACCCTAGAGCAGTAACTTATTTATGGAATGGTTAACCTGCAGAAAGGCTGGACAACAGGCTGGAGAAATGTATAAAAGCCTGACTGTTTCAATGAATATTTGCACTCACTGAGCACGCCGAACCACGCCGGAGTTCGCTGTGTTGTACTGAGGGTCGATAGCTATCTGAATTTTGTTCTGTTCTTTTGTAACTGGATTCAGTATAAAATAAAGTGCTTTGTATGTTCCTTTGTAACCTGTGTTTGGTGTGTTTCCTTTTTGGTTACCCTGCCTCATATTTCCTTGTTTTCACAGTTGGCGCCCGGAATAGGGACCCTCAAGATTGATGCCGGATTATTGAAGGTTGACGCACGCTATCGGACCGGGGTCGGACGGTGTGACATAACGGGCCCGACTGAACGAGACGCGACACCTCAACAGCGCTGCACGATCCGTTCCCTGGACGATAGCCGTGTGGTCTGAGACGGCATCTTGACGAGGGTCAATTTTTTGAGGCGGGCAGATTTGCCGAAATCACCATACACAAGGTAAAATTCGTTAGGTAAGTCCTTTAGAAACTGATCGGTCCTCCTTAGGTTTGGTCAGGTGAGTCGTTACCCGACTCTTAATTCAACCCTGACAATTTGAATTTGGCGCATTGTATCTGCAGACACAATTATTGACCAGGTAACACCGAGTATTTGAGAAATGCCTGGGAAATTGTCTAGCTGCTTTAGGGCATTATTCCGCAGCGATCGACAATCTTTGGAATTTAGCCGTCCGCACCACAGGAGGGGTCACCGGCATGTACTATGTACTGTAAGCATGGCATTGGAAGTGTAGTATTTAATCAAATTTGGCACAGACAAACCAGACATGCCTCCGAACTTCAGTGGCCAGTCAATGGTAGTTTTGAGATCCCTCGTATTGAATATTTAGAGTCAGTCTTGTTAAAAAAAGAAGGCCAGACCTGCAGCATTTGATGTTTTGCAAAATTGGAAAAGAGAAGCGTTGCAGAAGCTTAAAAGTAGGGAAAAACATGTGCGCCGTCATAAAACAAATGCTGAAAAGGCGTTGTTATATGATCAGGACAAACAGTCTGAGTCGGTTAGGAATATGGACAGGGCTTTCTCACTAGGTATTCAGAAAATCTATCCTTCTAAAGATCTTCATGTTTCTGATGAGTTTATCGACAAATTGTTAAATGAACGAAGGCCTGGTGCCTCTGCACCACCTCCGTATGTTCCTCTTCCTCCTGCTGTACCTCTTCCTGCTGTTATTCCTGCTCTTCCTGCTCAACCTGTTGTTCCTATTCCTCCGGTGGTTGTTCCTCCACCTGCTCCTCTGCCTCTTCCCATTGCACCAGTGTACCTCCATTGAATTTGCCTGCACCCTCACTCCAAAGTAGTTCTGTACCGCCTGTAGTTGATCAGGGTGCGGGGCCGAGGATTGTTACTCGTAATACTGTACCTACAGAAAAGAAACAGGATTTGTTTGCATGGGCTAAGCATTGTATGGAGAGAGATGATCGAGCTAATGTTCTTGCCACACTTTCTAATATGGATAATTTTCCTGAGAAAAATGTTTTCATTGAAGGTTTAGGGATTCATTTATGTGTAATGTGGGGTAAATTAAATAATGCAGACCTCCCACAAGGGTTGAGGGACCGGAATACTTTAGCGTTTTCAAGAGACACTGTGGAGAAGGTACATGAGCATGTTGAGAGGATATCTGAGTATAGAAAGGAGTTGGAAAGGTTACGGAATGAGGATGACGAAGAAGAAAGTATGTATGTACAGAAACGATTTCTTCCGTGTCGTAAATCGACATCTGAGGAGGCGCGAATTTGTACAAAAGATGCGATTAGATGGATTTCAGACATATCGATAACTCCAGTTGAGGTATATGACACATACAGTCAATATACGCTAGAAATGCAGAGGAAAGTGATACAGGTAATGGTAGAGTACCTGCAGGATGAATGTTTAAAGAGAAAGGTTAGTTGTCCCACAGAGTTATTGAGCATTTATAAGAGAGCTTTTTCACTTGACACTTCTTCAACTGCTTTAGCGCTCGACTTAGCTCTGTTGCTTAGTAAGCGTTCGGAGTTGCCTACATCTCAGTTGCCTATGAGAGAGGTTCCTCCGACATTTGTCCCAAAGGTTGAGATTCCTGCTAATGCTGCAGCAGGTACACCTGCTGTGGACATTCCTGCACATTATGTATCGCAGTTTGTTCACGTCCCGTTTTCACGACAGGAAGTGAATACTATTAGACAAACTATTCCTGACATTAGGAAAAATCTGACAGGGTTCTATAAAGAGATAGAGTCCGTTTTGCAGTCCTCAGTGTTTACCCTAGGCGACATTGATTTGCTATTCCCTGTACTCCTTCCTGTAGATTTGTGGAAACAAGTTAGAACTATAGACGATGTACCAGGGTTGGGAGATACATGGGCTAACATAGTTAGGCTTGATGGGGAAAGGCCAGCTGGTGAGAGACCACCTCAGGTGATACTAACTTTGCCTGATAGAATCATTGCAAAACTGAAAACTATAATCCCCGAAAAGAGAATTATTTGGGACAAGCTTACGGCCTGTGTCCAAGGAAAATCTGAGGGTGCTACCGAGTTCTTTAATCGGTTCGAACAGGTATTCTCAGATTTCAGTGGACAAGACTTAGGCACAGAGTCTGGGAAAAGATTATTTGTGGACAAATTTGTACGTGGATTGCTGCCTGACATCCAGTCACAAATTAGGTCTTCTGAGAGCGCTTGGCAGGCGAAATCCCAATCAGAAGTACTGCACATGGCTCAGTACTACGAGAACCGTGTCAATAATGAAAAAGATTGAGAAGAGAAAAGGTGATTTGAAGACTAAAGTATTGTTACAGCAAATTGTTAGGGCCCCAGAGGGGGTAGTTCGCAGATTAGAGGTCAGTATGTTCCACAAGGGAATGTGCCCTTGGGTCCTGTGAATATTAACCAGTGTGCCTATTGTCGCCAGGAGGGGCATTGGCGTGCACAATGCCCCGCCCTTCGACAGAGGTCGAATAACATTTGGAAATATGGGTAGACGATCCAGAGGTCGCCCGGGTGTCGGGGCCCTGGTAGAGGCCAGTTTTCGCAGGATCCCCAACAACCTTTTTCACAGGATAATCAGACTTCGAGTGTGGATACTAGAAACATATTTGATCATCCTTCTGCTGCATATCTATCTGAAGAGCTTCCTTTTGATGATATTTTGTTTCGTTAGGATTGCCCGAAGCAGGGTTTGGAACCTACACCTATTCCCGTTAATCAGAAAGGTCCCTACGTTGAAATGGTAGTGGGAAATAGGAAACATCAATTTTTGATAGACACTGGAGCACAGAAGTGCTCCATTGATCATTCTCGGGTTCCAAACATTCCACTGTCAGGGCAAACCAATGTTTCTGTAGGGTTTTCTGGCACACCAGTTGTTTGTCCGGTTTCTTCACCGGTACCTATTTCTTTGGGTCCCTTTACGGACCACTGTCCATTTCTCTTGACTTCGAATTGTGGAGAGAATTTGCTGGGGTTGAATCTGTTGAAGGAATTAAATGCGGTAATTCATTGTTCTTCTGATGGAGTGCGTTTGACGATTTCACCACAGCAATGTTCTGTTTCGCAATTCTTGACTAGACCTTTTGCCGCCAGAATTCAGTAATGTACCAGAGTGTTTGTGGGCAGTTGATGACAATGATGTCGGTGTTTTGCAGATTGAGCCTGTTAAAATAGTTTTGAAACATGGAATTAAGCTGCCCCGTATTCCACAGTATAAGATCTCAGTTGAAGGCGAGCGAGCTTTGAAGAGCATTGTTTCCGATTTTGTGCATCGTGGGGTGATTGAGGAGATTGCAGGAAGTTTGTGCAATAGTCCGATTTTACCAGTGTACAAAAAAGGTGATAATGCAATTCCATTTCGTTTTATAATTGATTTACGTGCCATTAATAAAGTCGTCGCTCTGCAATTTCCAATTGTGCCTGATGTGACGACAATATTAACCATGATTCCAGCAACGGCTACTCACTTCAGTGTTGTGGACCTAAAGAATGCTTTCTTCAGTATTCCTATACATGAGGATAGTAGATACTTGTTCGCGTTCACCTTAGGGGGACGCTCATTCACATTTACTCGTGCACCTCAAGGTTATACTGAGAGTCCTAGTATTTATAGTAGGGCTTTGAAAGAGCAGCTTGATACCCTTGGATTGCCCCCTACTTGTACGTTGCTTTAATATGTTGATGATTTGCTTTTAGCCGCTGACTCTGAGAGCTCTTGTAAAGAGGGCACTGTGTTGTTGCTCATCCATCTAGCTAAGCATGGTCACAAAGCTTCGCTTAAAAAGTTTCAATATTGTTGCCAGGAGGTCGCCTATTTAGGCTATCTCCTGTCAAAGGAGGGAAGAAGATTGACACCTGAAAGAATAAAACACTTTTCTGGCATGTCTTTCCCAAATACACAAAAGGAAGTTAGAGCCTTGATAGGTATGGCTTCTTACTGTAGGTTATGGATCCCAAACTTCTCACTAGTGATAAAACCGATGTTGGCCTTGATGAAGAAGGGTATTTCTTCGCCATTGCCATGGAATACGGAGCATCAACATTCTTTCGAGTTGCTCAAGACTGCATTATGTTCGGCGCCAGTTTTGGGCACACCGAACTATGAGAAGGCCTTTGTGTTGTTTGTGCATGAATGCGATGGATGTGCTTTGGCTGTATTAACGCAGGAACATGGAGGGAAGAATAGGCCATGCGGTTACTACTCTTCCGCCCTTGATCCTGTTGCATGCGCTTTGCCAAGATGTTTGCGCGCTGTCGCTGCTGCTGCTGCGTCTGTAAAACAGAGTGAGGGAATGGTCCTAGGCCATGATTTAACCCTGATGGTGCCTCACTCTGTAGATATTCTATTGAACAAAACCCAAACGCAACACCTCACTTCCGCACGACTGACAAGATATGAATTAATCTTGTTTGCTACCCACATTCAAATTAGGAGGTGCTGCGTTCTTAATCCGGCTGAACTCCTACCTTTCCCGGAAAATACTGTTTGCGGTGACGAAGAGTCACATGACTGCCTGTATACTACTGAACAAGATACAAAAGGCAGAGAAGATTTGAGGGACACTCCTTTGGATAACCCACAAGGGGAGCTGTTTTGTGATGGCTCCTGCTTCAAACTACTGGATGGTACATCCACAGCTGCTTATGCAGTCACTACATAGAGTACGGTTGTGGAGACCAAGAGAATTACGCATAACTCTGCGCAGGCCGCACAGATTATAGCATTGACTCGAGCTTGTGAGCTTTCCGAAGGGATAACAGTAAACATGTATACTGATAGCCAGTATGCCTTTGGGGTGGCTCACAACTTTGGGAGACTTTGGTCAGAGAGAGGGTTTTTAACTTTGCATGGCACCAATATCCAACATGGCTCCCTGATAGTACAATTGCTTTCAGCGCTTGCGCTCCCTAGTCAGTTAGCAATCATTAAGTGCGCAGCACATCGCAAGATTATAGATGATGTAGGGAAAGGGAATGCTTTCGCTGATCAAATAGCTAGACAAACTGCCTCTGATCTCTTCACGGAGATGTATGTTTCAAGGGAGACTGTAGATGCCTATGCAATGGATGAGGGTGTTGGGTCTGTACGGGATATCCAAGCCGATGCCACATTAGAAGAATCCAAGAGGTGGGCTGAGGGCTTGGGGAAACTCAATGATGATGGGTGTTGGGTGGACATGGTTGAAGGGAAATGGTTGCTTCCTAATGCCTATATAGTAATGATGGTTACCATGGCACACGGTCCCACACGTGAGCGCTCAACAGATCACGAGAATGTTAGAGAAAGTCTGGGTAAATGATAAGATTTCAAAAATTGCCCAGCATTATGTCCAAAATTGCATGATTTGCCTACAACACAATGTGGGAAAGGGGACAGCAACTCCAAGAGGTAGCTTTGGGCCTCCTTCTGTCCCGTTTGAAGTGATTCACTTTGACTTTATTGAAATGGAGTGATGTAACAATCTAAAATATGTCCTTGTGGTCATTTGCGCCTTTAGTAAGTGGGTCGAGGCTTTCCCTGTTAAAGGCGCTACAGCCATGACCACTGCAAAGACCATGTTAAACAAATTCTTCCCACGGTTCGGTTTGCCGAGAGTTATCTGGTCGGATAATGGTCCGCATTTTATCGCTGCTGTAATTCTACAGATATGTACGGCAATGCAAATTGACAAACGATTCCATTCGGCCAGACATGCTCAGAGCGCCGGATTAGTGGAAAGACACAATGGTATCATAAAAAACAAGCTCGCTAAGACGTGTGCCGGCACCAAACTAAAATGGCCGGACGCCTTACCGATCGTGTTACTAGCCATGCATACAACCCCTCAAACTAAGACTGGGCTCTCTCCAATTGAGGTGGTAATGGGGAGACCTGCCAATATCTGGGTTCTTCCAAAGCCTAGGGCATTGAGGAATGTAGAAAATGTATTGCTTTCAGACTATTGTAGCCAGTTGACTAAAAACCTGTATTTCATTTATCACCAGGTACGAGACGCTTTACCCGCGCGATACGAGGGCCCAGGCCACAGTATACAACCTGGAAGTTGGGTTTTGGTCAAATCCTTTGACCGATCTTCCTGCCTTGCACCTCGGTGGCGGGGCCCGTTCCAGGTCTTGCTGGTCACCCAAACAGCGGTGCGTGTCGCAGGCCGGAAGCATTGGATCCAAGCGACGAATGTCAAGAAACTTCCTCACCCAGTGCCACACGTTACAGAAGAAACAGAAACCCTCGCTAACGCTGCAACCAATGATCCCAAAGCAGTGAGTAGCACTGAGAGTGCGTCGGAGAATCTTTCTGAGCCCGTGAGGCTTGGGGAAGCTGCCATTTTGTCTCCGCACTCTCCGAAAATTTTGCTCCCGGAAATTGCTGTTCCAACTTCACTTGCCTCTGATACGTTGCTTCTAATGGGAAGTGACGACATCTTGTTCTCGGATCAAACAATACCAGGCACAACAAGATACAACTTCCGGCCACGAAGATAGACATACGGCACGGTTTTGCTGTGCATCTGATAGACATACGGCACGGTTCGGCTGTGCATTCAAGGAAGGAAAGGATCATCAAGGGCTTGCTTTTGCCCAAAAAGTTGAGGAAGGGGATTCTGTTGGCTAGGGGTTGTGGAAGGACTAAGAAGCCGCGCAACCGTAGTGTCGCCAGCAACGAACATTGGGGTCGTCAATTGAAAATCTACAATGCCTGCTACCGCCACCGCTGCTGCTCGTATTGGACTTATAAATAAGGGGGTGACCAACTCGGACAATGAACAATGTGCCTGGGCCCCGAAAACGTATTGCTGTGTTTTTATGATATTTGGTTTTATAATAGTCACTGTCTTAGGCCTTTGGTATTTCGCAGAAACTCATCCTTTAGAGTCTTTGCTGCCGACTGAAATTGTACCCACTGTTCCTACAGCTTTTGTACATTTGCATACTCTGTCACCTAGGGACTCACAGCATAGACAGAAGTATCACAATAATACCTTGTTGCTTATAATGAATGCAACACATGCCATTTTTAATAAGACTAATTGTTGGGTCTGCTCACATTTACCGCAACATGGGGATAAGGGGCTAGGTTGGTATATTCACCCTTTACCTTTGACAACTGCTTGTTATGCTTCACTTAGAGCACTGTTCTTTGGCCGATGGAACGATAGCATCTCGGGGAACTTTGATGGCACTAATTTGAATAGTTTTGAGAAACGTGTTCTGACTCCCCTGGGATGCTCGCTTTTCGCAAATAGGAGTAAGCTCAATATTGCTTCTATTAGGCCTTCTGATAGACTGTCTCGTCCTTTCCAATCTTTGATTTCCTTTAAAATGGCTCCGATAGGCAATAAGGATGCCGTGCCTCCTTCTTATACTGTTAACCATAGCCCCGATTCAGTTTTTCTGCATACAGAGGAATGGCACCCGGTCAATGGGAGATTTTAAAGGTTGTGCCAACGTTGCAAATTTGACTGGGGAAGACAGACCTTTGTATGTAGGCGAACCTATCTATTTTGTTTGCGGTAATGTAGCATTACCATGGTTGCCCAGGGATTGGCAGGGAACTTGTTATCTAGAAATCCTGTTACCTGGGGTGTTTATAGCAAGTACTGTAGAAGTTTCGAAGGCTCGTCCACGGCGGGACGAGAATGGCGACACTCCAGCACAGGTTTTAGGAGATGTAGCAAAATCATTCCTTCCATTCTTTGGGCAGATAGCGAATTCCGAGGATATCAGGAAACTAGCGAGAGTACTGGAGAGAACCATCAACCGGACCACAGATATACTCTATAATATGACTTTAGAGCAGAAAGCGATCAGATTGGTAGCGCTTCAGAACCGGATGGCATTAGATGTCATTCTGGCTGAACGTGGTGGAGTATGTAAACTAGTGGGGTCCGCTTGCTGCGTTTTCGTAGCGGATTCCTCCCCAACTATTTTTAAGGCAATACAGAATCTGCACATTCTTAGTTCAGAAGTGCATGTTCCCGAGGGAAATTGGGATCTTAGCGCTTGGTTCTGGGACTTCTTGCGGTCTTGGGGTTGGAAAGTGCTTTCAGTCTTGCTGATTATTTTGGGAATTCTGCTATTTCTTTGTTGTTGTATCCAATGTCTACCAAGTATATGTTCAATGCTAGGGGGATGTTGCGCTCAGGCGATAGGTACAAAAGGACATAAAGTGTATGCCCCGGATAAAACCTCTAAGGAGTATGTACTGAAAGAGATCTTAGTAAAAGATCTAATGGCGATAGATATTTCTGACAGCTATTCAGGGTGTATGGACGATGACACATGAAGTTATTTGCAGGGAGATCAGAAGTAGTCTAGCACTTGGCATAGGCCAAAAGGAGGGTTTGTCAAACTAGAAATTATATCGTGCCTCCTATTGCTATGAATATATGTATATTGGCCTACGCCAAGCTGCTAACAAGCTGCTCATAAACTACATGTGAATAAACTCGCATTGCAAGGTCCTGACCTTAGAAACCAAGTAAACTGTCATTTTGGGTCAAGCCGCCATTTTAGGTTTTCTTGCTCTATAAAGTCACCATGTGAGCTAAAATGGTAGCCTATGTTATTCAGAACAGAACTCGATTGTCATGACCCCAGTACAGCTAATGTATAACTTGCCTGCAGGCCACTTGTTAGGGTCATGAGCTGAGACCTTGTCCTTCTGCTGACCTGTGTGCAATGGATTACCTGTATCACCGAAACTGATCTATAATTGAATGAGAACACCTGCTTAACTATATTGTATAAATTAAGTCCCGCATTGTAATGTTAGGCCTAGAGCATACATTATTACCATTTCTTCTTGTTAATGTATAAACCTAAGATGAACTAGATTTGACCTGGCAAGGGACCCTAGAGCAGTAACTTATTTATGGAATGGTTGGACAAAAGGCTGGAGAAATGTATAAAAGCCTGACTGTTTCAATGAATATTTGCACTCACTGAGCACACCGAACCACACCGGAGTTCGCTGTGTTGTACTGAGGGTCGATAGGTATCTGAATTTTGTTCTGTTCTTTTGTAACTGGATTCAGTATAAAATAAAGTGCTTTGTATGTTCCTTTGTAACCTAGGTTTGGTGTGTTTCCTTTTTGGTTACCCTGCCTCATATTATTTCCTTGTTTTCACAACACAATTGTTTTTATACCTAAGCACCCAGACACCCGAGAGAAACCTGCCATATATGCAATTACAAATAATCACTTAATACAGGGGTTCATGCAGATCTACTTTGCATTGATATAATAAAAAGGGAATACCCTTAATTTGTAAGGAAATAAAAAAATGATGGACCTCAGTCAGTATTTTTATATATTGCAATAGTCCATAAGCCTATATGCCATTCAACGACATACCTACAAAAACCATTTACAGTCCTACTTCTTTACTGGATTTTGGATCAAGCAGTCATCTCATCTGTTACAGTACAACAAGAAAATAACAAGCAAGCACTTGCAAAGTAAACAGTTTTGGCCTTGCTGACAGAACTGTCGGTTGCGCTTGCAGGCCATGTCCCACGCCCCAGGCAGAGGGTCCAGGGACGTAGCCTGGCCTACCATACTCGGGCAATGGTGGGCCATCCATGGCCAGACAAAGGTCGACCATTGTCAGTCAATGCCTTGTTCAGTTTTTCCCACATGATGAGAAAAAGGTACACCTCATAGGAAAAAAGCATTTTGAAAAACGATTTCTTAAAGGCGGCCCATAGTTTGCTCCCTAGGGAAAATACCTAATACCAGGGCAAAGGAAAGATGAACACCTTTGCTTTCCGTCTGTAGGCTTTCTGAGAACAGAAATGAATGTTCCGTTCAAGTTCTATCTATCACGTGGCACTGAAAGGGCATCCTATAAGCTAAACCTATTGTCAGGGGAAGTGAATGTAGGAGAACGAGGAGAAGGGAGGAGGGAGGAGGGACACAGAGCATTTGGATATTTGGTTTCTTGCACACCACGTGATGGCCCACAGCATGCTAGTCCCTATGGCCATTCCCACTCACTACCTGCCCCTCCCCGCCCAAAATGGCATTGTCCACATAGCAACAGTCATGCTCAGTGCTTTTAGTGCAAGCGGCCTTCATTAAGATAATGGCTTAATTGCAGCCATAAACCAACTGCTGATATAATAAAAACAGACTTCAAGCGTGCCTTCAGCCACTTGATTTATAAGCAGCAAGTGTGTCCTTGCACATGTTCCCTGCACTGAATTCATCTTAAAACCAGTACTGGCAAATCCAACAGTCGTGGCTCTAGTAGCAGGTGGGTATTTGCTTGGCACTATAAAAGTTACTATGGGTACTTCCCACTTTGGTGGTAACAGGGTGCCTGTTTGGAGGAGGGAAGAGCACACTTGTAGAAAAACAAAACCGGAAAACAGGCTACCCCTCGCTTATACACATGCAGTAGTGAGGTTTACAAGTTCCACTGGCGGGAGTTGATCAATATCTTCTCATGTGCCACAGTATCTTAAGAAAAAAACGTACCGATCCACTTTTTATCAAAAACATAAAACATCAGCAGATCATAGAAAACAAAAAAAACACAGCGAGCATCGCCAATGGTTTAGTATGCACTGTAAAACCATTTGTACACATTAAATAGGTGGGAAAGAAGTGATTGCACCAGGTGGTTAGTACACCAAGAAAGTGTGTGGGAATGCAATTTAGAACACAAAAAAAAATTAGCGACGAAAGGGTAAAAAAGGTTCATACATTTCACAGAATGTTATAGCAGGCATAGATTGGAGTATCATACGTCGAAAGTGGGAGACTGAAGACAGACTACTGTCTCATATAGATCGAGACAATTTAAGTCTTCTCATGAAGAATGGTAGTACAACAGCGTGGCATGTTGTGGCCTAGGGGTGGAGTCCTAGAAGAGGAATAGACTAGCAAGAAAAAAATGTCTAGTCAGACAGAAGGTCGACACATTGTGTTTTAGCCAGCGTTTGAGAATCGTCCATCCTGAGACATTCTTGGCAATATTGAAGAAGTGCCTTCATCAGGACACAATGTTTCTTTCTATGTAGAATACAATTTGGGAGACCCGGTTTGTGTTAAGAGTGTAGGGCTGCAGTATTTCTTTTCTTCACGGTTTATTTACCAATAAATCTGGAGTAGATTAGATGCAGAGGAGTTAATTGCAGGCGACCTGTCTGTAACGCTCACCTGACTCCCACGGAGGCGCTGGTCTAGTCTGGGTTGCTGTGGCCTCTTCGAGCGTGATGCGCAGAACTCGGAACACCGACTAAACAGGACCCTCAAATCTTGCTGTCTGGCCCGTAGGAATATCCTTCTGCAGATGAGAAAGGGGATTAACAGTCTGCAGAATAGTGTGCTTGCTCCCCCCTTCCCCCCCTTCGTTCTTCTCTAACTTCCTCCGAAATCCCCGGTTGAAGCTCACCTTATGGTTTGAAAGGATGAACTCTCCATCCTGCTTCTGGTGCAGGGGCGCGTGTTAGTCCAGTTACTTCACTGGTTTTCAGAATGGCTCTGGCAAAATCCACTTGACTTTTCCGAGCGGAACGCCGTAAGTATGAAGATTACAAAAGTTCAAGTGTTGAGCCTCCTTTTCTGTTGCCTTCCTAACCTGTGATCTGTCCTTTATTTCAGGTGCAGAATGAAGGCGATGCGTTGAGGGATTGAATTGCCGATGGTAAACTCAGGTGAGTTAGCGATGGAGGCGATCCCTCTTAATGTCTTTATATTCCTCCTGTAATGTCTTTTGTCCTTTCCCCATAGGGGCCGGGGTGCGGTACCTGCCAACAAAGCGGCGCCGACCATAAATGAGGAATGGTCCACCAACAGAAGACTGGTAAGTGTTATGGCAGAAAATTAGGCTTTCCTCATATGTTCCTTCTGCTCACCTTTTGTCTCTTCTTCTCTCCCCTAGGCGCAGAGATGTGGCGACCGGTGCAGACAGTCGCGGTGGAGCCAGAAGAACTCCCGAGGACAGGTGAGTGAAGCGCGGCACTGCAGCGAGCAACGCGATGCTTTTAAATGAAAGTCTTTTCTCAGGAACAGGAACGCTGGCGTGAAGGTTCCGGATGCAGGTAAGAAGTTTGATAAAATTGTTGGTTTTCACCTTTCTCTTCTCTTCTTTCCTTACAGGTGTTCCAGGATCGAGGCGGGTGTGGCTGGAGACCAGATGCAGGAGCAGACACGGTGAGCGTTCAGCTGCTTGGATGCAGAACAACGCGAAGCGTGAGCTACTGTCTGGGCATGGCTTAAATAGCCCCCAAAGTAGTTCCAGGTAAGTATCCTTCCCTGGCCACGCCCGAGTGGCAAAATAGTCCCAATGAAAAAATAGTCCCTTTCAGGTCTCAGGGAGGCCTGAATCTTGCAGCATGGTCTGCATCAGGTAAGTGCACAAAACACCTTCCTTTATGAGCCTGGCGCCTATGGCGCCAGGACTGATGTCCAACATGAGCCTGGCGCCAACGGCGCCAGGACAGAGACCAAAGAGCCCCTATAAAGGGCCGCTGGGCTTTTACCCGGGGGCATGATGCCTGCTCCCGGGGGTGCTGGGCCTGGCCTGGTGCTCCGGGGGTAGGCATCATGACACTGTCTAAATCGTAGTGAACGTGACATACATAATAATCATTTAGTATTTATATAGCGCTACGAACCCTGAGGCATCTGGTGCTCATTTATTGACCTCGGAAGGATGAAAGGCTGAGTTTGAACCTGCGGCAGCAGGCTCTGCTCACATGTCAAAGCGAGCGATCTACTCGCTGTACTATCAGACCGTCACACTTCAGATTTACTAACATCATATAAGACGAGAACAAGACTGAACAAGCCTAAGAATTAAGGTCTTTAACACAAAGATAATAGCTTTCTTAAATAAACCAAGAAGAAAAGAAATACTACAGCCCTGGATACTTTATATTTACACTAAGGAAACCGGGGTTTTCCAGATTGACTTCTACATCAAAAGAATACCTATGTCCTGATGAAGGCTCCCCCCTTCAATATTGCTAAGAACGTCACAGGATGGACTATTCTCAAATGCAGGGCCGAAACACAATGCGTCAACCTTTCTGACTAGACATTTTTTTCTTGCTAGTCTTTTCCTCTTGTAGGACACAACTCCTAGGCCGCAACGTCCCCCTCTGTTCTACTCAGAGATGTACCATTCTTCATGGGAAGACAAATGGTCTCCATCTATATGACAGCCAGTAAGTCTGTCTTCAGTGTCCCACATCCAACGTATTATACTCCAAGATATGTCTGATGCAACATTCGGTGGAATGTGTGAAATGTTTTACACTTGCGCCGTTAATGCTTATTTTTTGTGTTCTAAATGACATTCCCACACACTCTTAGTGTACTAACCCCCCCGTGCGATCACTTCTCTCCCACATATATAATGTGTATGAATTGTTGTACAGTGCATACTAAACCATCAACGATGCTCGCAGTGTTTTTTCGTTTTCTATGTGATATACTAATGTTTTTGGTAAAAAGTGAATCAATAAAATGTTTAACAGATCCTGTGGCACATGAGCAGATATTAACTCCTGCCAGTGAAACTTTTAACCCTCACTAGCGCACGCGTATAAGGGAGGGGTAGCCCGTTTTCCGGTTTTGTTTTTCCAAATTTGCCAGGCACTGCCAGAATACATCCAGGTAGTAGCGGATCCCATGCCTCACACAAGCCAAAACAGTGGACTTTGCCAATGTATGCGTGTATGTATCGGCGTTATAAAGCACAAACCTAGCCTGGAAACAGTGTTGCACAAAGGGGACGCACTCCAGAGTTACAAGTACGTGCAGCTGTAGCAGAGGAGATGGGAGTAGGACTTGGGGTCCAGGGCGAAGAGGGATCAGGAGGTGGAGAAAGGGTACAGTGGAGCAATCAGCGATATGTTCTTTGGATGGAGGACAGGGATGGCAGTTTACATTGGTAACTTATTCCCAAGATGCTTTGCATTTCGTTACAATTAATGCAAATATTGGGCCGATTGTGGATACTTCCAAGGGCCACATTGCATCCCTCAGAACATCCTTCCAAGTTGTCCTCTAGGTACCCCAACATTGCTGACTGGTTGCACCTCTCTATCTGAATGAGGAGCAAACACTCACTTGGATTTTGCAACTTTGCGTGGATGACAGACTTCAATTACGCCTGGTGCATCTGAAAGGTCCAGACGGAGAGGATCGCTCAAGTGCCAAAGGCTTGCCCTGGCAACAAGACTATGCCATGCAACATGTTTGATATCCCAGTCCGGCCGACTCAGCCCTTCATACTCCAGGAGGCCAATATATTGAGTAATGAGAGGGTAATAAAGATGAGACAGATTATTGCAGTGCTTGAAAACTGGAAGGACCCTGCACTTACCTTTGCACCTGCTACAAGCTGGCCGCACTTCTTATGCTTTTTTCTTATTTATTGTTTTATGTATTTACTTCTATCCTATGTACTGCACTTCCTCTCCCCTTGCCCCCTCCCCTGCACTTGCCAGATCTCAATGTCACCTGGCCTAGTAAGATCGTTGTCCCTGTCCTCCCTTTGTTCCCCTCCCTTGTCTCAACGTGCCTTGAAACACTTGTGTATAGGCGCGTTATAAATGCCATATCATATATCATCGAGCACTATAGCAAATGAAGAAATGATTATTGCCATTATCATCATTCTGATGAGTGAGCAATTGAACAGGACCATAAGTGACCTGCTCCAAATCTATGAATCAGTCCTTGAGCTAAAAAATTGTAAAGTCAGAGCGCAGAAAATATGGGTTGTGGAGGAGGCAGGGAGGGAGGGCCAACAGCCCGACTGGCATGTGTGTGTTGGTGTGGCCCAAGTATTTTCCTAGATTGGGCTCCCTTGGACCCTGACCTCTTAGCATGCTTTTTTTGTTGCTTCTGGTATTACTCATCTGTTTTGCAATCGCTTTCAAAGGTCAATAAAGAGTCTCACATCCGGTGTTTTGGGCGGTAGAGATACACCCTGCCCTCCCATCATCGAGCCACTAGAAACCACCCTGCTGTCCATGCGGAAATGATTGCACCCCAGAATCAAAGCACGAGGAAAAGCAGGTGATTTGAAGGGGGATGTAAAACAGGTGTTGAACAAAAAGCTGTCTACCATGGAAAAGAAGTGAGACACCCACAGATTCCGGCGACGGCGTAATTGATCTAGAAGCGGGAGATGTCTAGTCCGCGGCCTTTCTTTTGCAATCTCTCTCTAAGAGCACTGCGCCTTGCCAAAACATGAGCGTTTCACCTCAATAAAGCAAAGTTGCAATTCAAATCGGCCAGTGCAAACCTCGCACCACGTGGCGAAGGCTGAGCCCCTCCGATGCAAGCACCTTGCATCACCGGGTAGGAAAATCACTCATCCTTGGAGTCCGAAAAATAACATGGAGGCATGCAGGCGCTCTCGGGCAGGTTCATACAAGTCGGGTGGACGCAAGGCTCAGTAAACCCAGCAGGCCGAGGCAAAAACAAGCAGCAGGCAAGTTCCAAAGGCAACTGGAAACCTTAGCAGACCCCAAGTAAATGTAGGGCAGCCCAGCGGCCGCTTCTGGGTGATTTGCGTAAGATTCCATTACAATGAGTTCTGGTACCTCGTGTACCCCTTTTAGGCTGACTAATGCGTTATGTGCAACATTTTACTATTGTCATGCAGGCAGTGGTCGAAGTGTATGAAAAGAAGTAGTGGAACTATGTTCCCTACTGGCCTGCACCGCTCCTCCCCAGAGACCCCCATCGATGCGCCCCTTCCAATGCACAATAAAAAAACACATGTGCCTGCTCTTTAAGGAAACGTCCTGTGCACTGCACTGAAAGTGCAAGTTTAAACTTCTTTCCACACTTTTATTTTAAAACGAAACCGTTCCGTATAGTATAGGAACGGTAAAACGTAATTAAAAGAAGTGGAGGAGCCCCGCTCCCGCACACTTCGACCACTGCATGCAGGGCCGCAGCATTCCAAGTAAAGCTTCCACGTGCATAGTCCCATAGTTACAAGTCCAATATCATCACACTTTTGTGGTTTGAGCAGGAAGGCACCCTCCGAATGTGATGAGCAAGACCATATAGTGGCAGAGCAAGAGGGAATTGGAACCAATGCCCCCTCCGAGATGTGCGCTTGCCCAGTTTGCTTTAGGGTGCCGCTCAGAAGAGTTTTGGAAGCACACCTTCTCAAGAATTAATAAGGCACAAGCCAAAGCAGTTATTTTAGTGAAGCTAAATGATATTAACTAGTCTTGACATCTTGGCCTAGCCCATTTAAGTGGGACCTTAAAAACCCTAAACACAGAATATACCCTCAAGAGGATAAGAACGATTAGGAAAAAGTGGTTCCATGATCAGATCTTGAAGCTATGCCTGCCCACGTTAACCAAATAACCTTCCCTCGCAACCCACAAGTCCTATACTGGACTCTACCACACTTGAATCTTATGACTCTAGCTTCCGCCCCAGGCCTCAATCAGAGAATACTGGACAACCTGGACTCTGTGAAAGGTCACCAGACTTGTATGTACCTAGATCCACTTGTGTCGTGCTTGTAATATGACTAGTGTTCAAGCACTAGAATTTGTTACTTATGATGCCTTAGGAAAAGGCTTACACTTGCTATGTAAGCCAGCTGCAATGTCAGACAGACTGTGTAAGCAGGCTACTTGAATGTGCAAGCCCATCCCATGCTATTCTTTGTACTCAATCGCTCTGAAGTGTTGCAAGCTAATGCATTATAAAACTCAAATATTAATTTGTTCTCCAGGATTTTGAGTAGATGACAGTCATGCTCAGCGTCTCCGACTTTAACATTGCAAACGTTACCCTACAAATGGAGAGCAACACTGAAACACCATTTACTTGGCCTGCCAGGGATAATGGGTGTGGACTTTGCCTGCCATTACTCATATGTAGTATTAGGGCAATGGATATTCAGACAGCTAGAATGCTTTCCACATAACCTGAAGGTTCTCCAAGGGCATAGATAGACCTTAAAAAATAATATTGCAACTCTCTACAAAATAACAGTTTCACTGGGCATGTGTATAATCCTACCCAATAACATTAGTGTGGTGTATGTTGCAAATAATCTGGTCATGTACAGCAAGATAATCGTCTACATGTCAATTCATCACATTTTCTTAAATGGCCCATAATACTATGGTGAGTCTTTAAATAGGTTTTGCTTGCAAAGTATTGTGGGTCTGAAAATATCCCAGCGAGTGTTTTATTGCTACAATCCCTCCCTTTATACAGAGCCCGGTGGACTAGTATTGGAGGCAAGCACAGGAGCCCAGGAAGGGGACAGGGAAAGGGCACAAGAGAACACTGCTTTGGGGCAGGGGGGTTGAAGAACAAATCAGCAAATTACAAGTCAGACGTTTCAGCTGTAAAATATACTGAAGGACACGTTCTATTTTTTTGCTTAAAGATAGAAATTGTGACTTCTATTTTTTTCTAAGTTCAGCTGCTGAGGGCTTTTCAATATACCCATGTGTTATGCGATTATTGCCTCAGGCAGCCCCATGCATATTGTTTATATGAGAACAGTGAATTGCACAAGAGGGGTGCCCAGTTACACAAGAAGGCACTCTGTTGTACCTCTGACCACTGCTATTGACTTGAAAGGCAAATATACAGGATTTCTTCAACAGGGCTCTATAGGAAACCTCAGTAAGGCTCTTGTTGAATTTTGTCTAGGCTGCGGGAAGGACGTGGGGGCAAAACTATAGGCTGTATCGTGTGCCCCGTCAGTTCACTTCCTAGGTCAGGGTTACAAGCAATGCTCTGATAAAATTTTACTTCCTACTTGGAATCAAATCGAGTAAAAAAGTAATTTGATTTGTCAATCAGGATACTTTATGATGTTCTTTCCCCTTAAAATTCGTCTTGAGATCGACAGTAATATTTTATTTCCTTCCTATGACACTGTTCTACTGGTCACCGTTTCCAAAATATCAGTCAAGCTTTCTTGGTAGTCTCCCATATGTTCATTGTTTTCCATTCATGTTGGGGACATTTACCTGTTTCTATGGAGTACAAATGGGTGGTGTGTATGCCTCATAGCGTAAGGCTGGTTTTGAGTTAGCGTCGTCACAGCTCGATTCACAGCACAATAGTGAGCAGAGGCATGGGAATTCCGATTAACATTGTGTGGTGCAGTTACTCCTTACACAGGCTATAAGAGGCATGTTCTCCTGGCTCTACAATCACTTCTTTAACGTGGCACATGAACTACTCCTTTTGCCACGTTTGCTGACGCATTCCTTTTTAGTTCATTATTCCATCTACAAATTCTGCATGCTGTCTGAATTGTTTGTCGGCCACATCAAATATGATCAGCGAGAATTGTAATACAGATGTTTTTTTCCATTGGCATAAAACGCTTTTATGTAGTGTGAAAGGTTAATTAACCATATGCACTTAAATAAATAAAAACCTTTTGCAATGTTTCTAAGCAGTGCCGACAAATGAATGGTCACAACTAAACCCATTGTATATATTAGAGCATACAATGCTTTTATTGTGCGTACACATTTTTCTCTGCTCAAGAGTACTTTTGCTAGGTGCTGTGGCAGATCTGGAAGTCTTGGACTCGTTGACGAGTTCCCTTTATGATCACACATAAAATGTTTGTTTTTATAGCCTTTCTTTGGGAACAGTGCTGCAAGCTGCACATGTTACATTGATTTCTAAAGAATAGCAGCGGTTGGGAAATTCCCTTTCCAAGCTCTCCATCCGTAGAGGATCGCTCGCTAACTAGGCATGCTCACAATGTGTCTTACCTCATTAGTCAGTTGCGCATATGGATAATAATGTGCGCACACAAGCCAACCATTTCTGCACTCAGAGAAAAATAAGAGGGAACATTGATTGGTGCATTGTAAACTTTCATGAGAAGCCCATGAGTACATCTTGTTCATCACATTTGCAAGCGAGCATCGGACACTGCAGGGATTTCCAGATTTACGCTCTGCACATCAAGTGTAAGGCAGGAGGTGACAGCGAGAGATGCTCGCAAGCATCTGCTCATTTGCTCTAGCGCAAGTCTCTGTGAATCAGGCCCATGGAATCCACCCTAAGACTTGTGGCCTCAAAGCTCATGCCTGGACCTCTTTCTAGCACACTACCATTTGTTTCCTTGAACTATGTATTATCAACATGGTGGAGTTATCGGTTTGTGTGCGCACGTGTCAACATTTCATCCTGGGGCCACTTCGTATCATAAGGGTTCAGCTATGTTACAGGAACAAACTGAGGCGGTTTCCTTTGCGGATGACTGGTGATGGGCTGTCGATAGGCTTTCAGCTTTATTCTCTGTACCAGACAGCACACCTCTATGTGAATAGTAGGGTCTCGGCAGGCTTGGTAGGGCCCCAAGATGGGTGCTGCCTGCTAAATTGTGGTTACTTTGAAAAAAGCACTAGCCAAATCCCACTACTTTTAATTCCTTATGGAGTGCTTCAATCAATACACATACTAACATCTTACTCAAAGTACTGAATTAAGAAATCAATTCATAAACGCCCCTAAATCCTAGTGTCAGGTCTACACTCCTGAAACCTAAAGGAACTGCTTTTCATCAAAGCCTTTGAGCCTATACCAAACACAGCTCGGCGTAATCCCCCCGCCCCCATCCCTTAGGGAAATTAATTAAAACTTATCAGCATACAGAAGAGCACCGAGTTTGAACCAGTTTAACAAAGGGCGGGATGAGTCTGGCTGGTGAACTATGAGGGTTAAAATCAGCAAAACGGAGTGAATAAAAGGACTAGAAGACAGCCTTGCTTGCCCCACCACCCCCATTTGAAGAGAGAAACGGTTAATGGGCCCGGTGTTAATGGGCAGGACGGACAGTGGTAGTCGGCTCTCGGCATTGTGTTATGCTAGATTACATGAGACTGCTTGACTGACATCTTCCATTGTTATTAGGTCGGATTCTTGAAGACTCCAGTAAGCAGCAGACAGAGGTATGCATCTGTAGATTTAGTCATCAAGTTTCAGGGGGTTTGGGGCCAAAGCGTCAAGGAGCAGGAGGGTCTTTATGCTTCCACAGAACCTTTCAACATCTTATTGAAGCCTGAGTAGAAAGGGGGATGAATTGCAAGTGGTGGGGTCTTTTGCATGGAGGGATTTCCAACCTTGACTTCTTGAACTTAAGAGCAAAGGATAGCAAGTTCAAGGATGCTCATCTTTGAAGTCTGATCTTCATAAAATCCCATTGCTAATCTAAGGCCTATTTAATTGCAGAGTCCATCCTGGTCTATAGAATGCTTTCAGAACAGGGAAGCAGCTTCCCTGGCTATATGGCAGAACCTATCAGAGCTTCTGCTTCACCAGTTTACACATGGAAAGGTGTTGTACCCTAGGCCTACTAGCCGAGCCGGACGGCAGTCTGCAACCTTTGCCTCTCCATTTGTTTTAGACTATAACCCCATCAGGCGTAGCCATCATAGTCAATGAGGAATCATGGGAAGTGAAGTCCAAAACATCCGGAGAGGCATAGGTTGGAGAGTCATGCTAAATGAGGACTCCACGAAGCCCTTTGAACAATAGTGTTTTTGGTCTGGCCACTATGCAAAAGAGGGGGTCGAAGTTAGCCACCTCAGGTTGCCACCAGAACTACTGTGAAGGATTTGGATTGTATGTCGCTTTTTTTTGTTTGGTCGTTTGTTTACAGGATAATATAGCTAGATGACCCCATCCAAAAGTCTCAAACGATTCATAGCGTGACAGATAAACGGAGGGAGATAACCAAATTCCGCCTGCCATTACCGGATACGCACTGCAGCCATTCTGCACGCAGATTCTTGCAGTGGCTGCAAAGGAATAGACTGGTAAAACGAGCCGTGCGGATACAATAGTTACCAAGTACATTTCAAATAGTGGCATGAAAGGCACAAGCACCTTCGACAGTCGAGGAGCTGAAGCCTCCAGAGATTTTTACATTTCTAACCAACCTTTTGAAAACTAAATTTGACCAATTGTGTGGCAGAACCTTTGACAGCAGTGATTTGGCCTAGATCCTTGATCTCGTGCTCTTATATAATGCATCACATTCGAGCATGTATCTATGGGGGGGTGGGTGGGGAGGAGGGAAACCCACCAAAAAATAGCACAATAGTAGAAAAGTCAATATTTTACCAAGTGGAGAAGTTAAAATGAAAGTGAAGAGGAACCATAGGACATTACTTGATGCCCAGGCTGGAGAGACCATGGCTGGTGCTGCATGTTTGGGTACCTGTGCACAAAGAGTTCCAGATTTTGACTTGAAGAGCAATAATCCAGAGTGTGGATCAATGGAGACCACCCATCATTGGGAGAAGTCTCATTAGTGGTGGATTTTATATCCCAGCAGCGACTTAACTTATTCCGCCTGTTTAGAACCTTCCCCTCGCTCACTGATCCGAGCAGTCAGGTTCCTACCAATGCAAAGAATAAGCAAATTACACTCGCATCGCGGTTGCCCAAAACGCAAGCCACACACCTGACCAGCGGAATACCCAAAGCGTTAGTCATGTTTTTCAAAGACCACAAATTATTTCACGTGCCAGTGAAATTTGTGGTACTCCAGTGTCTAGCGGGAAGTTATCCTACGTGGTCTCCAGCATAAACTGTAGTTGGTTGGGAGATCATGATGGTAACTGACATCAGCCCATACGCCGGAGCACAGGCACCCATAACTACCATTTCATGACAGAAGTTGACATTTAGTTTTCAATTTTGATGCTTTATTAGGTGCACAGATCACCAAAGACGCCATGGCGATACGGATTAACAGCATCTGGGGCTGAATAAGAACAGATATTAGGATGACGTTACTTACTAAAAGGTATGTCTGGGAAATTTCCAAAAGGTAACGATATATATATTTTTTTTTAAACAGACCTAGGGGAAGAGGATTCAAGTTGCGCAATGCACGGGGAAGGAACCAACTCCCCCAACCCCTCCTACTGTGGCCTGAAAAATAGTGGAAAATCCTCATAAGGGACGGAGTCGTATTACAGGTCGATCAACCCACCACAGATCCATGGGCTGAACTACAGTGTGTCTTACTTTAAATGGTCTTGGGAACAAGACAAATTGCTTTAAACAATACGTTTGTTTAACTGGCAGCCACTGAAGTGAAGCCAGTCCTGAGGTTGTCTGTGTTCACATTATTTAATTTTAAGAGTACGACTGGCTGCAGGATTGTGTAATCTGTGTAGGCGTCGCTTTTGTTTCTCAGGAAGGCGCAAGTACAGAATATTCCCAAGGACCAACCGTGAAGCCACAAAGGCAGTCACGGCTATGACCTTATGAAGAAAAGAAAGATGGCCGCGGCAGATGTGGATTGACTTCATACTAGCCTTTCCTTTTTATATAGCAGGGTTCCTTCGGCTGCCCAGGCACTTCCTTTGGCTGCCTGCTAAGCAGTGCCCTCTGAAGAAATGCAGAGTACACAGCTGGCACTACAGAGGAGAACCCCGACTAATCGAGGGGAGCCCAAGAAGAAGAGACGGTAGGAAGGAGAAGACAGGAAATCTTTAACATGCATGGCCCTCATGGTTGTCCAAACAAACCAGTACCTGAAAAAACGGGACCAACAAACTTGTGCAAGTAGGCCACATGGCATGGGACTGTGCAAAAGAAACAGTGTTCTAAGATTTAACCAAGTACATTACATTCATTGTGCCATAGTAACCCTCAGTGGCTACAGCGGACTGCGTTTTCTGAATAATTCCCCAGTTTAGGCATAAAGGTGATGTTGCCAAGGGGGCTGGGGATCAACACAAGCCAGGTGATGAATGCCCTGGGAGTAGTATTGGGAGGATCCCATGGCTAGCGCCCAACTAGGCTACTTGAACGTGGTGCGGTAAAGTGCCACATGGTGCCATTATAATGTGTTGTCCCTTCAAGGTCTTGGGACATGTACTGTCGGGCATTTTATAGAAAAACACAATCACACACTTCCAATGAGGCCAGCAGAGAAGACACTTTTACTGGCCCAGTTACAGGTCTGAGCAGAGGATAAAAGCAACAGGTGTAGGAAAAGGAGGCAGAGCATTTGGTAAACAGTGAGGAGGGAGAGAGCGGAGTTTGAAGAGCAGACGTGACAGGAGGCTGGAGGAGTGACACACAAGGCTTGAAGGGAGAAGGAGTCAGGAAGATGGAAGAGGGCTGATAGACTGGAGGGGATGAGGAGATGGGCAAGTACAGAGAAGTGGTGGATAACTGAGAAACAACCGCCAGGAGGAGGAGGAAAGGGCATAGATGAGGGAAGATTAAAGAATACGGAGGGCATTGGGTAAAGGATTGGAGAGAGGATGACAAGAGAACAGCAGGAGGATGTAGGCAGAGGAGAATCATACATTAACATTGCAAGTAGAGGGTCAAGAGGAACGTGAAGGGGGAACCCAGACAATCCAGACAGCCCCGCCTTACCCCAAATACTTTAAGCAGTGGTGAAAACCCAAGAGATTCCTAAGGGTGGGAAAAAAATTAAAAACAATCATAGTCTATGGACATTCTTTGTGATCACCCTTGGGTTTCTGCAGCTAAATACTTAGTTTATGGACTTCATTTGATTTAGTGGCCATCCCTTTGTTGTACATCAGCCATTGTCTTACAGACCCTTTCAGGAAGGAGCCACACATGGGGATGTGAATGAACTGCGCCTCTTCTAATTAGAAAGTCATTTATCTGCCACCCAAAGACGCAAGCTGTAGAGTAAAGACAGTTGGAGAAGGTTCTTGGAATCTTTGGCTGTACATTCTCACGATGGATTAATGGATAAGGGCGACCCTGAACATTCATGTGTGGAAAGCAACAGCATCCCTCGCAGCTGCACAATGCAGGCCCCTTTAATTGCAAATGAAGTGGTATATACCGTTCACATCATTGCAGTGCATGCCACTGTCCAAAATATTCAACACTCCAAGAATAAAATTGAGCAATGGATCGGGCGTTCCAGCACAATATTGCCTTTGTGGGTATTGTTCAGGCTATGTGGTTTTGCCAGCATGCGTTTAACGCCATTTAAAACGTTGGTTCACTCCGTAGAGTTGGTTGACCTGCACAATACATAGGAACATTTTGAGATGTGTGGGTATAGATAAAATGTCCTGCTGTCGTTTGAAGTACTGTTTCACAGTAAAAGTCATACCTTGTATTTAAAATATAATTAATGTACAGATTACTTACAAACATCAGTTATGCATTGCGTGACATCCTTTGCAGTTGGTTCTCCTGGTAATACTGAGATTGGAGCAGAACGTCAAGGACACATGATAAACACAGCAGGGATGCCATTTGCCTCCTTAGCACCGAGCAGCTTCGGCAAAGATGGCTGAATGGATATCTTTACGGGACAACCTCTTTACAGCTGGGAAACAGTGTGCACCTTTAGCCCAGTTTTTGTTCTCACCCTTCTATGGCTTTGGGTATCCTTTCACTGGTTTCTTGATGCACTTGAGCATGCAGATTTACTCTTCACCATTTTAACTTCTCTATGATCCATTTCATGCTTGCACCTTTCGGGCGGCCACAGACCTCTGAAATGGTGAGCCGGGGAGGTAAATGAGTGCTTGCTTCGGAACTTCATATTTTAGTGCCACCTGTGAGAACTCTGTGCTTGACTTAAGCATAGGCATGCGTTTAATATTGTAAAATGCTGCATAATGTTTAACCTTTACCTTTCCAAAGAGAAAACCCTCCATTATTGCAACGGTTTAAAAAAATGCATGCTGTAAAAGTGATTGCTTAAGACAGTGGTTCATGTGTATATTGATAAGAAAGAACTCCAAAGATAATGTGAAGTGGCACCAATAAAACCAATGAGGTTTTGACTGTTTTGTATATTAAAAAGCATTTTGGGAAGATAAGAATGACCAAAGATCTTTATATCTGTCACATATGTCTGTGAGAGTTGTATGACAATCACTAAATATCTACAGCACGCTGGGTTTGGTATGCATTTCCTGTTTTTTTTTGTTTAAGTATTTATGCAAATAGCTGAGCCTGGGGTGGTGGGGAGGAAGAGTCTGAATTGGTTCCAAGAGCCAAATGCAAGCAGAGGCTGCAAAAAAAGGATACAGGCCGTCCTACCTTCTCATCCCTCACAAGACATACCAAACATTTTGATTGTTTGCAGGTAAAACATAACGAGATAAAGAATGATTTTACCAGCACCCTACACTTTAGTCAAGAGGTGAGGCCGAGTCAGAGCCTAGTCTGCACTTAAGACAGTTGTTCACAAACCAGATTACACACCAACCTAGCAAACCTATAGAGCTTTATGTTTAGCAAAAAGATTAGGATTTCAGCTTTTTCTAACATCCTGATAAAAAGTACCACCATGCAAAGAAATGTTAGCTGAAATAAACGGCCAACAGGTTTTGTAATTGTACTATGAAGACTTAAAGATGCCTAACAATACATTTTTAAAAAAAGGAAACTGTGACAAGGTCACTTGTTCATAGTGTCTGGTGGACACAAGGTATGCAGATTGGCATTGTGCAGGATTTGAAGAAAATGTCAAACCAGCAGATGCTAGACAAGGGGTCTACAACGTGTGGTTCTCCAGATATTTTTGGCTGCGACTCCCTTGATCACTCACCGGCCCACTGACTGTGCCGGCTAGGATTGATAGGAGTTGTAGTCTATCTAGAGAGCTAAAAGGTGGCCGGCCCTTAGACTATTTAAGAAGGAGCGCTTATTTTAGAACTTAGTTTAATGTTCTTGGAAGAATGCAGTGTCATTTGTGGTTACCTATAGCTGGCTTGGGGGATGGGGTACAGCATCAATGGATCCTATTATCAAATAAAATTCACATTATGCTGTACACCTAAACAGCTAATGTGTAAAACAATTGACAAACTGGACAAAATTTCATTTAATGTCATAATTTGCAAATCTAAAAACCTTATCACAAATAACCACAGAATGCACAAAAAAACCAAACAAATTTCATGGGGATGAGAATCACAACATTTGTAATCCGTAAAACAAGTAATTTGTGTCATAAAAACCAGACTCTTATTAATGTAGGTTTTTCAGATGGTCGACATGTTTCGGCCTCTTGGTGTACAATTTATTTTTGTAATGAAGAGGATGTTTGGTCCTATTCAATTGTTTTGGTTCATCGAGGTGGTTATGTTAATTTGAACATTGCATGAAAACATCACCAATCAATTTGCCATTGGCGTAAAGAGGGGTAATCAATTTCTCATGTTGTGTTTTTGTGCTTTGACTACTTTTCCCCGTTTGAGAATTTTTTCCCCCCTAAACAAAAAAGAGGGAAAATACCTGATTTAGGTAACACACCTAAAGAGCTTACAATTAAGATGTGTCACAGACACCAAAGTGGCATATTAAACACATTTGCCAACCCAGTGCCCTACTCGGCTTCTCTCCAGGAGGACTGCGGTTAGATGCTGCCTGCCTCTGGAAGGCACGTTCAGTTGTTTTCTCCCTGCATGGAGAAAGTGAGTTTTGGCTACCAGCGTCTTGAAACCCCCATCAAAAACAAAGCATGGATCATACAGCCACATCACTATATGAGTCTACCCAAAGTGGCGGCTGGTGAATTTTTTTAATTTTTGGGGTGTAAATATTGGATACAAATATGCGTGAGCGACCAAGTGTAGCGAGGGAGTCCAAAACGATCAAGGAAGTTTAAAGTAATCATGTATTTTTACGTGGCTGGACTGGACTGCATTGCTGCTGCGAGTCTGGTTATGCGTTATGCCTCTGTGCTTGCGAGTGGCCCTCCGATTTGGCAGTAATCCTGTACCTCTGATGTAGGCCCCTAGAGGGTGGAGGTTTAGGTTGGCTTAGTTTATTTGTAGAGCGCGCCGAACCTCAGGGAATCTGGACACTTAAGTTTAGGTATCACACAGTGAGATTACGCCTGGCAGAAGCGCAGTGTTACAGAACGGGGCTGCATGCCAGGCTGGGTGAATTATTCACGCACATGCGCATTTACTCACGCACGCATCAACCCACATAAGATACTCTTTCATTCACACGCACACCAGAACATACTCATTCATCACACATGAATTTTTGTTTTCTTACGTGCAGCCCCGCTGTAGAATCCGCTCCTTCAAATGGGTCCTGTGATGGCTCTCTGGCTCTGTGCAAAAGGATTCTGGGTTCCTGCACATGCGCAAGAGCCGAAGTGCCCACTGAAGGTGGTCCCAGCAGCTCTGAATGTGCGTGGAGGGGCAGAAACGTGTCCTCGCACACTCAGAGCTGCAGATTGCCACCCTGCATTACCATGGGAAATGCAAGACTGGTGAAGAACAACGCCCTTGCCTTCCATAGCCCATTGAACTTGAGAGGATGGGGTCAAAAGGCAACACACGTTTAACTGTGACAGTTGAAGCCAGCCTAGGAGCACTCCCTCAGATCAGGGGTGTTGCTAGGCCTGAAAAAGATCTGGGGCTATGCTAATGACGGGACTGTCGGGACTTGGGGCTAGCTAGCCTTTTGGTTGTAGCCCCTGAGCTTCTATCCGGAGCTACAACTAAAATAATCAGGGTTATAACCCCCTACACCTCCTCCCCCCACCCCCCAAGCAACGACTCAGCCTCATATGCTTCATGTTTTCACTGGGCTGGCTTGGCAGCTTGTCCTAAAATGGGTTAACAACCCGCCCAAGCTACACAACCCCTAAAGGGGCGGCCTTACAGCACTAAGCCTTGAATGGAAAAGGGGGGCGCGTGGTTACTTTTGTACAGACACTTGCATTTAATATTTTTTTAAACTGGACATTATCTGAGGTAATAAATACAAACATACAGAGGTATATAACGAAGTGTTCGTTTTCACCAAACACGAGGTAACACGAGGGTGGCAGGATTGTGGGAGAGAGGGAGCGCGGGAGGGGCGTGGGGGTGAATCGATCCCTTTTGCAAACCTGGCTATCACACGGAACGAAGACAAACGACTGCCGTTGGAGCACTTCTAGGTCCATAAATCACGTTAATAACGCTGACATCAATTGGCCATGAATGTTTAATGAGGCAAATGTTTATAAGCAGAACAGCTTTTCATTGTCACGCGCTGCAATAATGGGCAGCATAAGGACATCCGCACTCCACCAACGGCTCCTTCGCATAATGGCGCGCCTTCACTTTCTACAGGAGGGAAATGCGTGCACGAGTGTTGTTGTATTACTGCAATAATGAGGTCAGAGATTTCCTGTTGGCTAATGACCGTCTGGGTAAAGGGAAGTGCATGGTGTACACGGGGTCAGGTTGAGCAAAACAGAACACTACACACATCCAACTGGGACTTTGCTGATGCAGAGCCGGCTTTAGGGGGGGACCGGCCGCGGAGCCCTGCTATTAGCACCCTACCACGCCAGGGAGTCTCAAGGGGTAGGAGAAGGTGTGGCAGGCACCCTATTGAAATTAAATGCGCGACGCTCTTGGGAGCGCATTTAACAATGGGGAGCTGATCGGCACCTATTGAAAAGTTTGGTGCCCCCACCCTGCGTGCCCGACGGTGCACTTGAGGGGGTAGTGGGTGGGCATATTTTTGTTCGGGCGCTGCAGCTGCTAAGGCCGGCCCTGCTGATGCAATGTAAATAGCATCGGAGACTGCACACCCGAAAAAGTAAAAGGACTTACACATTTCTGAAAGCTCAGAAGAACACAGCCCACCTTCCTAATTAAGCCTGGGATTTCCTCTGCCTTGGAAGCTTAAAGTTGCTATTGCAAGTAAACATTCAGCAGGTATGAGCCACTAACGTACGCTTCACCATGACCAGGCGTTGCAGCAGGAGTGGGGCTTTAGGGTTGGTCACACGAACCCAATGCAAGCATAATCTGCGATAAACGCACCATTCACCCATTGAAGACAGCCAACTGCCCTGGTGAGGAGGCTGCCTGACTCAACCTCTATGCAGAGGCGTTGCTAGAGGGGGTTTGGGGGGGCTATAGCACCGGGTTTTTTGGTTGTAGCCCAGGATAGAAGCTCAGGGGCTACAACCAAAAGGCCATAGCTAGCCCTGTGTCCCGCCAGTCCCGACATTAGTTTAGCCACTGATCTTTTCCAGACCTAGCACCAACACCCGATGCCAGCAAAGGACGACAACATTCGACAATAAATTCAGACATCCGAAGCATGCACGGAGTCACTCCACCTTCTTTCAAACCGTGGGTGAGCCACCCAGCCCGGGACCCAGTGGAAATCCCAATTCCACACTGATGAGGTGTCACCTGAAAAGACCACTCTAAACATGCCAACCCTCCCGATATACGCGGAAGACTCCAGATTTTGTTACCAAAAACATTGCTGTTTTTCACTGTCTTCATCCTAAAATATTTCTAACACAATGCAATCAAACAGAGAAATTCCAGATTTATCACAGAGAATCTCCCTCAGAGCTGCTGTAAAGAAAAGTTGCCACGGATGCCGATTCATAATATGTAGTCTGTTGAAGGGAGTTTATTTTGATCTTGAAACAATCGTGGGTTCAGATGGAACTGAAGGCAAATTGGTTTGTGTGGGAGAACTTGGCTATTACTATGGGTTTTTCCTTCATTCTCCTCCCCACCACGCTTCTGTCTCCCCAATTTTATACTCTGCCTTCCTACCTCCACCCTTCGATGTTACCCATTCCCTTCTCTCGGCTTTCCTCATCTATGCCTACACTCACTATCACTACCTGCTGTTCTATCACTCTACCCCTTTGCCACTACTGCTACTCCACTACGGTTACTGCTTCTCCACCATTGCGTTTCCTCTGCCACTCCTACATTACCCCTCCACTATTATCACTACTACCACATCCACTTCCAACCACTATTCTACCACCACTACCAACACTGCTTCCACTACTACTCATTATCACTTCCACCCCCTACTATTTCACCCTCTCCTCCCGAAAACTCACTTGACAGAGCCAGTCGCTCCAACTACCTTCACACTGTTTGTCCTCTTCTGGCCTTTGAGGTACTCCCTTTAACTCTGGACCTCATCCTACTAAACACACACTGAACTATTACCAAGCTACTCTTTAAATAACACTGCCCCCTCCAACCCCAAAGATTGGCCATCCCTCCGTAGCCAATCATCCTACCGGGTCTGAGGATGTTTGATGGGGATGGCATAGGAGGTTTGCCTGTTACTTAAGAACTGGCAAGCACATGTGCCTTTGCAAGGCATCAATTCGTTTTGAAAAATGGATTAGCAGAGTATACTCATTAAAATGTTCTTGTTTAGCAAACAAACCCATCGGATTAGCAGTGTCATACTAATATTTTCAAAGTCACCAGAAGTTATTTGTAATCAAGGCATGAAATGAGCACCATTAGAGCATTTCTGTGTACCGTTGAAGTAAGACATTACTGAGAAGAGTCATGCCTTGCAAATTCTTTAAAATTCTACTAGACCTTCAGGTCGAGTAACTTAGTTTACCTACTCGACCTAAAAGAAATGCACTCTACCCATAGCAACGGATGATACAAATGTAAACGTGCTTTCTGTAAAATGGTACATGTCACCACAAACCCACTTTGTTTGGCAGTCTGCTACCACCCAGAGGCAGGCCTTGCACAGCAAAACTTTTATTTGACATTTACTGCAAAGTGAAAGTTACATTAAAGCTTAAAACATGCCTTGCAAATGGTATTCACACTTCATAAAATCTATTCGACTTTCCAAGTGGGTGAGTAGACTTTGTGAGCCGTAGATAAACATTTGTAAAATGTAAAAGGTTACCTACATGAATGGACACTGATATGATAAAAAGGTTCTGAAATCAGTTTGGCCAGCTCTTTCCCACAGGTGCTAATATTCAATGCAATCATAATCACAGAGCAAAGCAAGCTCTGCAAGCTAACTGCAGGGCATGGTATTTCAGCAGATCTGCAGATGCACAGACTGGATATAACTATTGATTTCTACTTTGCGTAACAATCTAGTTAGCTTTGTGCATTCAATAAGAACGAAGAAAGAAACAAAGACTAAGTAAAGTGTATGGAATACATTCTAGTCTGCTGCCATCTCACCTTCAGGGTAGCTGGTATAAAGCAACAGTGTGATAAGATAGAATATCAAGGAGTATGGGATCACCTCATGGGTTGAGCACCAGTTTGACATATATATGCAAACAGAAGATCAAAGAATTAGGTTTGCCATGAAAAGTATTTGGCTGTGTGCTCATGTACATTTTCAAAGGTGTTCAACTCATCCATTTCATGCATCTTCCCCAACAAAATCAAATATAGTTTATACTATGAGATTTAGATACACTAACCTAAACTTTACTGTAAAGCATGGAGACAATACAGTGTTTTACAGTAGTAATACTGTAATTATGATATAACAACTTACATGTTTAGGAATGGAATTGCATGACTGTCTTTGCCAGACAGGATACAGTTAGCTTATTAAAAAAAAGTATCCCGATTATTTCTGATTCGCATTTATTAAAAAAAGAAAAAACAGATTTGTACCTAGCACTCCTGCACAGGCCTTTGGCGCTTGGGAGGGTGGGAGAGGATTACTGGCGCACTCTCGCTTTCCATTAACCTCTTTGAACTTTCAGTGAACAGAGCAAAAAAGGGTGTAGGAGTACTGAGAGCAAGAGAAGAATGCAGGATGAGCTGTGCTTTCATTGAACAGGTAACTTAAATAGCTATCTTTGCTACACAAGTATCAATTTAATTAGCAAACCTACAGATTTGCATAGCATATTGCTATGCAACACAGCTTATTTTATGCCTAGCTTTGGCAACATGGCCGACCAACTGATGACAGATCAACTTTATGGTCCACCAACTCGATATCAAAACTCAAGAAGCACTGTGAATGAGCTAAGACCCCACAATAGCAAAGGCAGTGAAATGCTCGCTTTACTCAAAGATGCGAGTCAGGCCCAAGTCAAGGAAGAGGTTTGTATCATAAGGCGCAGAACAGAGACTGAATATACCCACAGAGTGGAGACCCTGGGAAGACTCCAAAAGAAGACGTCTGCCAGAACCCATGAAAATAGGCCAATCCAGAGAATGTTTTAGATGCTGGAATCGCAATCACATCGCCAGTGATAGGTCATGCAGAGCCAAATGAAAGGAATGAAATGCCAAAAGACAGGCCATTTCATCTGCATGTAGGACACCAGAAGGAGACACACTGTAGTAGCAGTATACGACACAGACTATGAACCCAGTGAAAAGCCGCAACTAGATCTTTTGTGCTAATGGTTCAAATATAAAATAAAAGGAAACCGTTTTGTGACATTCAAATTGACAATGTTCTCATCGCAGTCTCAGCCAACTCAGGATTGGACTACACAATCGTGCCTCCAGAAAAATACTTCAAACTATTCCCACAACGCAGAGACTGGCTACACTGCCCTGTCTTGGGAAGACAGCTGTGGGGCAACGTGTTCGCCTTGGACGCAAGATGACACGGAGCACCACAGGTTTGGTCCCTTACTCAATGAGACCAAGCGCCAAGTTTTGTCACCATTACCACAGTTTAATAATCTAATAGTGTGTGCCCTTTGGATGACATGTGTTTTGGCAATATGCCCTTTTCAAATCCAGGCAGATTTACTGGTTTATCAATCCAAACCACAAATGGGTGTATCTGCATCGTAACAGTGAATCAAGTTGGAAAACAATCAGTATATTGATGTGGAGATACTGGTAAGTGTTTCGAAACACTAAATTGTATAGACATGTGGGTACTATACCAGCTAAGTGAAGCAAAATGCACTAGACGATTGATCATATTAGAGCACACCGTAGCATGGTCATTAAAAGTAATTTATATGGACACGCAAGCTTTATACAAGCACAGTGAAGGGCAATGTTTTAGATGATCGCAGAGTTGATCACGCCGAAGTATGGCCCTGAAAAGTATTAAGCACACGCTCAAGCTGATGAGCGTACATTTCTAGAAAGTTTATATCATTTTTAAGACCCACTTGTGTTTTCCATTTGAGAGATATTAGTGGCAAGCAACAAACATACGCTCTAGATGAAGGAGCAAATAATACCAGGAAATAATGTCCTATGACATATGTATACTCAAGAATTGAGAATGATTAATGTTAGAAAAGTATTGGAGTACCGTAAATATTATGATTAGAATCTGTTAACTAAGAGTAAAATAAGCTCAAAGAAGAAGCAATTCGGGAGGCACATGCAGGGTTCATATGACAAATTATTTTCACAGGGATTTAACCCATTAAAATATGGAAAGTAAAGGGACCATAGAAGACGAATGGTAATACTTATTATGAATTGCCTATGTTAAATGTATAACAATAGTTACTCTAACATTTAAATAAGTTCTTTTGAAGAGATAAGACTGATTATTGTTACCAAAGTACTAATCAAGGAGCATGAATTGGATGCAAATAACAGTGCACTATTGTCAAGTTATACCACGGTTAGCCTAATAGAAGGAAATCATTAAGCCGTTAAATATTGGAAATAGTAACATAGCACGGTTAAACATGACTCCACCTAAGCCATAAGTAGATTGTTAAATGTGTTCATGCCATACTTCTACTGCAGAATCATTGATTATCTATTTACATTTTCTCTCCTCCCTGATCCCAACCCTAATTATCTGTCATTCTCATTACTTTATCATTTTCAATTGTCAATACATTTGATTTCTACTAGTGGCTAATATACTATGATTGTTTTGTAACTTGATTCACTGTTATGATGCAGATACACCCATTTGTGGTTTGAATTGATAAGTAAATATGCCTGGATTTGAAAAAGGCAGTTTGCTGAAACACGTGTCATCCAAAGGGCACACACTATTAGATTATTAAACTGTGGCGAGGGTGACAAAACCTGGCGCTTGGTCTCATTGAGTATTAGTAAATTTGTCTTTTGGAGTTTTTTTGGGGGCTTTTCGCCATCATTCTCTTGAGACGCGACAAAAATAGGACTAACAATTAAACGGAAAAAAACATCAATAGAGGAGTCTCTGAACAGACCAGTAATAAAGAAAAGAGCCATTGGTTTATTTTTTCACAAACATTACAGAGCTGCTACTTCTAGTATAAGTCACACAGGTATTCACCAATTTGGTCCTAAAGAGCTCATACCACCAGATTTGCTTCCTTCATGCCAACTCTGTAACATACAAACCTTTCATCACACTGGAGGACACCTTCCAACACACCAGTATGCCTTTCAGTCGATCATCAGAAGCCACTGTCTTTCAGAGACTCATAAATTTACTCTGACGTACCAAACGTCGCCTTTTTCCAGGACATCTTGGTCCATGGTCTGGATAAAGAATCACATTGTGCAAAATTTGGCATCGTGTTGAAGACACTGGAAGAAAGGTAGAGTATTTGGGCTACATCATATAGGCTTAAGGCATTCACCCCAAAAGCTCGAGTAGAGTCAATTGCGAACATTCCCAATCACACTACCAAAAAACAATTATGTTCGTTCATGGGACTATCAGAGTACAATGCTAAATTTGTCAAGGCTTTGCCAGCCAAGACCAAGCCCCTTTGGCCTCTGCTTAAAAGAAATACACTTTTCGAGTGGATTCATTGTGTTAATCAGCATTTCACACCATTAAATCCAACATACTCTGTGCCCCCCCATCCTTTGTCCATTTGTCCCAAACAACCAACTATTATCACCACAGTTAGTAGTGCGTATGGTCTTGGTGCAGCCATTATGAAGAGATAAAGACAGTCACTCAATTGTTGCTTTTGCCTCCTGGGCACTCCCAGATCCTGAAAAGAATTGTCCAGTCATGGAGAGGGAAATGCTTGGGTGCCTAATCCACATACCTACCCCTGGAGGTACCAGCAAAGTGACATCACGGTTGGCACACCAAGCAGCAAAATTGCAAGAGTTCATATTCAAAATAGAATACATACCTGGGTGGCAGAACACTCAAGCAGATTGCCCATCACGTCTTCCCCCTGCCACACAAACCAAAAGGCTGATGAAACACAAGCGACTACATAGTTTCATCAGTACAAGAAACAGAACAAGGCACATAACCATGCCCAAATGAAGATACATTCACGTTGATCACACATTGCAATCAATTGCTGAATACACGAGGAGAGGTTCGCCATCAGAGAGGGACCTTCCCCTCACCCTATTGGTATTCCGCAAAATTGCTGTTGAAATCACAGAAAAAGAGGGTCTCCCTGTTGCAGACACAACAAATGTATTACTTCTGTTTCACTCATTGAATCTCTATTGCATTTAACCCACACAGAATACTGATGGACATATGGTAGCCTATGCAGCATACAGAGAAGGTGACAAGGAACTCCTCATGCCACAGACCCGTTAGTATTGGCTTCTAAAGTGTGGATCCCAGACCCCTTTACAATGGTTTAAGTGTCCCAGAGGTCCCAAGGCAGCCGCTGCACCTTCTCTTGGGGCTCCTGGTTCTTCGCCTCCTTCTTGGGTCTCAGTCTTCCTGCAGCTCTTCTCAGCTGTTTCCTAGTCTCACGCTGCTTTCCGTGGCTCTGCCCCTTTTATGTGGAGTCACGCAGCGCGTACCTGTGCAGCAGTCTCCTGTGACTGGGCCTTCAGTCTTGCTAGTTCTCGGCACGTAGCACTCTGGCAAAGCAGGCAGGGACTCCAGAGCTCTCCCAGTTTCATCCCAGTCAGCAGCTGTAGCCTCAACTCTTCCTGGTGTGGGTAAGGACCTTCATCTGCAGTGCCTCCGAAGAGGGTTAGTCCCTCTTCCATCTTTAAGCTAATTGTGACTGGATAACTAGACCGTTCACTTTGGTTTTCTGAGAGGTTGGTTAGGACTTTGTGACAGTACTTTGAGGGGATGACTCAGTGGGGTTAGTCCCGATCTTCCTCGTCCTAGTACACAGAGAGGACGCTCTCATGCCAGTAGTAATATCACTGCTATAACTGACACATAGTGGAACTGTAGGATCAGGGGAAGTCAAAGAAGATGAAAGAAAGGTGGGTGAATATGTGTTGTACCACGTTGGCTCCTATGTCCTCCCGGTTTCCGAGGGGGACTATCGGGTAGTCGCCTCATGGAAAGGGACGACATCATGAGTTTCAACACAAGTGACACTTGTTTAGCGCAGCTGGCATCTTAAATTACACTGTTCACCCTGCATTCCTCACTTGCCCTCAGGGCTCTTCTCGCCCTCTTTTCCCTGTGAGAGAGGGCGAGAGAGAGCAAGAGAGGGTGCGAAAGAGGGTGAGAGGGCGCGGAGAGAGAGAGAGAGAGAGAGAGATTGTAGTCTCATCTACTTATTTGCCAAAGGCCTGTGGGGGAGTGCTAGCCATGAAATGTTCTTTCTCAAATAATTGCAATCCAGAAGTAATTAGGAGGATACCTTCAAACCAAATATATTCTGTTTTGCAAAGACCAGTACATGTTGCATAATTACAGTATTTATACAGTAAAACATTGCATTTTCAGTAATATTTTGTGTATCCAAATTTCAGTGTCAACTACATTTACTTTGCTAGGGGGAGTGAACATTTTTGAAAATGTACATGATCACATAACTAAATGCTTTTGATGTAAAACCTATTTCTGTGTTGCATTCATCCGTGCTACTGGTGCTCAAACCATGAGCCGATCCCATCCTCCTTGACATTTTCTCTCATTGCCCTATTGCTTTATACCAACTACCCTGAAAGTGAAATGTCGGGGAAACTACAATATTTCACCTAGTTTGCCCATTTCTCTCCCTGCTATGACATCCACTCTGCTTAGTCTCTTTCTTTCTTTCCTCTTACATAATGAATATACAAAACTAACACATTTTTACATAAAGTAGCAATTAATAGTTCCATCCATTCTGTACATCTACAGACCTACTACAATATCATACATTTTGGTTAGTCTCCAGAGCTCGTTTTTCTCCAGGTTTAGGATTGCATTATATAAACACCTGCGGAAGAGAGCTGGCCAATCAGGAGTCCAGGAATGAAAGCAAAATCCTCAAGCACTGCGCGCATTTCATGCCAGCCTGCTCTGTCCGTGCCCCATCTCTTTCCTGCATTCCATATTTCTCTTTCCGTGATAACATCTTCCTTGCTTTCCTCCATTCATTCAATTGTTGCTTATTTCCACCTTCCCCCCTCCCCATCTTTTCTGTTTTCTTCTTTTTTCAACTGATGAACAGCACAGCTGTACCAGGTTCAATTGTTCTCCCATTACCCGTGCAATTATCTAGTGGATGATGCATTGCAAGATCTCAAGAAAATCAACAATCTTTGCAGATATTTTAGACGGTTTGATTGGAGCAATGACATCGAGGCACTTCCTATGATTGGTAACCATCTAGGAATAAGATGGTGGGTGGCATTACACCCATTACATTATGCAACCGTTCATAGTGTAACCAAACCCTCATTTGTTATTATGCTCCTGTTACGTTTCCCACGACATGCCCTGTTCCTGCCAGACAACCCACAGGCACACGTGCTAACCCCATACGTACTAACCCCTCTACTACACTTCAAAACAAGGGTATCCCACTACACATTCTGGCTTACGGAGGTTGCGGCCTCTCACCAGTTATGCCAGGACATGGTCATTTGGATCAGGTGTTTACCGGCCTTCGCATCGCTGGCGTCTACAATGGAAACATCTGCTGGCCCGCAACGTTACACGTTGTCAACGAAGATCTACACGTCACGTGATCGGGCCAAATCTCACGTGACTGCATCACCTGACGCACGTCTATGATCATTCCAGCATCAGGTGACCTTCCCTATTGGCTTAAAAGGCCTCCTGAAATCGATAACGTTGCTTCACAGCTGTTTACCTTCAGGACTTTACAGCGTTTGTTCGCATGCTTGAATCTCGTTTACTACGACCTTGGATACTGTCTACTGGATTGCCTTGTCTACCGGATTGCTTTGTCTACTTCTTGCTTCTTACACGTTACCAGACCTCGGACTCTGTTTACTGGATTGTTCTGTCAACTCCTGGCATTTGTTAACCGACCTTGGTTTTTTGGAATTGGACTGTCTTACGGATTTCGTTTTTGGACTTTGGCCATTGGCCTTCTGCTAGGCGTTTGCCTGACTACAGTACCACAAGCCACGTGTGTGCCGCCATCCAGGGTTTGGATACCACCCACATTCCACACCGAGAAGCCCAACAAGCCCTCTGTCCCGGGTTTCACTGCCTCTTCCATCAGGGTGTCACCTTCCGTATTTCTAGGTAAGAGGTACTTTATCTCACTGCTGGGTATACCTTGTAACAATCGCACATTATCTGATAACCACTCATTTGCCTTACAGCGCTCAAGGGGTCCTTCTGGCAGTTCCCGGTTCCAGACCCGACGGCTCACAAACAAAAACCTGTGGCCTCAAAGACTGCACAGGCATTCTATACCAATTGTCTGTGTGGTACTTGGGGACGGAGGCATTATTAATCTGCACGACCATCAAGATCATAACAGCTCCCTCTTTTAGTCATTTCTGCCTGTATTCCGTCTCACTTTTAAGCATCATAAATTTAGCTTGTGGTGCGTTTACAAATATGGACACTGTTACATAAGAGTATGCATGATCCTGGGTTTTCGATTGTCCTTTTAGGAAGTCTTAAATTGTGAATAGCAGAGAAGCTCTGAAAGGTATTTAATTAGTTGCCTCATACATGAAATTGAACAAACCTACACGGGCTAACTGAGTTTATTCTTCAAACTTCCCACCATGAAGCCTAGTTTCTGTAGAGTGTGGCGGATGGTATATGCAGGTTTGAAAGATAACCTACCTTACCACAAACATTAGAACATTTGCCCATCCATTGAGGCTGGATGAAAAGAGGAAACCATGATGTTCCCATGTAAAGGACGATATTGGATTATAATATTTTAGATTTCTTTTTAAAAAAATAATTGTAAGGTTCCCAAACGTTGCATTGCAGTTTGATTTGTCGGGTTTTGAAATGCATCATCAACTAGATAACTGCAATGATAACTATCCTGAACCTGGTGGAGCAATTGTTAATTATCACTGGCAAGAAGAACAAAGCTGGGTAGAGAAGGAAATTATGAAGCAACAAAATAGAAGGAAAGCAGGAATGAGCCAGAAAGAACTAAAGAAGTATGGGAGGCAAGCAAGCATTGAAGGCAAGAAGTTAGAGAGATGGAAAATGACCATCAGACATGAAACAGAAGAGAGGAACGTGAGGAGGAAACAGAAGAAAGTAAAGTGAGGAGGAAAGAAGAGATTTTTATTTTCATTTACAGATTTCAATAAAGCGTGAAGGCATGGATGCATCAGAACACAGTAAAGGAAAATATTATCCAAAGCATTAATACAGTGTTAAAAACTATAAATAAAACAGACAAAATATAGCAATAAAAGATACATTACTTCAAAAATGGTAGAGAAAAAAAAGCGAAATGTTTCTAATCCACTTCTTAATGCTTTACAAAAAATTTCAAATCGGGGATTGCATGCGATTCCGAAGGAAGCATGTTCCAGCAAGAAACTGCAGCACCAGAAAAAGATCTGTTAGTGGAGGTCGAATGTCTAAATCTTGGGGCATCAAATCTTAGCAGCTCCGGACTCCTCAGACCTCTAGACGCTCCACCCCGGATATCTTCAATTTGCCAGAAACGTATGCAGGAGTCACTACATCACTCACAAGGCCATTCATGTATAAAGTGTACAAATTAGTTTAAAATAAATTCTCGCTTCAAACGGTGAGCCAATGAAGACTTTAAAAAAAAATAATTTAAAAAAAAGAATCTAAAAAAAAGGGACTAATACGATCAAACTTCATTCCACTGAATGTCAACGTGGCGGCAGCAGGAAGCAAGGCATTTTAATCGAACCAAAGATGGTTTAGGGATACCCACTAAGATAGAGTTGCGTAAATCAATCTGGGGCAGGACTAGTGATTGGACTAAGAAATTGAAAGAAAGGGAAGTAACGGAAGAAGTAAAAACAGATTGAGACTGGCTTAAAATATCACTGCAAAATAGCTAATTATTTCATATTAGATTGTGATCACATAACTCCAGGACGTGACCATATTTTCTAGCAGCCAAGTCTACTATTGTTACTTTGTAGATGGAGCCATTGTCTCACAGAGGTGGGCGTGTCCAGGAGCAACCAATCGAATCTGAAATGGATACTCTGCAACATGGGCCAAGCCCTCATTCAAGGCAGTGGGAAAGATGGTTGCCTCCAGGAGGCCACTGGTGGGAAAGATGGCTGCCTCCAGGAGGCCACTGGTGGGAAAGATGGCTGCCTCCAGGAAGCTACTGAAGGGCTAATTTCGGAAATAATGTTGGTGCTTGCCATGGTGCCACTGGGGACCATTTCATTGCTTTAACAACAAAATAATGAATTATCAATAACCACCCCCCACCATTGAGGGAGCAGTTTTACCTTGCATTAGGCAACCAAAACAAAATCGCGATGGAAACACCAAGGCAAGAGTTCTGCAAGCACAAGCAGGGGCACAGACTTCAGGTTCTCCCGGAGGTGCCCGTGCCTGAAAAAAAAGTCCCATTTGAAGTATAGGGACTTTTACGCATATGGCCTTTCCCGGGGGTGCCCGAACCCCAGAGCACCCACGTACTCGGCAGCCCCGAGCACAAGTGCTGAGGACGGACTTGAAATCTTGAACGTTATGATCAAGTTTGTGGATGGACACGTTGTGCCTACAATAAGCATGCAGTAACGGGCAAGCCTCCACGGCTATGTGTATACATGCTTGAAAGTCAAAGTATGAACTTGGGGAGACTGTAGTAGGATGGAAGGTGCAGGTGCACGCTTTGGCGACTGCACCTCCCACTGCCTCGGACATTTTTGATAACAGAAAGGTGTTTTTTTTTCTCTTCAGGCAGTCCAGCTTAGCAAATATTTTAAATAGGTTTGCGCAATGGATAGTACAGCCCAACAATGTGGTCAGTCTGGCAAGCGTGCTGGGATAAATTAAGCAATGCTATTAGGGATTGGAGAACTATTGGCATAGACAGGGTAGGGCTTGAGCGGGCAAAGCCCACCCAAAATCTGCAAATGCCGACTCAGCAGCGTTGCTGAGTCGGCATTTACAGAAGTTAATGTCACTGCGGTGGGCCCAAGTACATTAGCTTCAGGCCCCACGTGTTAGACAATCCTGGCCACGCCTCTGCAAGGCTATAAATAGATGGCATGGGGAAGATGTCATTTCAGATTACAATTATAGTGAATCCAATTAACCTGTAGTGGTGACACACAGTTGCCGGTTAGAACGCACCTACTGGGAACCGCAGGCTAATCCAAGCAGCCAGATTAGAGAACACCGCAGCACATACTGAGATTACCACAGAGGGTTGTCACAGTTGACGTATTTAATTCTGGGAATAACAATTGATAAATGAAAGCAGCAAATCAAATGGGAATTGGAATGGACAATGGGCATCATTGCTTCTTACTATCTACAAACAAGATTGTCAACCACTATACCCAGACCCACTCCAACATTTTCAAGGTCTTCCAACCCACTAAAAAACATTGCTTTTGTAGGTTTTTCCACAAAACACTATCTAGGGAATGACCCCATTGAGGGGAGGATAGGCCTGGGGTAGGCGGCCTACCACGGTCTTAACCAGAGCCGGTCCTGCCCCAGAGGCAGGGTGTGGGAATTGAGTGGGTCCCAGGCTCTGCCCCAGTTTGCACCATGCTGCATGCACCAGGTACCACCATGTCACCCAATGCCTAATGAACCCCATTCTGTTTGTCTCTACAGGACTGCAAGTCCTAGAAGGCTGTGCAGAGAAGGGGACTCACTGCACGCTACAGAAAACCACCACAAGCTCTTCTGAAGAAAGAAGGCCCTCTACACGGTATGGCGAAGTATGTTAATTCCACACTCACCGCACCTCTGTATTAGAGGTGGGCAAGCCAAAGACAGCTCAGACCCAGCTCGAGCTAAATGTATAAGACTCTGGCTCAGCTCTAGAGCCTTTGTGAATGGAGAGCCACAGCAGAGCCGAACCAAACACCCACCCTCTTAACACCCTCACTCTCTGCATGTGAAAAATAACAGACCGTCGGCTATGTAAGTACATTATTTGATCAAAAGACAAATACATTAGATTGTCTGATGACTGCTTTTCTAATAGGCAGGTTATGAATATTAATATATGTATAAGTCACAAGTAATTGATTCTTGATTTAATGCAACTCACCAGAATAGCTTTTGGGTGGGTATGTCCTGAAGATTACTATAAAATACATTTTTGAGTTGCAGCTATTGTACATTATATGGACAGTAACCATAGCATCTTATTTTGTCAGTTATATGATTAACAAAATAATTGGTTGCTTAATTTACATGTAATTGTTTTCAAAGCGTTGGATTGTGGTTTGGCTCATAGGGCCAAGCCATATTGGCTGTCTCGTATGATCTGTGTGGCTTGCCCATCGCTACTCTGATGTGGGCTTCTGGATGTCTGCTGCCAATGCAAAGAGAATGCATTAGACGCTACACACGAAAAGGGGTCGGGTTTCTAGGGGGTTTTAAACCCTCCTGCTGCTGTAGACCAACCCCCACGGAAACCAGAGGGCTAGATTGTAGCCTGGGAACATGTGATTGCGGGAAGCAGTCTAAAGGGAAATACAAAAAGATACAAGAGAAGGGAGGGTGAAGTCAGGTGCATAGGAGACAGACAGACTAGGCAGAGACAGGACGACGGAGCGATGTGCAAACTGTTGGGGAGCGGGTTTTAGGTGAGGTGGTGGTAGTGGGAGAGTGGTACTCAGTTGACAGATTGTGGCTGAGAATGAGTGAATGGTTGTGGGAATGTGAAAGGTGGTAGGATAGTGTAGGAGACTAAGTGAGTGAGCAAGAAGAGCGGCTAAGGTAGTGAAAAGTAGAGTATTTTTCTGATGAGCCTTGTCCCGATTCGAAAATTAAGGACCACTTTTTGATTTTTCTTGCTTTTCTTCAGTTTATGCACCTCTCTTGATGCCCGCTGCTTTCCTGACTCTTGTAAAATAGTAATAAATGTTTTTCCAGTACTAAAAAGCAGACTCTCCAACTACCATCCAGTTCAATTGTTGCACTTCGTAGGTACTTCTTGGAAAGAGTGGTTTCTGAATAAGTGGATAAATGACCAAAACTTGCTAATCGCTTAGAGTCGGAATTTGGAGCAGGACACAGTAATGAGACAGCTACTCTGCAGCTATTGATGTTTCGGAAATTTGGGATTCTTGTTAGTTTCACTTAATCTATCGGCTGCATTCCATACGCTTGATCATGAGGTGCTCTGGAAGATTTTGTCAGATGAATGGTAGCCCTTGCTCGATTCCGGTCCTGTTTAAACTCAAGAAAGCAGATGGGAGCCCTGGTCCAAGCTTGCTCAATCATTTTCAGCCGCATCCAGGGTTCTATTTTATTGGCCGTGCATTTTACTTTATATTTGGAATCACTGGCCATCTTTGAGGAGAAACACGGATTGTCCATGCATCAGTACGCTGACTATGCAAAATTGTATCTCTGAATTTCTTCGGAAAATGACATGGGGCGGCTCATGTCTAAAGTAGGGATTGCTTTTTTATAATAGAATTGTAGCAAAATGGGGTTTTGTTATTTTCTCACACCCATTGTTTATCCTCATTTTGTAGAGGCTAAAAAGTCCTGGGGCCTCTTGATTTTTTTTAACTGCTAAATATTTAGTGTTTATGCCATATCCTAGTTTGTCTCTTTTGCTAATGTCACTATGGTGGTTAAACCAGCCAATCTCCATCTCTTGGCTCCGAGATCAGTGAAACCTTTTGTATCTCAACATTGCAGGCTAGTAGCACAGCTTAGTTGTCTCCTGCAAGGACTTTGGGAACTCTATTTTAATACGTCTTCCTTAGTCCTCCCTGGCACCAATGAAGGCTTTTTTACAAGCAGTTGCTCGATTGGTCTCTCGTGCTAAGAAATTTGATTATATTAGCCCAATTTTAATGTCCCTACACTACTTGTTTTTCTAAAGTTAACATGCATGATTCATGAACCAGTCCATTTAAACACACCTTATTTGGGCCAAAGTTGAAGGTATCTGGTGGTCCCAGGGGTCTTTGCAGCCAAGATTAATTCCTTTTAGAAGTCCCTAAATTAAGGTGTCTTTTTTGATTGAAAAGATTTTTCAGATACAGTGGTCCTCTTACACCCAATCTATGCAAGATTACAGATTATCTCAAATTTAGTAAATTCCTGAAAGCTTGGTTGTGGAACTGTTTTTACTTGACTGAAAGATGGTGCATTCATGCTGCTGGCCCTTCTATTATCTTGTTTTTACAGATTTGTCTTTTTAGATAATTTAGTTGTGCTTATGATTAATTTATGTAGGTTATGATGTACGGCGCTCAGACACACTCGAGCCTTGTCCGTGCTTAATACAACTTTAAAATGAATAAATAAATAAAAAAGGCGAGTAGAGATGGCAGAGGCGAGTAGAGAGAAATGGAGTGGCGACTTGAGTAGAGAAGGAAAGGCGTAGCGAGCGTAGACGGAGGGACAATGGAGAGCGAGAGAGTGGGAAGACTATTGGAGAGAGCGAGAGAATGGTAGAATGATAGCGAGAGTATAACAGAGGGCATAGTAAAATCACCGAAAGGAGAGTGATTGAGGGAGAGGCTAAACCAGGGTGTTTGATATTTGGCACGTAAAAAAAAATATTCATTCATATTTTGAGAATCCTGGGGAAATTGAACAGTGAGGGAGCCTCTATAGAGGGAGTCCGACCAATCAGGCTTTTGGCCTTTAGGCCCTCACCATAGCTAGAACCTTAGTAGGGATTACCTAGCGCTAGCATCCATCCGGGGGTGCGGGGATGCCTGGGTTAGGGAAGCAGGATACCCATGGTAAAGGAGAAAGGTATTGAGAGTAGTGCAACACAGATCACCTGCTGCCACCATATGCTTGCATCATTGACCACATTGAAAATCAACACCCTTGAAGTCACTTTGGATGTTCTGGTATTTTTGAGGCCATCTGTGACACCCCTTACAAAAAAAAACAAAAAAATAAAACACTTAGACTCATTTTAGACATTGTTAGCAGCCAACCACATCCAAGGCGAGACACCAAATCATGCTTGCTGCCAGTCACCCAAAGTGAATTGACGGCAAAACCCTACACCAACAGGGATCTTCCCTATGGAACTTGCTCCAGTTGAATCAAGATGTGAACCCCAACCATATGAAGATCGGTGGAGTTTTAAAAACAAATATTTTCTATGCCGCCTACATATCCTAGAGAGGGGTCTACAAGCAGCAGTTTTCCAGATGTTTTGAGAGACTCCTCCTATGAACTCCCCCCTCCCAATAGGACATTTTGAGTCAGCCTTACGGGAATTGTAGTCCAAAACATCTGTAGAGCTAATTGTTAAAGCCACCTGCATCACGTTTTCACTCCCTCGTGTTACCCAAGCCTTTTGAAATGGCCTTGGCAGCGTGAGTGCAATACGAACAATAAATACGTGTAGAATGCATACTAACGATTCAGCAAAGTTACACGGTCGCAACACATGCGCGGTCAGAAATGGAACGAAAAGTTCCAGGCTACCAATACCTACATCCACACACAACTTGTGCAAGACCTCCAGATATGCAGTCACTCCATTATCTAGAATGACTAAAGAATTCCTCGTAGTGACTTTGTTGTGCATCGGTCACTCAGCATATTCAATGTACCATGTAGTAAGCCATCTTGGGTGCAGGGGACTAAAATCACATGGAATGCATGAAGGCAGAACAGGGTGATTGTCAATCATCTGCAAACAGATTGGAGGGGTGCTCTATAGGAAGGGGGCCAAAGAGCAAGCAAGACTAGTCAACCCAATAATGGCACGAGGCCTTCTGAAATGTCCAAGAGCCGGGCTTCCTAAATGGCAAGAAGCCCAATCAGAACGTGATGCTGAGATTTGGAGGGAAGATTCCACAGGTCTATCAAAATGTAGACCAGGGGGTTTGCAAATTCTGCCTTTCCAGGCGCTTAGGACTACGACGCCCATGATACCCCAACCACCGACTATGTTGGCTGCGTGGATGCGCATTGTAGTCCAAAACATCTGGAGAGCCAAAAGGTTGAAGGTCTGAAATTTGCGACTCAAAACCATAGTGCAGCAGCCAATGGACTGGTTACATTTTTAATTAAATGTATTCGCTTTTCTGCAGCACCTTCGCCAAGATGCTGTGCAGTAATTAGTGACATGGTACACAAATTCAATGAAATACAGAAAAAAAAGACATTAGGAGAAAATATAAGTTGAAAACCCAGGGTGGTAGCAAGACAAAAATCAACAAGGAAAGGACATAGACGTGTTTATCATTAATAAACAATGCAGACGAGGCAGTGAAAGATCACCCCAATGTCCCAACATTAAAATATTACAGTTGAACTAGAGGCGACATGCAATTGTTAGGGATACAAACAAGTGTGTGTTCTCCCCCTGGCCAGCCAAGGAAACCTCTTAAACGAAAAAGATATTTCAAAATGTTTTCAATTTTAATAATAATAATAATGCATTTCTTATATAGCACTACACACCCATAGGTCTCGGAGACCTGAAATAACAGAAGACATTATTATCCCACTGAGTGGTACCCATTTTATCGACCTTGGAAGGATGAACGGCTGAGTCGAACATGCTGGGATTCGAACCTGCCACAGCAGGCTGCACACACATCAGGGTCGAGCGCTTCGCTCGCTGTGCTATCTGACCAGGCTTAACTACAGGCCTCGGTTTTCTGGAAGCCACAATCTAATGAGCAACACTGGGATAACTAGATGCTGTTTGAACTGACCAAGGAGGGGTCCTTCATACGGGCGGCATCACTAAATTGAGTGGGTCATGCCAACTAATAATGCATATTATGCGGTACGCTGCTCGATTATGCAATGTGATGTTGGCGCAGAGCGTCACAGGACCTCGAGGCAGTAGCAATGGCAGTTGAGCGCTTTATAAAAATGGCATGTAACAAAATGTCTTCTCCTGCTCTGCAAGCTTCCTCTTTTGGAAATCAATTTCTCTTTGTGGTTGACAGTTTTTAAAACGCAATTTGGGTTTTCTAAGTAAACCTCCTGCCAAAAGCCCAATTTCTCCTGCTGCTAGCGAAGTTCCTAGACTGGAAGTCGGGTTTAGAGCAAATTTGTGATTTGGCAGGTTGCCCAGATGACCATTTCTCCTGCCTCAGAGTCGGGTTTTTGGATCAAAATGAGTGTTTCAATGCAGAATTCTTCACTTTGGGCCTGAAGACTTTTCTTCTTGTTGCCTTTTTCCAGCCTACTTGGAACCACTCCCAGGAAATCGGCCAGTTTTCAAGCTTTGACCAATTAAGTCCGGCACACAGATAGTTAAGCTCCCCCCCCATTACCAGCCCATATGTTTCCTTTCAACTCCCCCCTCCCCCCTGAGGCCCCCGATTTTCTTGTGGTAAATTCATTGCTATAAAAATAGCAGGTTGTCCAGTGAACTCAACTGTTTCCACAGTTCTCTGGGCTTCCCCTATTGGTAACCTAAATAGGCAAACTGTAGCTGATGCAACCAGCTTCAAAAGGGGCGACTTACATGCAGAGGAGCCCAGAAACTGCCTAAAACGAGCCAGTCTCTCCTTAAAGATCTCAGGGACGTAATTTCACCAAAATGCCAGGGGTAGCGAAAGAGAAAACACATGACCCTTGACCTCTGATGACATCACAGGAAGTGATGTCATTTGACCCCACCCCAAAGTGACATTGCGGGAAGCGATGGAATAAGACCTTTCACCCCCTTGACAAAACAGGAAGTGGCATCACACAGCATTGTTCCTAAGTACACTAAGGAAAATACTGTAATGTGATATACATTGCATACATGAAGATATCACCATATGTATCGTTAATATCAGTGTGTATAGGCCCATATGACCAAATAACTGAATGCAAGCAGACGCCCAAGGTCAAATAATAATGATGTGTTATTATTTAGCACTTATGCTTAAGCGCTTAGTTTATATAGAACAAATATACATATAATAAATCACCCAAACTGTGTTGGTACTCATTTATCAACCTCAGAAGGATGAAAGGCTGTGCTGGCTTCGCCAGGGTTCGAACCTGCAGATCACACACACATTGCAGCAGCAAGCGCTCAACCCACTGAGCTATCTTTCCGGCTATAGTAAAATGAGCAATTACATTTCTGAATGTTCTCAAAGTCAGAAAGCAAATTGCACTCTGTAGTGGATACCATTAAACTGGTAACTGAGATTTAACAGCAGGCCAGCTCATCTGCAGGTCTGGTACAAAGTTGGCCACATGTCAAGCCTGCCTGGATATACTTTACAGGCTTCAGAAGTTGGCAAAAAACATACTATTCGGAGGGTTCATAACTGTATTAAAGAATTTAGAGTAGGGCAGGGAAAGCAGCGCACTCACACACGGCATCCCGTACTCTGGGCACTCGTTACCTCATACATGCAAACAAACATCCTGAACAGCATCAAGGGCCACTTTATGTGCTATGGTCAATCATTTCTCTACTTTACACAAGATTTTAAGCACAAGAAGGTTGTCAAGTGACTGAGGACACTGAGATGGAATGTCTTGTGATGATCGCAACAGAGACAACAGCAAAAAAAACCACGCTAAAATTGCAGCTTGTGAAAAGCAAAATACATAGTCCGAAATAGATGCTTATTCTACTCTGAATGTTTTTTAAAAGTTTGTCTGCATTGTGAATTTGAGGCGTTAAAGAACAGAATAAATCGGTGACTCACCCCTTGAAGTGTGCCTGAAATAAACCTTTAATGAGTCTAGCAATTATTGTATAGAATTCCAGAAAGACAATTTGTTTTCCCTATTCTTTCTTATTCAGGGTCACTGCTCAGTGTTACCCTTGTGGAACCACATTTTTTTTTTTTAAAGAGGCCTGAACAAAAAAGCCACCCACTCCAAAAACAAAGCCACATGATGCTGCCAACAGCCCAGGAGCTTCAATTAAAAAAAATAAAAGGTTTTAAAAATGTGCCTTTTTTTTTAGGGGTAGCAAGGGAGAACTCAGGGGGTCTCAGTTGCGACCCCTGGTGACCCCAAATGACCTCCCTGCAGGAACCCCTAATGATTTCCTGGCCGGGTCCAGTGACCATTCAGGGAGCAGCCTGAGAGATATAGTCTCAGCAGGGAACCAACATACAAAAGACCTCCCTAATATTGAAGTATCTTTGGGGGGTCGCCTATGTCTCCCTGACAATTTGAGGCCCTCTGCTGAATTTTGGTTGCCCTTATGCTTACATTGAAGCCTGCAGCCCCAAAGACTCCTTCACCTCAGTGCTGTGAGGGTGACCTTATGGCAGTTAAGGCGCTATACAAGCATGTCATAATCTTGTGTGGTGGCTGTTCTATAGCACAGGAAGTTTGAACTGTGCACAGACTGCGCACATTGACAAGATATTGCAATATACATTGGAACATTACACTATTCGTTCTCCCTGCACACATCCCTCAGTATTTGGCCATGCAAGTATGGCACTCTGACGGACAGTCCACATACACAATTTCTCTTCCCTAGTGTCCACTTGTTTCCTGCTGCACACAGTTGGCTTTGGGTTTTGCCACTTGCAACAGTCGGCCGAGCAATCCCAAAACGCTCTCCCTTCGGTCTCCGCCAGGATACCGAAACACATAGGATAAACCAGCCTCCTCACTTCAAAGGTAAATTTAAGCACATATCAATCCCCTCACACAGCCACTATGTTTAGTACCTTATTGCAAGTGCTAGAAATTGCCCAGATGAGTATATGCTTCTTTGCAGAAGTAAGCCCTTGTCCTGTTCAGATCGAGGCTGTGCTTTGATTTTTCCACACCAACTCTACAGGCATGACAACTATCCCAAACTCTATCCCTACACCTCATACCCTTTCTTAGCTGTACACGCGTTTCATGCGTATTTAACCCTTCTCCTCCTTTACTCTTTTTCGTCCTCTGCTGCCCCCTTCTATACTCTCACAGACCAGGTTCTGGATTCACCTGGGCAGGGCACAATACACCCTCGGAAGCAGCCTTCTATGGAGCAGGAGCTCTTCCAGACCACTGCAGGAGCAGTGAGCTACCCTGATGCAATCCAGACGCTGTGGTAAGCGTCCTGAAGATTGCGGATGCAATCTTGCAAAATAGCGCATTCTACAACTTGCGCAGGATTCCCCACAACTTTCTTTCCTAATTTGCCCCATCGTGCTTAATAGCACCCGGCCATCTGCCCCAAGCCCCACTACCCTGCACTGGTGTGCATCCACAGTGCTTGGGCAGAGGACTCCATTGCCTAACACGAGACAAAAATCATTTAAAGATGGCCGCCGGCCGCACCGTATTGCCTTTGTTCACCTAACCTAGTCCCAGGCTCCCCCATACCACATCGATTGGCTCCCAGGCCTTCTTCAGGAGCCTATCCCATGAGCTGACAGGCGGAAGCTGGCCCACGTCAGCAAGGCCCGGGGAGACAAGGCCAGCACCTGTCCTCAGCCTGTCACCAGCCGTCATGCCGTCTGCCAGAACCCCTGCATGAGCTGTAACAACCTGTGATTCATAACACTAAGGTAACTTTCATCAGACCTGTGCTCAGCCACTGACTTTGCTCTTATTGACTCTCAACCTTCACTATCCGGACTGTGATCCCACTACCTAGCGCATTCTATCCTGAGTCTACCACCATGCCCTGCACATACTCATGCGCTGCACACTGATGTATATATACTCAGCCTGTGTTGCCCATACTCAGCCTTGTGTTGCCTATACGTAGCCTTGTGTTGCCTATATTTTAGCCCACTGCTGTTGCTAATTAACATGATGCTACTATAATATTAGAAACTACAAACAAACAACCTATTAGTGACTTCCCTAGACATTACTGTGCTCCCCCCCCACCAGATATAGACAACTATCCCTAGGATAGAATGATCTCCACCTTCATCTTCCTGACCACCCTCTGGTCCACAATGACAACAGCAAACCACCCACCGCAATCTATGCCTACTGTGACATTGAATTCTGATGAGCGCCGACCCACCATCACCCTAGACACTAACCCACAGTCCATAAAGTCACCTATCCTCCAACACCCTCTAACAAATATCCTGTGTGACACCTTAAGCAGAAGTGCAAAGTTACAGTCAAAATTACCTAAAATCTATGAACATCTAGCCAGATTAGTCACCAAACCTAGCAATAGAAGAGACCTCCAACATAATGCCCCCAAAAGAGACTCCCACGTTAAGAGTCCCATTAACAATCATCACCGGAAATCAAGCAATAAACCTATCAAAAAGAAAAGTTGCGCCACTCCTGCGACACCCAAACCAAACACACCTCTGAAGGGTGCCCTTATTAATGCCAGGTCATTAATAGCCAAAATTGCAGATCTCATCCAAATAGGTGATTATGACCTGCTAGCCATAACAGAAACATGGCTGCACCAAGCAGCAGGACCCGCTCTGATGCTTGCCTTGCTCCCTAACTACAACATTCTCAGAGAAGATAGAACCAACTCTCGAGGATGCGGCTTAGCCATCATCATTAAAAATAATCTCACCATAAAAATAGAAACGCCTTCAAAAACCAAATCCTGCGAATCCTTAACCGCTAAACTCTTAACATCATCCTCTCAATCTATTAACATACACCTCATCTATACTCCACTAGGTCCCATTGGAGCCTTTGAGGAGGGCATCTCTATGATCCTCTCAAATAATCTAATAAAATTCATCGCAAGCCATCCTTCTGGGAGACATGAACTTAGGTTTCAACAACCACAAAGACTTGCAAGCGATTAATATCGCCAATCTCATTACAGAACTTGGATTTACCCAAAGAATATCACAACCCACCCACGAAAAAGGTCGAACACTCGACTGGGTAGCCAACCACAACTGTAATGTAACAATTACTGATGTCTGCCCACAAATCTGGACCGATCATGCGCTAATAACCTTCCTCATAAAGGAAAACACCACCCAACCTAAGGAAAATATATTGCCACCCCCCCATACCAACCAGAAATTTAAAAAACATAACTATGGACAAACTGCTACCACTTATCCTCCCAACTCTAAATTCCATACCTGATACACTAAATCCATCAGCTCTATTTAACGAATTCAAGTCAAGCATGGCCAAAGCCTTGGACACTATCGCCCCTTTGAAAATGAGAAAAAGTAAGCCCAGAGGACACTTTAAAAACTTGGTTCACCCCTCATCTCAAATCCCGAAGGATTGAAAAACGCAAATGTGAATCCGCCTGGCGACTAACTCCCTCTGAGACTAATAAAGCAGCTCTCATCAATGCCTCTAAGATTTAGAAAAATGAAATAAGGAGAGCAAAAAAAACAGAACTTTAACAGAATACTGCAGGCTAAATCCAGAACCAAAGAGCTATTCATTATACTAAAGGAACTGGAAAACCCTATCCCTATTCCGGACAACTGCGACAAAAATAAAACGTGGTGCTCTAACATCCAAAAAGCTCTAAACGACAAAATCACCACACTCCAAACCAAAATTGAGAATAACAAACAAAATATTCCTCCTTCAACCAAAATGGTAAACCACCTACCTCTACCAAACCAGAACATAAATTCAACTTCAACAAGGTAACCATTTTAGAGAATGAAAAAATAATACTTTTGCTCAAACCAACCAACGGTCAAAGTGACATATGCCCAGCACAACTGATAAAGGACGCGGCCAGAGACCTATCCCCATTTATTTCCAAATGTATTAATGCTTCCTTTGCATCAGGCACAATACCAGACAACCTTAAACAATCATGGGTCCTCCCCCTTTTTAAAAAGCAAACCCTGGACCCCTCCATCCCAACCAACTACAGGCCAATCACTACAGTACCATTCCTGCTAAAAATACTAGACAGAGTGGCTTATCTACAGATCCAGAAATATCTGGAGCATTAGGTACCAGACAACCAGGTTTCAGACCTCAACATGGTACCGAAACTGCGCTCATCGATCTCAAAACCCAAGTCGATGAGCTGAGAGATTTTGGAAAAACTGCCCTACTCCTCCTATTGGATCTCTCAGCGGCATTTGACTTGGTGGACCATGATGTTCTCTGTACCCACCTGGAATCTGCGGCCCACTTCTCCACACATGCCATTGCATGGATCAAGTCGTTCTTAAGTGGCAGAACCATGAGGGTTTTCTCTACCTCTGCAGCAGCTGACCCAGTACCCATCACATGTGGCGTTCCCCAGGGATCCCGTGTCTCTACGACCATGTATAACATTTTCACGAAGCCCCTGTTTGATGATCTGGACCATCTGGGTGTCACCTACACAAACTGTGCAGATGACAACTCAGATTCTCATCCCACTTTCGGGGGATTACGAACAGGATTTGGCCTTGGTGAACAAGATATACCTCATCATCCAGGCATGGATGGCCCATCATGGTCTATGCCTGAATGATGACAAAACGGAACTCATCATCCTGGGGAACACATAAAATATCAAAAGACTGAACAAGGACTATTCATCATTTGTTATAGATGGCAACACCATTAAAGTAGCAAAATAGGTAAAAACATGAGGTTTTTACCTCGACTCTTGCCTTTCCCTAACAAAGCAGGTGAGTGCGATGGCCTCTAGCACCGCATACACCTGTAAGCTGATTAGAGCAGCTAAACCATACTTGTCCACTACCAGCTGCCTCACCCTATGAAGAGCTCTGGTATTATCCAAATTGGACTATTGCAATGCACTATACATAGGGTCTAATAAACACATGCTGCAAAAAAATCCAAACCTTGCAGAACAATGCCCTTAAAGCCGCACTAGGAATCCCAAGAAGAGAGCATATTTCAGATATTAGAAGATGATCTAACTTGCTCTCTACAGCTGACAAAATTAAACTTAAAAACAGCATCACTAACTTTCAAAAGTATCAATGACTTAGCCCCCATATACCTAACAGAAAGATTCAAAAGAAGAACTTCTAATAGACCCACCAGAGAAGCATATACCAACCAGCTAGTTGTACCCCCATTTAAATTGAGCACAGCCGGAGGCAACAGCTTCCCTGTCAAAGCAGCCCAGGTGTGGAACTACCTCCCATCTTCCTTGAGGTCTGACCAATCCTATCCACACTTCAGACTCAACTGTATTGAATGGCTCAAAGAAAATGACCTATAACTTACCGACACTAGGACTACTCACGCCTGACCCACCTGTTAACCTGCAACTGAACGCACACTGACATGCTCTTTTAACTTTCAATGTATACTGGGTATACACCACTGTGTACAAATACCGGTGTATATAACCATGTATCTTGTCATCCTTTTGCTGCCAATGCATCATGTAACTACTTGGAATGTGTAACTGTGTGTAACTGTAACCTGTAACCTTAAAGTATTCTTGAACATGCGCCCGGATACCTCTGGGTCTGGCGCGCGCTATAAATAAAACAAATAAAACAAACAAACACCACTCTTGACAAGCCTTGCTGCAGTTAGACCCCTACGTTTGTGATGATCCGAGTATATAAAACTCTACACATAGAATAGCATAGCACAGCCATGAACAAGACAAATATTGTTAAACATACAAATAACACCTTAAATCAGAGCTCACATAGCAATGGATGATGAATCACGTAGAGTCATTGATTCCTTGACAAAGATCTCCTGTGTGGCCAGGGGACGGCAGTCGCTACCTGATCCTAACCCTGCGGGTTGTATCATGAGGAAGGATCACATAGCATGAGACTGCTGTTGGGGGAACGTGGTGACCCCATCAGGAGAGAAGAGGTATTCTTACCTTACAAGAAAAGAACATCAATTCCAAGTCCTCGATGACTTGTTGTCATCCTATAAATTCCTCTCCTTATGCAAACCAGAAACCCCCTCCTGAAAACCACTCTAGCCAAGATACCATTCATGCCTCTCACATAAATAACACAAAACTAAAGATCTCCTGTTTCTAATATTTTCTGAAGTATAATTTATTAACAAAATCACTGTAGAAACCTTAAATATTATGTGAATTCCAACTCCCACAAGGCCCCAGATTCTGAGACGAGGAAGAGGCTCGAGGAGTTGATGCAGAATGAAGGAAAGACCAATCTGAATGAGCGGACTAGCTGTTTTGGAAGATCACGAGTGCGTGGAACATTTAAAAATGCTGTCCGCAGTAACTGCAGAGCGAGCAGGAGAAGGAAGCCAAATTCCTCCCATGAGGGATCTGTTTCATCTTCACTTTCTTGTTCCATCAAGGGAGTTTCCATATCTATATCTCTGCCATGGACTTCTTTGGGGTTCCCTAGGTCCTGGAGCCCACAAGAAGGTCTCAACAGTACTGAGGTCTCTCCCGTCCCCTTGCATCTTAACTCCAGCCCAAGATTACATACAGGTTCACCAATGGAAGATAATAAGGAACCCAAGGGCATAGGGTGACTGAGAATTTCCTCTTTGGATTCAGGGATTTTAACCTCCTCAGAGTGTAAAGTGGTCTTACTTTTCCGGGAGAGAAACAAAGATGTAAAAGCATGGGGAGGTTTGGCTTTCTCCCATAAGGATTCAACCTTGGTCCGTTTATAATCCATTTCCTCTAATAAGGAATGGGAACAGTTTTCTGGGGTGTCGTTCCCAGAGTGTTCTCATTTAGTCTCCCTGGTGGGTGGGTCCCATAAGACCTCGTATTAGGCTGCCCACTATCCCGCCCCTGTTGATCTTCATGGAAGTTGAAGAGAAATTTAAGAAAACTAATTTCAGTTCATCTCTGCACGAGAAAAGGGGTAAGATTTGTAACTTTCTTTCTCTACAGGCTATAATATAGAGGGACAAGCTGGTGGGGCATCGCTTTGCCTCTGCCCTGCACCAGACAATCTTGGGGACAAAAAGTTGGTAGATGTTGCCCTCTACGGTCTTCATAACTGGCAGAGTAGCTTGGTGGGTTAGTGTTTGGAAAACAACCCCCATCCTAGAATGTGAATGAGTAAGGGGCTCATGGTTTCTTTCTACAGGTCGCAGCCCGCTGGTAGAAAAGAGACCTGTCCAGATATTTCCCCAAGTACAAGTGTTTGGGAACTCAAACCTGTCTTGGTTTCTCGGGTGTAGGACCCACTGGTGGGAGAGGTTATGTTACTCCACTCTTTCCCAGATGTAACCACTGTTAGTATTTACTCTGTATATGTGAGATCCCGAGCTTTTTTCAACTGAATCCGATCCAACAGAGATCCAACGTGTATCTGATATGTACTGGTATTGAATGCGAGGAGTGTATCTACTCTGTTCCTGATATTCTGATCATTATAACATATTTGCAAAGGAAACAATTGTGGAAGCATAATAAACAATGAATTTGTAGATCAACAAAATGCATGTAAATTGTCTTAACAGGCCGTTTATGATACTGTTTCTTTATAGATTGTGTTGCTCGTAGCAACACTAGACAGACTGTACTCTGTTATACAAGTCAATGCCTTTAACCTCTTGGGACACCACGCGTCTTAGACGCAATCGTTTACACTTTCCAGGATTTATGACCTACAGCCCTGAGTACACACACACCTAATTATGTGCTCAGATTCATGCTTCAACACCATGCCGTACAGTAAATTACATCACACAGCACTACTTAGAGAATCAGGTGTTTGGGAAATACTCACTGCAATGATTTTTGCCGCACCTGAGCATTGAACTTTTTAATATATGCAATATGGCGTCACCACCTCTGGTAGAGAGCGGCAACTAACTCATCCACACAAATTGATGATTATGGGGACTCACAATGAAATGTAGGTTATTCAATGGCTGATGTAAGCTTAACTCACTGTATTAATTTGTTATCTCTTATTGTACATGTTATTTGTGATGGTCTGTTTCGTTCCACGTTGTTGGTGCCCTGTTAATGTACTTTTATGCATGGAATCAAAATTAACCATGTGTCATTCGATTGAACAATGAGATGTGTGAAATGATTGGTTTCTAATATGTTGATATTCATTGATTGATTTATATATCACAAGGATTTTCCGTTGACCAGTTGGGCACAAGGCCCTGATGAAGGACCGATGATCTGAAATGCATAGGCCTATTCTCGCTCTTTGCTATGAAAACGAGAACCACCGTTTAGTTCATTCTATTGGATTAAAAGATGAATGATTTGATATAATTGAGTTTGATAGAATCTTTTCCTACCTTGATCTATTTAGTATTACAATACAAATGAGAGGAATATTTCGAAATGGATTATCCTTCTCGGGCATCAAGGTGTGCGGCCCACACTGATGCTCACAATCCTTAGTCTCTTTTCTCTGCATCAATTTATAAGTGCCCGGCACGGTGGTACTTGACAGTGGGCTGCAACCCACAGAATTAACATAACAGACATATTTTCAACAATCAGAATTACTACAACCTAACCAGCTGTGTCCATTCACCCACACAACCTTCCCTCTGTCCTCATTCTCCTCAATCTATCCTCTGCTTTCCATACAGTCAACCACGCCATGATGCTCAATCGCCTCTGCGACAACCTGGGTATCACTGGTCAGGCTCTGGCCTAGTTGACCTCCTTTCCCACTGCCCAACCCTCTCAGGTCCAACTCGGGTCTTTCCTCTCCATCTCTCACTCTACTTGTGGTGTTCCACAGGGGTCTAACCTTTGCCCCTGGCTTTTCAACCAGTACCTGGCACCTTTTGCCCACCACATCGCTACAATTTGCTCTAACTTTCAGTGTTCTGCCGATGACTACCAGCTCTCCTTCAGACTCCCCTCAGCCAGCTCTGCGCCTTCTCTCATACCACACTGTATGGCCGCAATTCAGGAATGGTGTGCCACCAATGATCTCTGCCTTAATGCCAGTAAGACTGATATCCTCTTCATCGGGACACCTACCCCCTTCTTTCCTCTCTCTCCTGCCTCCCACCCTGGGCCCTCCTCCAGCTCCTTCCTGTGAGGTTAAGAATCTTTGAGTCTTCTTCGACTCCACCCTCGCCTGCTCTCTTTATATCACTGACGTCTCTAAGAAGTCACACCATCAGCTGCAACTCTTCAGAGGTATTCTGCATTTTCTCACTTTCCTCCAGAAGCTCACTGTCTCCAGAGCCCTGGTCCTCTCTAAGATGGACTATTGCAACAGCCTCTTTCTGAATCTGCCCGTCTACTATTCGACCTTTACAACTTATTCAGAAAAGGACTGCAAGACGAATCCTTGGCCTCAAGCTCAGGAATTGTATCTCTCCAGCTCTGAAATCTCTCTGCTGGCTCCCTGTGGCTGCAAGGATCAAATTCAAGACCATTTGCATCGTCCACAAGGCTTTATGGGGCCTGGGACCACACTACCTCCAACTGTCTCTTCCTAAACATCTTCCTTCTCGAGCCCTCCGCTCATCCACCTCCAAATCTCTGAGGGTCAGACGCTTCTCTAAGAAGAGAGTGGGGGGTGGGTAGATTGCTTTCCTCAGCTGGGGCCTCCCTCTGAACAGCCTCCCTGCCTCCCTCAAACTTGAGCAGAACCACCTCTGGTTCCGGAAGCAACTCAAGACCTTCCATTTTGCTTCAGCTTTCTCTCTTCCTCTCCCCTGCTGATGTCCCCGACTGTTCCGCACACTGGTCACCTGGCTACCCACTGAAACTCTGGCCCAGGCTCCTGCATGTCCAGTTGCCCTCGCACTGCCTCTGTGTCCCACCCAGCACTTAAGGGTCTTCATATGCAACCCTACAGTCCCTTGTCTCTCTGCACTTATGAGCCACCCTCCGGCAGCACTTATTGAGTTACCTGCACTCGCCCCCCCCCGCATCTCCCCCTTGACACTTCTACCCTCCCTCCTCCCCGCACTTGCACGATCTGAATGACACAACAAGGCCTAGTAAGATAGTTGTTTGTCGTCCTTCTGCCCTCCCCCACCCTCCTCATCTTGTCGTGCCTAGAAACACTTGTGTACAGGCACGTTATAAATGACATATCATTTCTGATGTTGAGAATATTAGAACTTTGTGCCTGCCTCTCATTTCAGACACCTCACAAGCGATAATGAAAGGTCCCAGCAGATTTAGAATGACGTATCCCCTACAGAAGGACTTGCCAACAACAATCGAAGACCACGCCCCAACTCCCCAAGAGTAGGCAAACACGTGTTTAATGCATAGTTTGTTTTATTGTCAGTCACACTTCTAGTACCGCATTGCGCTTGTGTACCTCCAGGGTCATTTTGTTTGTTTCAACAGCCTAGTGCTTTATTTTTGCATCCTCCTTTCTTGCTTGTGGCTCTTACTTCCCCTATTGGTTTCGCAAGCACAGTGAAGGGATGCATGCATGGGTCTGACACCCCCTCCACGAGGACCTTCTCTGCGGCGCGCGTCATGTTGCAAAGCGCCTGTTGAGCACATCGGCCATTGCTGCTAACCAGATTGGGCGGGGGCATGGCTGGGAGGGCTTAAGATGGTGATGACTAAACAGGAGCGATCTGGGTTCCTGTGAAACTGGACGTCTTTAGTCCACGTCTGAATTCCTTTCAAAACACTAAGATACTCAGTTTATGATAGGACCAGTTTTACAGGCAAAGAAATCGTACGCTAACAGATTCAGTTGTGAAAAACTGAATGTTTTATATCAGAGGGATATATTTCAAGTGGCAAGCTACTATCCAGCCATAAAAAAAAGTCACTGGTCACCTCATCTATGGATACAGACAGCACACCATTTCTTACTTGCCAAGAGTCAATTATCACTAGCCAATGGCGAGTGGCCAGTGCAAAACAATGTGCCCTGCTTTAGGGCCATGGTTAGACAGCATAGTTACTGGTGAAGAACCATGGGAATTGTAGTCCAAAACACATGAGTAACTATAGTTTAGGAAAAGGAGGGGGTAAATGCATGCATCAGTACAGACAAGTGACGCATACATACATATCCCATTTCGGACAGAACATTTTCTATTTATTGTAAAAGTGTAGCTATTAAAAACAGAACAGTTAAATTATGCCGATTGCACAGCGAGTAGAGCGCTCGCTTTGACATCCGTGCAGAGCCTGCTGACGCAGGTTCGAATCCCGGCAGCGCCAAACTCAGCCTTTCATCCTTCCGAGGTCGATAAATGGGCACCCCACACCAATAATAAGCAGCGCTCAGATACCGGAGGGTTCGTAGCGCTATATAAATGGTAAATTAGCATCATTATTATTATTATGCGATTTTACATATTTTAAAACTTTAAAATTAATTTCTTAAGACATTTTAGGTGCAGTCATGCTATGGAGACTTGCACCAAAATAGAATAGGTGATGTAAATAGGCAAACTCGAGCCATTGGGGCCTGACAACCTAACACAGGCGAGCCAGGAACCAGAGTAGTGTGTGCAAAACTATGCACACGGTCAAGAAGCAAAGAGAAAACTGCCTGCGAGGACCACTGCCGTTGCCGACATTAGCCCCCGCCCTTCCCTGCAAGCGGGAGGAAACACATCCCAGAGCGCCCCCTTTAAGAGGGCAAGAGGGTGATCCAGCACGGGGTTGAGATTACTTTTGCAAGTGCTCTGTCTGAGCCAAAGCCAACTCTTTGGTCAAACAGCAGGATGTTGACTTAAATCACAGATAAGCGCGGACTAAAGAAGCGGTGCCCATGGGAGTCGCGTACATGTATAAAGCACAAAGCAACCAGATAAAAAAAAACAATGAGAAAACGTGCAAGGCTATCATTGCAGCATAATCTTGCATTTCAATTTGCGTTCCCTTACTCTGCGATAAGACCTGCACATTTGCGGTCGCCGGCAGGGGAAAGTGAAGCATGGCATTCCTCCTAAGTGGTAGTCTACATCCAGCAGCTGCCCGTTTAAAGGAACCTTCCTTTGCGATAGACTTTAGCGATCATCTCCCGCAGCAAGAATGATTCACGCGGCCAGTTGCTTGAAGGTCCGGGGAGTCTGCTGGAAAGCAACGGCAGCGTTTGCTCAGAAGGCCAACCTGCAGAATGGGCTGCACAGGTGCCGAGGTGGACAGAATAAGCCGGAGAGGGAGGGAGCAGTATAGCCCTGCCAAATTGAGGAAGCAGGCAGAAGGCTGCACTCTGCACAGAAAGAGACACTCGTGCAAGACGTGGATGGGAAGGGGGTAGGGCTTTAAGTGGGCCGGGGCTAACCAGGACAGAGCCCTGCCAGTCTCCGAGAAGTGGTGTCCCCCGGGGCTTGCCGACGTCCCACTAGCTGCCTCCGTTTGTGGTCAAGAGGAGAAGGGTTGGAGCCCAGGGTGAGAATTATAAGGATTATTTCGCTCGGTGGCCCTAGTCAGGGGACGAGGAAGGCTAGAGCCAACTCCTACAGCTGCTCTAAGGTGATTACTGTGAGGCATAGAATCCCTTTCTTCTGTAGATTAAAAGGGCACAGCGTGCTTGATACCTTTTTAAGTAACGGCTTTGTTGGCATTGTGGCACATGTTCTATGTGGCACAGCAGCTCCACTTCACAGCATCAGGTGGAGTCGCCACAGGAGTGCTTCACGCAGGCAACTACAATAAAAGACAGACCTCCGAGGTGAGTGTTCACTTCAGAGGGAGCGTGGCGGTGGTGTAGGCTGTACCGCATGGGCTGTGGCAGCACCGGCTCGAGGTATCCTCACAGGGTGCAGCCGCGCAAGGGCGCCCCCGGGCGCATTGCCTCAAGTTCATGTAAAAAGTATCGCCCCAGCCAGCACCTACTAAATAATCAAGCTGCGCCCTTAAACGCACTTTACGGAAACGCAGGAGGCTCAATTTGGTTGTTCCGCTGATACGGAACCCCCCCACCCCCCTCTCTACTCTGCATTGTGGTGGGTTGGCGCCTTTAGCGATGACCCAGTACTCCTCGAGGCTGCATTAGCAATGACCGAGGTGGTAATTAATTCCTACACCTTTACTTTAGTTCCACGCAGCGGTCACCCTTGGGCAGGTGGCTGTAAAATGTGCTTGGGTTCGCCCACTGACCCCTGCCGTGATCACCTCGCCTTCAACCTGGATTTCACCAGCGTGTCATCCTCACACGCTCCATGACACTTGGGGTTCAGGATCAAGCTGGAACTCCCCAAACCCTACCCTCTCACCGACTGTGGCGTCCCCAGGAATCAAATTTAGGAGGGGCACAGAGGGGGCCCAAAGACAAAAGTAGAGGGGGGCACAGACAAAAGTGTGGGGGGGGCACCTGTGAAAGGTAATGTGTGACGTCACGAGCACTCACGCAGAGATGGTTTTGTGCACACCAACTACCAACACCCCACTGCACCTCCCCTCCTATCAGAATGCAGGCAAGAAACCATTCAGTCAGTAATGGCCCATCATTAGCACTTTAGTGGCTACATTCTGATGGGAGGGGCTGCAGGCTGCACCATCACTGCTCGCTTCGTGACAAAAGGAGCATTTGAGTGTGAAATGCAGACATTTGCCTCTGAGTGTCACAAAGAACACGAACAGAGAACACAGTCACTGCTCTCCTTAGGTGGGGGTGGGCACTTGATTTCAGAGGGGGGGGTACGTGCCCCCCAGGCTCCTCCCTAGTTACGCCACTGGACACCGACCCCCACCCAACAGACACTCATTAGGGTACAAGCGACACCTTCCTAAAGCATATCTGGGTAAGTATAGCGGCGGGTTAATGTGTCGGCTACGTGCATGAGAGCACGTTGGGAGGTTGGGACAGCCAATGAGTATACCCAGGTGACCACACTGCAAAATCCCTTTTAATGTGCTGAAAGTACAGGGATACAAAATGGGAGATTTCTGTAAGGAATTACATATTCTCAGGTTGCTTTTAATGCGATGTGTGTAAATGGCGCCACCATATTATTTTAGGTTGCAGGCAGAGGCGTTGCTGGGGGGGGGGGGGGGTGAGGGGGCTATAGCGCGGGTCTTTTGGTTGTAGCCCCGGATAGAAGCCCAGGAGCTACAACCAAAAGACTAGCTAGCCCGTAGTCCCGACAAGATCAACATTAGCGTAGCCCCGGACCGATTCCAGACCTAGCAACACCCCTGGTTGCAAGTAAACAAGCACAGACCACAGTAGATGTAATTAGCAACGCGTTGCGATCGTTCTTACTCGGGGTGGGAGTTCGAGGGGCTGGGGGCTGTGGTGGGAGGGTGATGGGAGAAGGGTAGCACAGTTCATTGGGTTTTTATAATGCGCCTATACACAATGTGGTTCACTACTTTGTCGTACACTTCGAGCACTGCATTCACCTGCAGGTTGCGCACCAAGAGGCAGCATCACCTTAGGGGCCTCATTCTCAACCACTCAACATTAATGTCAGACATACATGTTTGTAAAGCAGTACTTGGTGGGAGGCGGAGCACAGGGGGCGGGGCATGAGGGGTAATGGGAGCAGACCGAAAAATCTCACACAGAGTGCTGGCAGACCTGGGGCTGGCACTGGGCTGTGGCGTTCTACTGTGGCACGGGAAAAGGCCCCAATAGGCTCCAATTACCACAGAACGGGTAGCCAGCGGGATGGCTGAAATCTCACCGGGCCGGCGTCATCTACACAATGAAAGCGATTTACTTAATTTAACTGTCCATATCCAGAGGGAGAAACTGATTCATTTAGACAGCAGTTTATGCAGAAACTGTATGCAGATATTACCACTTGTGACAATGCCGAGTGATCCAAAATATGTTGAGAGGCGGGGGGGGGGGGGGGGGGGGTGGGGAGACACCTCAACATTCTTCTCCCAGAAGAACCAGATCTCCAACCATATTCGGGTCAACCACAAACATGTCTGAGGGACGCAATTCCGAGAATGTCCTGGCAAAGCAATGACGTCTGGTCACCCTAGTGGTGTCCAGTCTCTGGTAATAATGTGCGTGGCAAACACAAAGGTGATGGCCGGAAGGTTTAGAATGAACCTTAACCTTTGGCCTTGCTCTGGGCAACCCTCCAGACCATCGTTCTTTGCCTGCCAAGCCATTACAGAAGTGGAACGCCATATGCAAATCAGGCTTGGTCCTACCCCAAAAGGGGCAGGCCAGCTGGTTATGTACAGTAAAATGAATACAAAATTAAATGCATATCAGGTCAACAAAAGTACATAAAAGCATTTCCCCAAAACATAACCAGCAATGGAACGTTAAAACACTACTTCATGATGGCTGTACCCACAATTTGTGCTGCTATTCTGTCAGTGTGAGAGGTCATTCAAGCCGGCTTTGCCCAATAATGGCAGTCTTGGCGCTTTAAGACGACATGGCCATGCTGGTTGTACCAATAAGCGACAGAATTGCCACTAAGAAAAAGTTACCGGCTTTCCCTTGGTGTGATGGTTGGGGTGGCCAAGACCCCATTCGTTCTGTGGTGCTGGGCCCAGGGTCAGAGTAGAGAGGATGCCCTGGCCAACCCCAATAGGGGGCAGACACTTGCATTACTCTAAGTGGAGGGACGTCAATTTACCAAAATGACATCAAGTGCCCTTCGATGATTCAGGCATCAGATTCAAAACGCACGCACCGAAAATAGCCGTATAACAGAGAAAAGACCATTTTAATTATTGCACTTATATAAAGTAGGATGCCTTTATATGCCATGCATGCATTCATACTATGACGGGCACACCTGGCAGAGCCACCGTCGGTGAAGGTTACTGCTTTGATATCCTAGTACAGCGTCAGATGGGCAGCTACTGCTCAATTACGTTCTGCACTCTTGTTCTGCCCAGCCTTCGTGAAATCGAGAAATAAATGTACCCGACAGGCTGGGTATCGGGTAATAATGTGCCCATACATAATGTCTCCGGGAAAAGCCATTGGCAATCGAGGGTTGCAGGGTTATCCCCCGCATGTTCGATGTAATAATGTCTCTGCAAAAAACTGACATTTTTGTCAGGAGACATTTTCGCAAGGACATTACATGGAACCACAGGCTGGTAGGGCTGGGGTGGAGTCAATCCTGTCCAGCATTCTGGTACGTCGAGTCTTCCATTTCACAATTAAACTACAGGCTAATGGTGTCATGACGCGAAGATAAACGGGACCTGGGTCAGGTCACAAGGTTTGTAGTTGTATACTACAGAACAGCATGTTTTTTTTTTTTTCTCGGGAGTGTTAACATTTTTTTAATAAAGATATGCACAGGAATGGAATTAACTTTCAAATGTTCAGCTTAGATTGGTCACCTAGAAGAACAAGTTACTTTCTTACCTGGTAACGTTCTTTCAATGGGATGGTCCGACGACGTATTCCATATCTATGACATGTAATCACCACAGCTGTGCTGCTTCGGAAACTTTTTTCGGCGTCTGCGTCCTGCGTCGATGACGTCGATGCGCCGTCGTCGAGGACCTCGTCCGACGTCATCCGATGTGATAAGTAGGACGCACGACACCCGTAGCCTCAGTTGTAGTTTTTTCCCCCAGAACGTGTGACACTAGCCAACTGCCAGTCAGACACAAAGCCTTGCGGAACGCAAGCTGCAATCGCAAAGAAATTCTGCAGCGGGGAAGGCAGGGCGGGAGCGATATGGAATACGTCGTCAGACCATCCCATCGAAAGAACGTTACCAGGTAAGAAAGTAACTTGTTCTTTCGAGGGGATTGGGTCCTCCGACGTATTCCATATCTATGACAGACTCCCAAAGCAGTACCAGAGCAAGGAGGAGGGAAAGAATTTAGAATCAAAATTTAGAATAGCCAATCAAATAGCAGAGCAAAGGACCGCCTTGCCAAAGGCCAGATCCTGTGCTCGGATGGAATCGAGGGAATAGTGACGTACAAATGTATGTCCTGAAGCCCAGGTGGCTGCATCACAGATGTTGCGAATAGGAACACCCCTCTGCAGGGCAGTAGATGCAGCCATACCCCTGGTAGAATGGGTCCGCAAGCCAGCAGGTGGGTCTTTACCCGCCAAGCGGTAGCACTCCGAGATGGCTAAAATAATCCAGCGAGACAAAGTCTGTTTCGTCACAGCTTGCCCTAAACGCTTTCCAGCTTAACCAATAAAGAGTTGATCGTCCCCTCTGACCCGGGACATGCGTGAAACATAAAAGCTTAAAGCTCTCCTAGGATCAAGCCTATGGAGCCTCTCCTCTTCCTTACCAGGATGCGGAGGAGGATAGAATGCCGGAAGAACAACCTTCTGGACCAAATGAAATTCCGTCACTACCTTCGTAAGAAAAGTAGGACGAACTCCAAGGACAACCCTGTCCTTGTGAAATGCAGTGAAGGGTGGCTTAACTGAAAGTGCCTGTAACTCACTCACTCTGCGAGCGGAAGTAACCGCAACTAAAAACACAGTTTTCAGAGTTAACAGCCTCAAAGGGCAAGAATGTAAAGGCTCAAACGGAGCACCCATAAGAAACTTAAGAACAAGGTTTAAATCCCAACCGGGCACCAGGAAAGGTGACGGAGGGAACACATTAGTGAGCCCTTTCAGAAACTGTGAAATTAAAGGGATTTTAAAGTAAGAACACTCTTCAGACGAGCGCTTAAAGATGGACAGCGCCGCCAGGCAACCTTTAATGGTACCCACTTGCAAGCCCCTGTGGGCCAAAGAAAGTAAAAAGGACAGAACCATGGGGATGTCACATGCAAAAGGATCCACATTCTGAACTCGGCACCAGTCGCAGAACTTACGCCAACGGTACAGAGACTTTGTTGCTGGCCTTCAGGCCGAAAGCAACACCTCCATCACGTCTTCAGGGAGGTCCCAATCCTTATACCTCAACCTTTCAGAAGCCAAGCATGAAGGTTGAGGGATCTGACCTCTGGATGGAGAACCTGACCCCCCTCCCGTGAGAGCAGATCGTCTCGGTAGGGAAGACGACGCAGAGGGCAGATGGACAAGTCGAGAAGGTCCGGGTACCACGTTCTCCGAGCCCACGCCGGAGCAATGAGGATCATCCGTGAACCGAACTTCCGTAACCTCCGCAGCACTTGCGGGATGACGGGGACTGGAGGAAACGCGTACAGCAGCGGGAACGACCACTCCACCACGAACGCGTCTCCTAAGGCTCCTTTTGGAGGAAATTCCCGCAAGCAAAACCTTTCGCACTTCCGGTTGACACTGGAGGCGAAGAGATCCACTTGAGGGGTCCCCCAAAGGGCGAAGATCTCTAGGAGAATCTCCTGAGCCAGCTCCACTCGTGAGAGATCGTGCTCTGCCTGCTCAGAGCGTCCGCCGTCACGTTTTCGTCTCCGGCCAGATGAACTGCCGAGATCGAAACTTCCTGATGGATGGCCCAGAACTCGAGCTGCATCGCCTCCCTGCACAGAGGAAGTAACCCTGCCCCCCCCTTTTTGTTGAGGTAGTGCATGGCCACTGTGTTGTCCGTCAGGATCAGGACACTCTTTCCTCGCACAGTCGGCAGAAAAGCCTTCAGGGCTAGCCTGACAGCCCTCAGCTCCAACAGATTGATATGGAGTCTGGACTCCGACGGAGACCAACGACCGCTGACTGTCAGCCCGTTGGCATGAGCTCCCCAACCTGTGAGGGATGCATCCGTCACGATCGTCACCTCCGGCCAGGGAAGCCAAAATGGAGCCCCCTTCATCAAGTTGCCTTCGACAGCCCACCACAAAAGGTCCCGGGTGACCGAGGGCGGCACCTGAACCGGGTCCGACATCCTGCCGGAGGACTGCGACCATTGCGTCTTGAGCGCCCACTGCAAAGATCTCATCCGCAGGCGAGCCTCTGGCACCAGAAGAATGCAGGATGCCATGAGGCCGAGCAACCTCAAGAACTCGAACGCTGGGAGCGTCTGGGCATGCTGAAACGTGTGCACCATCTGCTGAATGTGAAGAGCCCTCACCTTTGGAGGAAAACCCTGCCCCAGGGAAGTGTTGAGCACTGCTCCGATGTACTGGAGCCGCTGTGTTGGCGTCAAATGGGACTTCTTTAAATTGAGGGAGAAGCCCAGCCTGTGAAGGGAGTGGCAGGTGACGACAGATGATCCAGGACTTGCTCGGGAGAGCTCCCCCTGATCAACCAATCGTCCAGGTAGGGGTAGACGTGAATCCCCCCCTTGCCTGAGATGCGCTGCCACCACCACCATGAGCTTGGTGAAAACCCTCGGGGCGGAGGTCAATCCGAACGGCAGGACCCGAAACTGAAAGTGAGAGTCGCCAACAGCGAACCTCAGGTACTTCTTGTGCTTGGGATGGATCGGCACATGGAAGTAAGCATCCTTGAGGTCGAGTGACACCAACCAGTCCTGAAGCTGAAGGGCCTGGAGGACTTGAGAGAGAGTAACCATCTTGAACTTGTCCTTCCTGAGGCGTTTGTTCAAACCGCGCAAGTCCATGATGGGTCTCAATCCCCCGTCTTTCTTCGAAATCAAAAAATAAGGGGAATACCATCCCTTGTTCCTCTCTGCTACAGGCACCAGTTCTATGGCGCCTTTCTCCAGCAGGGCTTGAATTTCCTGCGCAAGGAGCGGATCCGGACTCTGCAAAGAGAGGTTCCCTGGTGGATTGTCGCAAGGCCTGTGCCGAAAGGGAAGACAGTAGCCGTGGGTTATGATCTCCAGAACCCACACATCTGAAGTAATGGCTTTCCACTCTACAAGATGCTGCGCCAGCCTTCCCCCAACCGGCGAACCATGGGACATGGCCTCATGACTGAGTGGGAGCGGCCGCTGCGTTACCTGAGGGCAAAGAGGCAACTGCCCGAGCGGCCTTGGCACCACGGGTACCCTGTCGTCCACCTCTGGTACCCCTGCATTGGCCTCTTTGACTGCCAGCTCCTCTCGCTTTACTGAAGGACGAGTAATAGCGAAAGGAACCACCCCTCCACTGCTCTCCCCTAGGACGAAAAGGCGGAGGTTGGCAAACTGCAGCGCCCAACGACTTCGCTGCAGCTTTCAAGGTCTGCAACCTCTCAAGGCTCTCGTCAGCCTTGCTGCCAAAAAGGTGTTCACCGTCAAAGGGCATGTTGAGGAGCCGAGACTGCACATCAGGAGCAAACCCTGACTTCCGCAACCACGCAAACCTGCGTATCACGGTGCTCGCCGCCAATGACCTACTGACGCATTCAGCTAAGTCCAAACCCGACTGAACGGACTCACACATGGCATCCTTACCATCCTGGTAATATACAAAAGATGGTACCAGGAGGTGAGGAAAACACTTAGAAAGAGGGTAAATGGATGCATAAATCAATTTATCATTTTCATTTTATTTAGAATTACATAAAATACAATATTACAAATATATTTAGATCATAATAAAAACTTTTGCTACTAAGCCATTCAACAACATTCATTCAACTAATCTGCACATCTAAAAATTTGTATAAATATACTAAAGTGCCCTAAGGTATGTCATTTAATTCATTAGTGCATTTCTTTTCATAGTGGATATGATAATTCCAAAAATACAAAACACGCATATAACAAAATTGCAGTTCAATCCAAAAAATGTATCGACTATTGGTGCCTTAACAAATCATTCTTCTTTACGAAAAAGCTTCCCAGTTGGTAAAATAGTTTCGACTTGACGGATAGTGTAAGTCTTCATCAGGATTGGATGAACTTTTAACAAATATCCATCCTGGACCATAGCAAGGGAACCATCCCATTCGTCCCCTTCGGGAATATGTTCAGCCGCTAACGCAACACAGTTCCACAGAGTGTGTGTGAAACGAGACAAGGCACAAATGGAGTTGGCCGCCTGAAGCGCCATACCACCAGAAGAAAACACTTTCTTCGCCCAGCCATCAAAACGTTTGTTGTCCCTATCAGGAGGGATGGTAGGGTACGACGCCTGCTTTGCCGGGGCCGTGGCCGCCTGCACCACCAAACTCTCCGGAGTGGGGTGCCTGGTCAAGTAGCAGGAGTCGCTACTGGCTGGACGGTATTTTCGCGACAAGGATCTGCCCACCGCCGGGAGACTCTCCGGAGCAGTCCAAGCCGCCGCCACCCTTCTCTGTAAAGCCATATGGAACGGCAGTACCGGATCAGTTGGGGGACCAACATCAAGGATGTCCGTCAGATCATCCTGCAAAAACTCCCCTGGGGGAGCAGACCATCCCAAGTACTCAGAAACCCTAGCCATAAAGCGCCGGTACGAGGAATCGGCATGAGAGCCTGGCTCAGGCCTACAAAACTCCACCTCCGGAGAGGTGTCCAGTCCACTGGCATCATGCAGTGACTGTCTCAAATCGTCAAACTGACTATGGCCCGAGACAATTTCATCTGGAACCTGACTAGGAACCAGGCCATCAGAATCCTCATCCGCCTCTGAAATATAGTCAGGTGGCGAAAAGAAGGCACCGAGAGTGCTTGCTCTTAACCAGAGCCTTCCTAGGGGGTTCTCCCGTGCCACGGGGTACCTCCAACACGAAAGGCGTCGATGGCGTCAAGCGAATCGGCGCCGAGAGAACCGACATCGGCGCCGAGAGGATCAGCGTCGACGTCGAGGAAATCGCGTCGACGTCGAGGAAATCGCGTCGACGTCGAGGAAATCGCGTCGACGTCAGATGCAGCGCCTCCAGCATCGGCGGCGTCGACACAGCCCTCGAGGCCAGAGCCCCGAGCGTGTCCCTCGACAACCTGAGCGTCGACGACTTCCTCGGAGCCGGAGCCGCGAGAAAGCCTGTCGACGCCCTCGATGCCTCAGACGTCGATGTCTTCCTCGAAGACCTCACAGGTGCACACGGTCTCGAACGCGTCGAGGACCGGGACCTGGAGCGGCGAGAACGAGTCTCCTTGTCCGAACGGGACCTCTCCCGTGACTCGTGCCGACCACTCTTGCGAGCGGTGTCTCTCGACCTCTCACGACCGACCCCACTCGGGGGCGCGGACGGCTTAGTACCCTGCGACTCAAGAATCGCCAGCATTTTCTTCCCGAAGGAAGCCCATTCCTCCGGTGTCGCACGGCTGGTGGGGTAAGCGACGTGCCGGGCAGAGTCCTCCGAAGAGGACCTGGAAGACGACTGGTGTCGGCGCTTCCGAGAATGCCTCGAAGAGGCTGAGTGGCGGCGAGACCGACTCCTAGAAGGAGACCCACGAGACTTCCGACGATGACGCGGAGAGTCACCCCTCAAATCATCCGTCGAAAGCCCCGCAGACTTCGACTTCCTGGGCTTGGACACCCGACCTACCGACAACTTCTTCTTACGTTCGCGTAAGGCTTTGGACGTGAGCGACTGGCAGTCGATACAGTCATCCGTGTCGTGGGCCTCCCCGAGGCACCAGAGGCAGGCGTCGTGCGAGTCTGTCACCGACATCTTGGACCCACACTCCCCGCACTTCTTGAAACCCGGACGCGGGGTCGAAGACGAAGTAGAAGACTTCTTCACACGAAGGATTTTCACAAAACGAACAGGTTCGAAGAACCGAGAAGAACAGAACTCTAAAGAGTCGAGGCGTGAACTGAGAATCACGAAGCAACACATTCGCGGAAAAAACGGAACTGAGGCTACGGGCGTCGTGCGTCCTACTTATCACATCGGATGACGTCGAAGGAGGTCCTCGACGACGGCGCATCGACGTCATCGATGCAGGACGCAGACGCCGAAAAAAGATTCCGAAGCAGCACAGCTGTGATGATTACATGTCATAGATATGGAATACGTCAGAGGACCCAATCCCCCTCGAAATATTTTTTTAGCAAATAGCTTTAATCTACCAGTGAGTGCCTACTTCAGTGTACAATTCATCTCAATGGTGTTCAGGGGTGGCTGGTGGGAACTGCTTTCATTATATCAGCAATAAAAAGGCCTAAATTATTCGACACCGAATACGAGAACACGAATCAACCCTTTAGTGTTACTCAAGCGTTCAGCACTCTGTGAAAGCTCACCGGACCCGCAGGCGAGCACCGTCCATCATCTTCCTTTCGTGCGGTCCTTCCAACCTCAGACCCACAGGTCACAAGGACGTAGAAAAGGGTACCAAAGGGGAAGCCAATGGTAGCAGCTGCTACCTTTGGCAACCCCCTAAATGATGTGCCCGTTTACGGGCTATCCGTACAAAATATCCCCACCAAAAAGATCGCCCTACCTGTGGCCGTTTGTCTCGCCATAGGCAATATTTTTGGGGGGTTATTTTGTGGGAGCAGGGGTGTCCCCCGCACATTTTAAAATAATGCAGGGGTTTCCCCCGCAGGGTCCATGGGTCAATATCGCTGCAAAAATATGACGATATTTTTGTATCACAATATTTTTCCGGGGATATAAAGACATGGAACCATTTACGGGACCCATGTACAGCCAAGACTTAACCCAGAGAGCCATAGCTTCCAACCCAAACATCAGGTTATGTCCCCGTATAAATGGTGTATCAACAGCGACTAGTGGAAAAGAAACAATGGGAAGCATTCGAAATGTTAAGTACAGTCCGTTCGGAAGACCCACATAGAGGGTGAATGGGACGGCAAACAAGAGACTACAGAATAGAGACAAAATGTGCTGGAAGGAAAGGCTACATAAGGCCCACCGAAAACCACTGCTTGACTGGAGTAGGGCATAACTTGATCTTTGATGAACGAGCTTGGGACGGGTGGAGGAACGAGCATGTGGAAAAACATCGAGAAGGTGAAGCACAGGTACAGAGGAAGAGAACATTGAATTACAGAACGTTTCTTTATGTAGGAGTACATTGCAAGACATCCAAGTGGAGATTGAGGGTGGACCCTGGAACAAGGAGGTGTTGAGAGCACTAGAGAAGAGTCACTGCAAACAGTAAAGTGTCCTACTGCTTTCTTCAGAAAGTGGGTCCTTCTAGAAAGTATCCCAAAATCTAATGTAGTTTTGTGACATAATACACAAATGTTGGCTATGCACAATGCCATTATCATCACTGTAAGGAGACCTTGTCATTTTGGCTGTACCTAAAAAGGCCAGTAGTGTCAGTGTGACACACTCACGTGGCTGTGTCCAATACCCAAACACATTAAGAACACGTTTATGTTGCCACCATTGCTACTGTAAGACTACTGTGGCTATGCCAGTATTGCCCCACCACAGTCTTGCAGCCAACTTCTAGACTATGTCAGAATTTCCAACAGATGCCCACCTCCCTCTACAGCCTTTTCCCTATAAACATCACTCGGCATTCACATTACAAAGCATCATGAAGAGCACAAGGATCACAGATAGGCCAAATGTGACCTCGTTTCCCAGCATAAGATTACATGGGTGGGCTCCCAACATCTGTTATCCCATTTATACATCGCATGACTGGACTAAAATTGAAGCAAAAAATGCGAAGAACTCAGAGCTGTTGAGGGAAAGAAGATCTGGTGTGCCACAGTCCCTTTAAAAACATCGTTTTTTCAAAAAAGACACTTATACTTGTGTATTAGAATACATAAGAAAATCAGAACCATCTATTTATTCATTGTGTTTTTGGCACTACATATGAATGATACTCTCTAACTGGAAACATAGATGTGTATTTGGAAGTCTCTTGTATCTTCCAACATGAAGTTCTAATTCTTTAACCAAGTGAATAATCAAAATAAATATTTAAAGCTATGTACAACAAAGCAACAATACATCACATATATAAAACCAAGCACATTTTTAATTAGGTTTTGTTTGTCAAATTGTATATTGAACTGATGTGAGACTTCTATTTATTCAGACTATTTAATCAGCGATTCCAAGAGTGGATCGCTACTTGTCTAGGCTGACTGAAAATTAAATCAAGTAGCAGGTCTAAGTCAAAAATCAATAACATTTCATTTTGGAGGCAAGGTATTTTTTGCCAGCACCCATCAACCGTGCAGCGATGGAAGTTAGCCTGTCAGTACGATGTTACGTTTCGGCAGCTGTCTATGACTTGACCGTTACCTTCTTCAGGACCCTGTAAAATTTCTTTCAGGGGACCCCTGCATAGTGAAAAATTATGGTCAGTATGTTTTGATAAACAATTGTAATTATATACACTGCCAAACCGTGGTAGTGGATAAGTGCACCAACCGCTGGTGCGGTTTCATCATAAGGGGACGGAATGACCGACCTCATCAAATATCAGGATCTGGTGAGCAATTTGTCTGTAGCAAGTGGAACCTACTTTTGGAACAAGATGTAACATGTGTATCCATGTATAGAATGTCACTACGGTCGCATCCTAGTGGTCCGGACGGCAAAAGCGGCTCAGCCACTTGCGAATAAGGTTCTTACCCGTGACGGGTCTTGAGTGCAGTATAAAGTGCTGCACTTCTTCAGTAGGCTTTGTTGCCCAGCAACTCTTTTTTTAGGTGGTGTTCACAAGGACAAACTAAAGCAAATCTCTCGGGGTCGAAAATTGTGCATAAACTGACTCAAACGTGATCAGGATGGTTTTCGAGTACTATATTTAGTGGTCTCTTGGGACTGTTCTAAAGCTCTGCAGTTTTTCAGAGGGCAGGGACCCGACAGAACAAATATGGGGTTACATGCTCACTGGCCAAATGAAGATTAAAAAAAATTGAAGAAAGACGAAAGCTCCTCACAATCTTGCCACATGAGATCATAAGCAAAGCCTCTGGTGTTTGTAGCCTCCTTGGAAATGTTCTTGTGCAGCAACGGATTGGTAGTTTGCTCCGTCTGGTTGGGGGTCTCCCTGCATGTTACGCCCCAGTCCTGTCCCAGGGGAGGCACGAGGGGCTGGTTCCAGAGGCGTTGCTAGGTGGGGAGAGTGGGGTGGGGGGGATGAGGTGGCTATAGCCCCATATCTTTTGGTTGTGGCCCTGGATAGAAGCTCAGGGCCTAGAATCAAAGAGCTAGCTAGCCCAGAGTGCCGACGTTAACGTAGCCCTGGATCTTTTCCAGAGCCAGCAACACCCCTGGGTGGTTCTACTAGTAATGAGAGCCTGTCTGAGAGATTGGTGTTTTGGCAAACACTGCACGGGTGGTTCACCTGTCCCTAGATTGATCTCGGCCCTGCCGCATCTACATTCATGGTAGAAGGGAGGTTGGTCTCTGTCCTCCGTCGTGGCTTATGACCGGAGGTATAAGAGCAATGAATGCCTCAAGTTTGGCGAGAGTTGCGCTCTCCTTTCTGGGTTTGACTGGACTGCATCTCCCTGACACGAACTGGCGAAAACTCAGATATGCGCTTTGAAACTGTGCCTGTTGGAGATGAGGGGGGGGTCTTCCCACAAACGTGGATGGTCGAGCACTTGCTCTGAAATGACACTTAGCTGAAATAAGTTGGGTTTCTCTGAGCAGTAGGCCATACATGCTCGAGTTTTCTCGGTTTGGGTCACTCTGGTTTCCCCCTGAGCTGTGCAGCAGCCAAACATAACAGATGCTGGGTGCGACAAGGGGGTGATGACGCTCAGCGAGAGGCCCAGCTCTTTCCCCAACTTGACAGCCCCTTAAAGGAGGAACATCGTGCCTCAGACCCACGTGCAAGTCCCTGCCTTCTGGTGATGGCACGGTAGGCTAGCCAGGGCACCCTTCCCATGCCACTCCTGCTCATCATCACCGACACCCTTCTAGAGACGAGTCAGCAATTACCCAAGCTAACAATCAACAGCTGTAAGATTGTTGAGACAAAGGTGAGATAGATACATGTGATATATATGTACAGGGGGTGAGAGAGAGGGAGAGTGTGTGTGTCTGCATCAGTTTTTGATGGACTACACAATAAGGCATAGCGGTTTATAATGTTCTTTGTATATGTTCAGCAGTATTTATGAATGCCAACGTTCACCATTTCTATGCCTCCATGGCACTGATGCCAGTCAACGTCAAGGGGTTCTTTTGCCGCGGGGAGGGTTGCTACGCTACAGTCGACACTCTAGAGCATGATGCAAGTAGGTCTTAGGCTTTGAGGTCATTCTTGGCATCAGTGTACAGACGTGTTACGTTGGAGTAAATTCCCCAACTACTCACTGCCAAGACCTGAATGGACCGGTTCTATGAGGAGGTTTAGAACTGTGGCGGCTCGTGGTCTTATGTTAATGGCTGCATTCCCTTAAAGACTGGGCTTCAGTTACTAAACTAATCCAGCCTTGTTTACCATTCTATATCCGAGATAGAATTGCCTTGACTAGGTAATAACAGAACAGCAAGATGATCTGGAGTCAAAGAGTCAGCTTCCCAACTTGCATGTCTAGGTCTGCTTTGGGCATCAAGCCCCTTTCATTCACCCAGTTCCGCTTTATAGGCAATATATATATTATGGTGTTTTGTGAAGCTCTACAGTTCACCTTCGAAATACTTTGAATACTTATCTGCATTGTGGCTGGCATCAAGGCTGAATATTTGAGCTTCCCGTTAGTAAGCCCCCCGGATTGTCACATTGGCTGAGGACTGAATTAGGCTGGTGTAGAGGCACAGTGACCCGCAGAGTGTTCTCCAATTAGTGGAGTCCATTCTCCAGGCATCGGGGCTAAGTGGATGATGCCCGATTTATGCATTATTGTGCCCATAGCTTGGTGCAGAGAAAATACACCTGGACCCGGTGGGTTCCTCAGGTGCGTGCGACGTCTGGCAACCAGGTGTCTTCCGTATTTCCAAGTCATAGAGCAGAGCACAATTAAGATGGTGTACTATGCACACCAATTTGATAACCCAAACAATCCAACTAGAACCTGTGTGTGGAGCAAGTGGTGCATCCTGTACTTTGGCTCTCTTTGCATTCTGTTTCTTGTAATTTTGCTACAAATGCACGTCAGGCTGAAAGTAGTGGAATGCAAGGAAAGGAGGGAGCACCTGAAATTCTGCATGGTAAATCGGACAATTTGAGACTGATGCAACTGTTCGTTAGGCTTGCGCGGACAAGGAATCGGGACATGCGTGTATCATGGTTTGAAACAGTTGTGCAACTTGGTTCACATTATGTGCAGAACTGCAAAAGTAGTACAGATTTGGTTGCCTGCGAGCCAAATATGTGTTGTGACGGAAAAGGACTTCGGCCCCTTTAAGGGGAAAGCAAAACCAGAAACGGCAATGGGAGGGGCGGAAGGAGGGGAAGCGGGAAAGGGAAGTAAGGCAGTAAGTGAAACGTAATAAAAGGTTTAAGACGTATCTTGTGTCCCGTGTCGTATTTGAGGGCCTCGTTAGGTCACAACAACTGGTGACGAAGCGGAAAGAAGCCCACGCCACCGCCGGTGAGACCATATATTATGCGCCCACACTCGGCAAGGAGGGCCAGAGTGCTGAGACAGTGCAGGAGGAGCACGGAGGGCTGGGGTGTCGCTGTAAGGAGGAGGAGCGCAGTGCCACTGGGTGGAAGAGGACCAGCGTGTGGATGGTGAGGAGGTCCCGCGCACCAACAACCAGATCCAGCAAGCGGCCAGTGAGGAGGTCCGGCGCGCCAGGAGTCAGACCTGGAGAGGAGGAATCCAGCGAGGAGCACGCCCGCCCAGGAGGGCACAAATACCAGCAGAGCCGCCAGCTGACGTGCCAGCTGCGGGACTCGGGAAGTGGCACTACGGAAGAGGAGGAAGTCAGCACGAACCAGTAGGACCGTGCCGGAGAAGAAAGGAAACACGCACAAAGCTTTTGCCGGCTGCAAAAGGACAGAGACACGTGGAGGAACAGACACGTGCGAGGAGGGCACGTGAGCCAGCCGGAGGTAAGAAACACGGCATACCACAGTCAGAGGGAGCAGAGACTACACATAAAACCCATAATAAACCACTTGAAAGCGAGGCACACTGTTGCAAACCACAGTTTAACCAACTGTGACAGGGCCACAGGAAAATGAGGAACACTGCCACAGAGGGCAATCATTGGACAGACCCATAATAAACCCTAAAAAGGGAGGACAGCATCCACAAAAAAAGGTCCAATTAGTCAAGGACACCGGAAAGAGAGGGGAGACACCAAGCCAAGAGGCCCACACCACAAGATTGAAGACCATACACAGTAGGAGTGCACCATAGGCACACAAAGCACTATGCCTGTGACAAAGAAAGAGCGACCTGCCGCTAGCCACGGCCAGTAAGCAGCAACCAAACAACTCAGCAGACACAAGCCAAACCCGAGATGTCGCAATCTGGGAACGCCGCAGTAGACACTACTGCACCACCCACACCTGGGATAACTCCCACCAACCCAATATCAATCCTACATCGCCCAGCCCCTTTCCCACTGGAACCTCAAGAAAACCAAGGACAGAGGTGGCAGGAATGGATGGACGAATTCGAAGAATTCATGAGGGCCATAGGAAATCAAGATGCACCAAACAAGCTGGACATCTTTACCAACCTCGTCGGAAAGGACATCAAAAGTGTGATTAAAACCATCCCGTCCACAGAGAGAACGACATACCAAAGACTCATCGACGCCATCAACAGGCACAGCCACCTAGTAGTTGTTCCAAATAGGGACTATGAACGTTACACTTTCAACCAATGCACCTAGATGCCTCATGAAACGATTGGTCAGTTCATATTACGCTTCCAGAGGAAAATAAATGCTATTTTGTGAACTTCAATGATGACGAAGCCATCCGTCTGAGAGTCATTGAAGGATGCCTATCCTCACAATTGCGGAAACACATACTGAAGAAGCCCGTACCTCTGCAAGAGATAGCAGAACTAGCTAGAGTATACGAACGTGTGGATGTCCAAGCGGCCAACAACGAGAACCTGAAGAAGGCGGATACGATAGCGGCCATTGTCACCAACCAGCAGGGACAAGGACGCCAATCTGGCAACACATACAGGCAAGATACGGAAAACCCAACCAGAGAGACAATGCTAATGCTGTGGGTTTGAATTTCCCCACAAATGTCAGTGCCCAGCAATTGGCCAAATGTGTATGAGGTGTGGCCAGGAAAATAATTTCCAGAGCATGTGTTGAGAGAAGACACCCCAGCTACCAGCATAACGGCCCCCGAACCAGCCAACACAAATCAGACGATATGAACCACCAAGACCATTCAACCCGCAACCTACCCCGAGAGGGAGAACACCAGAAAAAACAGCCCCAGGAACCCAGCACATTCCGGGTTTATCATCAGAGACGTAGAGAACCTACAGGTAGAACCGAACAACGAAATCTACAACAGCCAAGAGCAAATCTACCACATGCAGACCAATCCTGACGAATACAGAAGGGAATTCAACACCTGAGATCCATATGAAACCCTCTCCCCCCGTTGAACAGCTGATCGAGTCAGAGCCATATGCAGAATACGACCAATACAGCAGGGAATATGTCTGGTTTATTTCCAACTCATCTGACGACAGCACAACGCCCCGAGTGACAGTCCACCTACGAGGGATCAACACGCAATTCCTTGTTGACACAGGCGCCACAGTCAACGTCATGAACCAGCAAACATATGAAAATCTGACCAAGAAATACCCCGTACAGCCGTCGCAAGCCCACATTTTTCAATGGGGTGCAACCCTACCCTTGACATCCAAAGGACAATTCCTGTATTATCTAGTACACAGAGGGAAGAGCATTCCGAAAATGATTCACGTAATTCACAGGCCAACAACAGGGAGATGCCCCTTATGCCACAAAACAGCCGTTGCACTACATCTAATAGACATCCACTACGACCAGTCAGAACCAATCCAAGGGTTCCCACCCAACGGCCAGTCCATACGGGCCGTAATCCAAAAGCCACTTGACATTGAGGCATTGCGAGCCAAGTTTCCCAACCTGTTCAAAGGCGTCGGCATGCTGAAAGGCGACGTAATCAAGCTACACATTGATCCATCAGTGCGACCCATACCACAACACCTCAGAAGAATCAGATTTCACCTGCAAGCCAAGGTGATACACAAACTGCAATTGCTACTCGACAACGACATCATAGAGAGAGCAGAAGGACCCACACCATGGGTGTCCCCACTAGTAGTCGTCCCCAAAGAGGATGGACGCCTCCTCTTTGTTGACACGAGTATCCCCAACACAGCCATTCAACGGGAAAGACACCCGGGACCAAACATAGAAGACCTGCTGGTAAGACTCAACCAAGCCACCAGATTCTCAAAACTGGACCTTAATCAAGGCTACCAAGGAGCTAGTCATCGACCTCGAGTCCAGACAAATAACAACCTTCACGACACACAAAGGATTATTCCGCTACAAGAGGCTGAACTTCGGCATATCATCAGCGGCCGAAATCTTCCAAGGAACAATTCGCAGGCTGATCAGTCCAGTGACCAATGCATTCAACTACATCGACAACATCCTGGTCTTCCGAGTGATCCAGGATCAACATGATGATGCTCTGCACCAGGTCTGCCACATCCTCCAAGAAGCCGGCCTCACACTCAACGGCCTGAAGTGCGAAGTCAACACACAGCCTTTGGCCACATCTTTTCGGACCAAGTCATCAAAGCTGATCCGGACAAAATAAGTTCCATTGTGAACCTGACAAGCCCAAAAGATGTGCCTGAATTACGCTTTTTCCTGGGCATGGCAGGATACTGCGCACGATACCTACCCCATTATGCGACACTCACCAGCCCTCTACGGCAACTATTGAAGAGGGACCAAACTTTCACCTGGGCAGACCAGTGCCAACAACGGTTCTCCACAATCAAACGAGAACTATCGACCAACCACCAGTTGGCTTATTTCAACCCACGATGGGACACCCAAATAACCGTGGACGCCAGCCCAGTAGGACTGTGGGCGATACTAGCCCAAACCAACCCGCAACAAGACACGTAAACCCATGTAGTCGTATACGCCAGCTGCGCACTGAATGCTACCGAGCAAGTCTACTCGCAAGCAGAACGCGAGAGCCTGGCGGCTGTCAGGCGTGTGAAAAATGTCACCACTTCATCATCGGAAGGACCTTTACACTGATCACCGATCACCAGGCCCTATTCGCCCTATTTGGAAACCCCAAGATAAAGATGCCAGCATGCATTGAATGGTGGGGTATCCGCCTTCAGGAGTAAGACTGAACCATCGTCCACAAACCTGGAGGGGAAGCCAACCCTGCTGATTACCCGTCAAGACACACGGACAAGCCCCCAGACACCGGAATGCAGGGCGAAGCGGAGGGATACATTGCTTACCTGTCACTAAACGCCCTTCCCCCACCAACTATGTCAAAACTATTTGAAGAAAGAAGCAGGGCAGACCCCACGATCCGGGCAGCTGTCCGACTCACGAACACGAACAGGTGGCAACAGGCAGCCAAGGAACACTTTGATCCAGGGGAGGGAGTGGGAAGGTGGACAAGAGAGAGACCTAGCGAGAATGGAGAAGATAAATGGCAAACTAGCCACGACAAACCAAGGAACACTACTGAGGGGAAACAGATTAGTGGCCCCCAAGAGCCTCAGGACACCCCTCGTCATGATTGCACACGAGGGACACCGCGGCACAGCCAACACGAAACCGATACTACGCAATCAGGTCTGGTTCCCTCACATGGGCACCATAGTCGAGGACATATTGAGGCACTGCAGCCCATGCAAAGTAAATGCGGCCAGCCCACTGCCATGCCCATTACAGACAGTCCCCCTCCCGGAGGGACCGTGGCAATGTGTAGCACTTGACTTTTACGGCCCACTGGAAGAAGGCGGCCACCTCCTAGTGGCGATCGACGAATACTCCCGATTCCCACTAATGAAACACGTGCAGTCCATAGCCTTCCACCACGTTGTAGCCATAGTAGATGAACTGTTCAGCGAATGGGGTATCCCGAACACAGTGAAAACCGATAATGGGTCCCCATTCCAGGGCCAAGAGTTCAGGAAGTTTGCAGCACACCTCGGATTCCACCACCCAAAATAAAATCACACCGCTACGGCCACAAACCAATAGCATGGTAGAGAGCTTCATGGAAAGCGTCAAGCGCACATGCCAAAAAGCTGCAAGGGACCAGACCTCCATGCCGCAAGCCATCTCACAAATGCTGAGAAGCTATCGACACACCTCACGAGGCGACGGTCTGGACCCCGGCAGAACTGATGATCAATTACAAACCACAATCCTGACTACCACAATTGGAAGACTACACCCCGGCAGAGGATGACAAAATAAGAAGACAAGAATCCGAGAAAAGACAAAAAGCCAATGAGTGGGCTGACAGGAAACAGAGTGCCAGAGAACCACAAATTCTGGTTGGGGAGACCCTGCTAGTCCGGCAGACCCAGTCCACGAAGCCTGACTCAAGATACCGGCCCGAGCCCCTGGTGGTGACTGAAGTCAAGGGACCAATGATCACGCCATAGGAGACCAAGGTGAAACAACAAGGAATGCGTCATTCTTCTGTAAAATGTTCCAAGAAGATCCGGAAGAGGACATGCCCCTCAAAGAGGACGAGCCTGAAGCCAAGAGACACCCCCCGAACCGCCCGAGGACCCCAGATCACCAGGCCAGGGTGCCGAAAGAAGTGACCTGACCAGCCGGCCCCAGAGGGTCTCAAGAAAACCCACATGTCGCATTGAGGGAATGTAGACACTGAACTTACTTGATAAGTAAGGGGGGGGTGTTGTGGGGAAGAGGACTTTGGCCCCTTTAAGGGGAAGCAAAACCAGAAACGTGAATGGGAGGGGTGGGAGGAGGGGAAGCTGGAAAGGGAAGTAAGGCAGCAAGTAAAACGGAACAAAAGGTTTAAGACGTATCTTGTGTCCCGCATCGTATTTGAGGGCCTCGTTAGTCCACAACAGTATGCAATTTATCTTTCCTTTCACAAATGACTCCAACTCGAAGCTGGAGTTGCAAATTGGCTACACATTCCAGATGGATTTGATGGAAGATTCTTAACACAAATAGGAACACTCTTCACAAAGAAGAGCACTTTTTTAACAGAAAAGGCAGAATATGCCACATAAATGGTCCGCCGGGTAGGTTGCTCCCTGCAGACGCTCCAGGGTTTCAGGTAAGGAATCTGCATGTTGTCATCATGCCATTACAATTAACGGTTCCGGTTTTATGCTATTTATGTTTTCTGCCATTTCCATGTGTATTTATCCATATTTATTTTTTGGCCTTTTTTCTGTGTTAATCCACATTTATTTTTTGTCATACAAAAATATAATTTGCAACCAGTATTTTTCTGCATTTATTCTAATTAAAAAATGCATTTATTAAAGCATGCATGCAGCCATATAGGAAAGGAATGCCAGCATAACAAAAGGTTGCTCTGTGACAGCTGCCTTAAGATATTTGCTGTCAGCAATTTAAAGACTAAAATGCTATTTTTTCATACAACTTTTACACTCTCCATGTTGCCAATCTGCAATGTGATTGGCCTACGCTGCAGGATTGACAGAGAACAAGACAGAAAGACCAGTTTTTCTGTTTTTTTCCATTTTTATTAATACATACAGACAGAAAGTAGGTTGATTTCCGTCTGTATTTACATGTAAAAATCAGTCAAACAGAAAACTGGAAGCCTTAATTATAACACAGAAGCTCCCTCTTCTTTGGAGGAAACTCTCCTCTTTCTGCCTGGGCCACAAGAGGTTTCCTGATGATAGTTCATGATTACAAGGAAGCTACTGCTTGCGGTTGCTCCCTGCAGATGCTCCAGGGTTTCAGGTAAGGAATCTGTGGGTTGCCTGGGCTCTATCATGCCATTATCACACAGAAGCTCCCTCTTCTTTGGAGGAAACTCTCCTCTTTCCGCCTTTTTTCAGTGGCCTTCAAAGCTTTGTCCTGGTCTCCCTCTCGCCATCACCCTCTAAGGCGTGTGGATTTCCGCTGGCTGAACTTCACCGGCACTTGTGGATCTCTGTTGGCGCTGCGTATATTGGCAAGGCACTGGGCCAAAGGGGGAGGCTCTCCTGTGCTGGGGGCGGTCAGGAAGGGACACTGGACTGGGTAGCAGTAGGCCAGCCTGCAAAGCGAGCCACTGGCTTACAGGGGAATAGGCCTAGCAGCAGTCACGGTCTACCATGGATTCCAGACACTGTGGCCTGCACGATTGCATTGTGTTGCATGCGCTGTGCCAGCGGCTCAGTTTGGCTTGCTTTGGCATGGTGTCTGGAATTGGTCCCATTGGGTGCTGCAGAGTTGCAATCAGGGCCCGCTGCCTCATGCTGCACTCCTTGGTCAGATGGGGTGCTGGTCCTGGGGTGGGGAGGGGCTGAACTGTGTGCTCCAGGCTGCATGCCTTGATGTGTTTAGGGGACCTGAAGTAGGTGCATTTTGTTTAGACCTTTGTCAGTTACAGCGGTTGGGGTTCTGCGTTTGCTAGGTCTCCCTTTCCACTGCACTCAGGATTTCCCACACGTGTGGGTATGGAGAGGGACGGTGTCCTTGAGTGTACTTCAGCATGTGGCTGCACATGCGGTGAGAGCGTTTCTGTAGTGAAGATTCGGAGAATAAGAAGGAGCTCTCCTTCGGTGTCTACTCTATTTGTCCAACATAGTGGAGTTTTTTGGCGAAGCCAGTCTGGCATGGGTGCATCTACTATGCTGTGCAGTTGCCCGACTTCACACATGTAGTGCACATTGACCTGAATGCCGTATTTGTGCAGGCCAATCAAATTCAATCCTGAGCCTTTTCTCTTTTATAAAATGTACACAAAGACAGTCATTAATGCTCCACCACCATGGGTGACATCCCACACATCACCAGTACTGACCACATGTTGGTAGTAGCTATTAAACTTGTTGCCTTTTTAGGCTGCTCCCCACCCCCCAGTGCTGTACTCGAGCTCATCACAGGATTGTGACCTTTAGGACAAACATGTTCAAGGACCGTAACTTGGGAACCATATTTGAATCACATTTTATTTTTTTATTTTCACATATTTGGGGTATTTATTTCATTTCCATTGACTTATTGAGGTGTGCTGTGTAGATGTGTTCTACATACTGATTGTGCTTTGATATTTATAGCACAGGTTTCGAGGTGCTTCCTAGATGGCCGCCATGTGTGTGCCGGATTAGACTTAGGAGTATGTTGTTTATGTCTAGTAAACAACAGGTCATAGGAATTTAACACACAACATACATTGGCTACATGATATGGGTACCTTCTGAGCTGGTAGTTTGTCTTTCATTTCGTCAGCTTACCTACTCGTGTCCTCGGCATAGGCGAGGACACGAGAAGGTAAGCGGAGTATCAGAATACGAGTTACTCTTTGGATGAGAGTCGGTGACTTGATGAATCTAGAGATGCTCACACAGGTCCTCTTATTAGTATGTTTTCTATGTTACTTAAAACAGTGGGAGGTGTCCATTTTTTCTCTGAGAGAAAATGTATTGGGTCAAATACATCCGGGAGCTTGATGTTGCTCTACATATAGACACGTTGTAGCTGGCTGCTAGAATTGTGTTCTGATTAATAAATGGGTTCAACTTTTTGCATTATCTTCGAATATTCCGGGGGTATGTCTCCTGACACTTGTACCTTTTATTATTTCTACCAATTGGCCAAAATGGTTTCTCTTTAAATTCCATTTCATGGCGGTGCTCTGCCTTTATCAATTTTCAATGAAATTACAATGTCTGAGACGTGGGTTAGGTAGGTTTATCTACAGATTAGTAGTGTGAATAATTTGGGTGTTGGTGAGATTCTTTATTAACTCTTTTCAGCACGCGTGGCATTGACTTCATGTACAATGGGGTTTTCCTTGGTGTTCAATTATGGAATTTGGTTTCTTTCATATGATCCAGTGTTTGCATGAATGGTATAGCTACACCTCTGTGGCTGGTGGTGGGTTACTGGTTCACACTTTCTCAAACTGGGACAACAATTAAAATGGGAGTCTAAGTTTGTCAATATTATTGTGTTTACAGTTGTGCCCCTGAAGAAGTGCTTATTGTCCCCCGAAACACGCTGAGCAGTCTACTTCACTTAATAAAGTAGCTTCATCACTTTACATGAATTTCTTCTGAACATAGTTTTTGTTAAAAACACAACAAATGTTGTACTTCTCCGTTTTTCAGATGGTGATTAAAGCTGTATTTACAGCATTAAGGTGTGCAAGGGACGGGAGCGTCCCGTTTCAGGACACCACTTTCTTGTGTCGGTATTTTCTCAACTCAGATTCAGGGTGGTGGTACCTTCCCTGCACCCACGTTTCGTGAAATATATTGTGTAAGGTTTGGTTCTTATTCATGTTGAATTGTCTGGTGTGCACTGTTATACACAACTGTACTTGAGCTCTCATTGGTGCTATTGCAAGGCCTCATTTGCTCAAGTCCCTATGGATGCCTTTGATCGACTGTTCCAGACAGCGCCTAATGCAAACCACGAGCCCTGGATTCCTTCTTTCCTTGATCTACTATAGAACGGTATGAAGGAAAGCAGTATGTAAGAAAGGAACATCGTTCTAGAATAATTTTTCTAATCATTGCTTTTGCCGTGTTAAGTAGTTCAAATAGGTCCATCCAACGATGGGTTTCTCGTAGATCAATAAACAGCCCAATCTGGCAATCCTCGGGCCCCTGCCGCTCCCAGTTAAACCCTTGGTTTCTCGCTTTCCCGGTCATTGGCTCGTTCTCACATCGCCTCTTTTGCTTTGAGTCTAGATCGCACTGTGGGGATTCGGTGCACACGTGGGTGTTTCCTCCTCTACTTCACGACTGTGATTTGTGCAAAGAGAACACTGATTTGTATGTGGTTTGTGGGGCTGGTGATGCGGTCGGGCCAATACGTTGCTGGGCCACTTGGCTTGCTTCGTTTGCAAGCTTTTTTGCGAGGGCGATTTGGGGCGAAGTGCCAAGCCTGTCTGGTAGGTCCCAGTGTTATTGACGAATGTGGTTGTGGATTCCTATAGAGTTTATGTGTATGGGACTGCACAGGCTCTCGAGTGCAGTTTGACGTGGCCATAGCGGCCAACGCTGGTTGGTAGTCTCCCACACAGCCAAGGACACCCTGGAGTCCTCTGTGGTGAATTGTGCCGTTTTGAAGGCATAGACACACACTAGGGGCGCGAGACAGTGAGGTGGAGCCAGATTAGTGCCGCGAATCCTCGCTCAGGTCTGAAGAGACCACATCTTGTGCGGCGGCTCGAGTTGGGGGAGCAGAGGGAACAGAGTAGTGGGAACCGAGGCTCGGTTTCGGCTGCAGTGGCTGAATCCAAGCCTGCATGAACTTGCCGGGGGTCTTGCTGGATTCATGTTCTTAAGGTGGAAAACACAGGCCTGGTCTGATCACTACCATGATGCAGTTAAGGCCAAGTAGGAGATTTCTCTATCCCATTTATTGTAGAGCTAATCGCATATCCTTAATTGCGACTCACTTTATTTATCGAATATTAACTTTGTGCACATGATACACCATTGTGCATGCAATGCTCATGCGAAGTATTTCAGAGCTATCAACTGCAACCGTTTCTCTAGAGATACACCTACAGAGCATCATCGCATATTAGGAAGCCCACTCCACGCCAATTTCCATTCAGCTTTCCCAGATTTACTTGCAAAGCAAACCACAGGGCACCCAACACATGAAGTTGCTAATGTTGCGTTTCCGTACTAGTCGCCTCTGCCAATAGTGGTCACTTGCCTGTAATTGTACATGCAGAATTGCATGTAATGAACCTCTCTTGGAAAGCCGGGCACTGCTCATCATGTACCATCAGACTACATACAGTCTGTCGAACTCCCAGACAAGCTAAAGGGGAACCTCGTTGCATCAGCACAGATCATGTACTGTTTGTCATGCACAAAACACAAAGTTGTGTGTAAAGCATTGTACCAATTAGCACATCACTTTTGCCAAATGTGCATGCAAAGTAGTGCCGAGCCCTCAACTGCAAACAGTATCTCCAGGGACAGAAGTACTAGTACACAGACACTGGTGTGTCCACCTGTAGTGAGGCGTCTCATTCTAGAAGGCCAAACCCCAGCCAAAGGCGGTCCCCCCCGCCCCCAACCACTGAAATTGCAAACCACACAGCACCCACCACATTCAGCTGCTAATATAACGTTGCTGTACGAATCATCTCAGTGGCCACGAGTCATTTGACTTTACTCGTAAGTGTATAGGTGCATTCAATGCCCTCCTCCTCTCATGCAATGCAGCTTGTAACGTGTAGACTATGGTCTGCTGAATTCCCAGACAATTCCTAAGTGCTTCACGGCAGTGATCATGGCAGTTGGGCGCTACCCAAATAACACACTGAAGAGGACCTATGTTTCATCATTTGGTGCGCGCTGGGCAGCCCCAGAATGGCGCACACAAGTACAGCACAGAGCAAAACAGAAACAATGAAAAGGTAATCGTGATTACAGCAAGACGCAGCGACGGAGGAACGCCAGGGATGACCCGCTGGCCGGAGACGCCCAACCAGGGTAGGACTGAGACGTACGTTTGTCCCGGGCACCAATAAAAAACGTGGCCCTCAATAACAAATTGGAATCAACTACTTTTCCTGAAGGTAGTTTGAGTACTACTCAAGGAGGAGATTTTGATAAACTACAATGCAAATAGTGCAGTTTAAGTTACATTCGGTTAGTATATAATTTTCTAAAACTTGTGCAGTAACTCAAACCGACCCACTTAGGCCAAAAACCTGTCCCAACCTAGAACGGTGGGCCAGCCCTTCAGACATTGCCCTATGGGCCAATCCGAGCCTGCACCCAACCAATGGACTCTGCTCAAGCAACGGCAGAGTAACAGGGGGCAGGGGAGGGCACTGGCCCATTATCGATCCACTACTTGAATCCTAAAAAGGTGTGAAATGGTCACCGCTGCAACGTCTTGCTGCCAGTGCAAAGGCTCCCCGATACAGTAGCAGGGACTGAAGTGCAGAAGGGTAACACGTGTGGATGTGGATGGGGGAGGAGGTGAGGGGCAGTGGGACAAAAGGATTACAGCAACACACAGACGCACGTGGGTGAGTAGTGGCTAAACTGCCAGCTCAGCCCCACTCTACCACTAAATCAGCAGCGATTCCATTCCAAGGCAAAAAAGAGGCCCATCCCCAAAAAGGAAGAGAACTGTAGTGCAGGCCAAGGGCAAGTCAAATCTTCAGGCGACGCACACGCCGAGGACAGTACCAACCCAAACAAAGTACAATGGTTCCAAAATAAAAATGTCAAATTTAGGTTCTAGGAAAATATAGACTTTTTAATAAAACAAACTGCAACCAACTCACTAGAAAACATTAGCCAATCCCAACCCTGTAGACAAATACAGAAAATGCAGGCTTTTGTAGAACAGTAAAGTACTCTTGGTAGGTGGTAATGGAGTGTTCAGGCACTCAAGTGGCACAACGCCACTGTTAAAGAAGGTCTGATCAAAAAAAGGCACAGAATTGGATCGGCGGGTGGGGGTCAGTGCCTTTTCTTGTCTTTGGGGGGTTGGACTACTTTGAGCCAGGCATCTAAGGGCTTCCTGAGGTGGCAATTCAGTGTCAGGTTGGTGATTTAGATCGACTGCGTCTAACACGCGATGCCATCCAAGCAACAACCGCACTTGGCACAAAGAAGTTTGGAACACGCATCCGACAGGCGGTTCAATACGGGAACCAGGGCACAGCGGTTCCCTTTACTCCAGGGAAGCTGGGAGGCTCAATCCAGGGACAAGGTGAACCCTGCTCTGCCCTCCCACACCAAGAAAATTGGCCAGCACCTACAGGGCCTCATTTACCTCTGGTGAACAGGAGCCCGATCCCAGTACAACCAGCAGTGAGGCCTTGGTTCAGCAGGAGCCAGCCCCAGTGTTCCCCGGGGTTGGTTAGGGGACACAGCGCTCCTCTGCCGTCAATGCCATCTGTCTTTAGCTCATGCAAGAGAACAGTTTCAAAAATGTATCCTTCTCTTGTAGTCCAAAGATCAATAAAATAATGCAGGGGTGCCCCTCTCCTTCCAAAGACAAAATGCCACAGGGAATTGAGCCAAGTCAAGCCTGTTGTAATGGGTCCAACCCCTGTTGCAAGCCTGTTCTAATGGGTCCAACCCCTGTTGCAAGCCTGTTCTAATGGGTCCAACCCCTGTTGCAAGCCTGTTCTAATGGGTCCAACCCCTGTTGCAAGCCTGTTCTAATGGGTCCAACCCCTGTTGTTGCAAGAAGTGCATTTTGCCTTATGAAGTCACACTTGGAACAATTGCTCTGCAGGGAAAGGAGGGTACAGGAGCAAGAAAGAGCCCTACTAGGAATCAAGATGGTCGCTTTCTACTCCAGGGACATCTTCCCTCTTTGTCTACTCTAACTCAACCCCCTTGCCACACCTGCTGGCTTGAAAGGGACTCCAGGGATCAGCGGCCTGGCGTGAGGCTGGCTTGGTTAAGTTGATGCTGCCTCAGAAGCATCGTTCCCAGGTGATCACCTGCGGGACGTTTGTACCCTTGGGGGGAGGGGAAGGTGTACCCTTCCTGCCAGAGATTCAAAGGGGCAGCATACTTGCTACTGTTCTGTATGGCAGCTCTGGAGAGGATCGGCCTAGATGTCACCCTACATCAGTCATGCCATAGCTACCGCTGCCCACGCAGCCGACAGGGGTGCAATTTCTAAATGTTGTGGCTGCTCAATTGGGTGTGCTTAGCAGTTCATGCCACCACCAGCCATGGCTTCCATTTAAATATTTGCACGCCACATTAAGGCATATCATAATTTAGATCAGAGGTGCAGAAGATTAAAAAGCCAGCTCTGCCTGCACAGACTTTGTATCCCAGCATTTGTAGGGCTGCACATAGTACCGTTGACCCCCCTCTGCTACCACAGAGCTGGGGCTGTACATAGCAAGAGACTGGTTACAGCACATGTGCGCTATGCTTTTGGCATAGGGCCTTTATGAAAAGCAGGCCTCCCTTTCAGAGACAGAATCACGGGCTTCATTTTATTGATTAAACACAATGTAAAAAGCTCGAGCAATACCATTCTCGCTGATGGCCAACAGCCACAAGAAGCAAATTAGCTTCTTTCACAAGTTGAAGGGGTGGGGGGAGTTCTAACTGGACCCCAGTGAGGGTTGCACCTATGCATGTGCAGTGTCCCGAAACCTCCCCCTCCCACCTTTTCACCACATGGAAAGGTTTGTTTTGGGCAACTTGCCTGGTCTGTTTGTGGCGCAGCTGCGGCTACCTTGGTCCATGGTCATGAAAGGCTCCTAGACTGGCATGCTTTCCTGCGTGTGCCCGAACCAGGGGCACCCCTCCAACCAGCAGTCACATTCATTATTTGTGATCAGAAAGGGTTAACAGGACCCAGAAATGACTGTTGAAATGTAAACATCCTTGGTCATATACAGATCGGGCTCTTTATTTCCACGCTTGTGCGACCAAAAGAAAGAAAAGGATAACCGAGGAGAGCTCCAGCTTTTGCCGCAACCTTGTTTCTGGAAACGTCCAGAGTCAGCACCCTGATAATTGAAGCCATTATGGTGTTTTTTTTTGTTGCTGTGGTCTGAAGCTGTGAAATCCATTGCATTTTCTGCGCACATCCTGCCCTTGGTATGTGTCTTAAAATATTCTTGCGAGGCATGGTGCCTTTAGGTCAATATTGAGAACTCTGGGGAAAACAAATGAACACTGTTGCGGACTCTGGATCAGGGCTGAAGTCCCAGCTCCTGGGAATCGGCCGCTAAAAATAGGTGGACGCAAAAAACACACATTTCCCAGTAACATGAACACGGATGTTTATACAGATGGAAGGCACCGCCACCAGGCTGCGTAAAGCGTCAACGGGGAACGCCTCCTTTGGCCTGTAAATATTGGCCGCCGAAAGGCTAATGAGGGCGCACTTTAAGGGACAGCTTTGCCATGGCTGTCAGTTGGCTCAAAAAACATCTCTCTGCGTCGTCAACGGATTCTACTGTCTCAATGTGAGGAGTGGTTGGAGGGTGGAGGTGTGGGGGGAGGCAATGGCGTGTGAGCGATTGAGACACAAAAAAAGGGGGGAGCGCAGTACTATCCACGGCCTTCACATGTCCTAGAAAAGACGCACTACTTCGAAGAATGAATTGATAGGAGGTTCTCTAGGCCACACTCGAAAAGCATGGTTGCTAAATTAAAACACAATCGGAAGAAACTCGAATAGGCAAAAGAACACATGGTTTGTAGGTGCGTTACATTGGCTGGTCCAACTATTACCTACATTTCACAAAACAGGATTTAACTTAACAGACAAGCAGCCCCAAATCAACTATGCAATAGTTACTATTAAGCACTAGAAACGGGCAACCACCCCCCCATAAAAAATGAAATCAGATTATTATTATTTTTTTTTTTCAACTTTGTTTTATTGGCATTTTCATAATATAACAAAAGGGCGCAGAACATTTTCACAAATTGTGCGAGTAACAGGCCCAAACCCCCCCCCTCACCCACCCCAAACACCACCACCCCCCCCCAAAAAAGGGAAAAACCAAAAAAACTTAGTCCTCATAGAACCGTTCTGCTGGGGAGCCACTATGTAAGCTCCGAGAGTCTGGAGCTCCAGGAAGAGCGAGAGCATTAACTATTAGAAATGGCTGATGAACTACCATCGTCCCCCGGGCCGAGGGCCCTGTCCGCTCCCTGTCCCCCTTGAGGATCAGTGCACATCCCAACCCCATGTCTGCTGTGCCTCGTACCAGTTTGCGTGGAAAGAGCACAAATTATTGTTCATCATTGCCGTCAGTTTATCCATCAGGTACATGTTTTTTACCTTTTTTAGCCAGTTCTCCTTCGATGGGGTCTCCAGGCTCTTCCATTTCTGGGCCAGTGCTACCCTTCCCGCCCTTAGCATTGTCTCCCACATCCTAGGGTATTGGGGAATGTCCGAGTCCTCCGGGGGGAGGCCCAGCAGCATTGTCAGGGGGTTCTGGGGGAGAAGCTCATCAGAAACTTCGGCGATCCAGCCCCTCACCTTCTCCCAGTATGCCTGGGCTTTCGGGCAGTGCCACCACATGTGCCCTCTCGTACCGACCTGGCCACATCCCCTTGGGCATGCGGGGGGACACTCCCGTGTACATTTTAGCCAACTTCATTGGATCTCTGTGCCACCCCTGTAAAATCTTGAAGTTGTGTTCCATATCCGCCGTGAATAAGTTCCCATGGAAGGCTATTTTAAATATTCTCGCCCAGGCGTCCTCCGAGATCTCATCCCCCGCTAAGTCATTCCAGAACGAGCGGAACCCCCTTCTCTCCCCTAGGTTGACCGTGTTCAGTAGCTTGTACATCCCTGATACCGCACCCTTCCTGGAGGTTGCAGAGTCCAGGAGCTTCTCGAAGGGGGTCAGCTGTCTTTTCAGGTTCTGGCCCCAGGCCTGGTCACATAGAATACCCTTCAGGCGGATGTATTCAAATATGGAGAGGGACCCCTGACCGAGGGCGTCCCTTAGTTCCTCATATGGCCGGAATTCTCCTTCTCTGAACATCTGCCCCGCCCACTCCATTCCCTTGTCTGACCACGACTGGGCGTTGCGGAACCCCCTGCTTCCCAGTTTGAGGGGGTGACCCCAAAGAGAGGACATCGGTGATGGCCATGATGTTAGGTGTGCGTCTGGGGACCCTCCCTCCAGATCGTCCAGAGGACTCCCAGGGTTGGGTGGGATTTGAGTCTGTTCGGAATAAACTTGCTAGGGGCCCAAAGGAGGTCCCGAATCTTCAGTGGGTGGGCGTCCATGTCCTCCAGGTATGACCAGTAAGTGCCCAACCCCTATTTCATATGTTCTAGGAGGACGCGTAGTTGGGCTGCCCGGAAATAGAGTTGAAAGTCTGGTAACCCAAACCCTCCCTCCTCCCTCGGTAAGGTCAGGACCCTATTGGCAGTTCTCGGGGTCTTACCCTGCCATATGAATTCCCGCACTGCATTCTGAAGGGCTCTGAAGGACCGGTCAGGGACTACAGATGGGAGGGCGGTAAAAAGATATAGAAGTCGCGGGAGAATGTTCATTTTCACAGCCGTCATGCGGCCGTACCAAGACAGAATCATAGACCTCCACCTCCTCAAATCTGCAGTGATTCCTGCCACAACGGGGTCGTAGTTAGCAGGGGCTAGATTGGTTAGGTCCCGAGTAAGGAGGACTCCCAGGTATCGAATGGAGGCCTTTCCCACCGATATTCCCTCCAGGCTGGCGAGGGCGTCCAAGCCCGGGTCCCGGGTTCTCATAGGGAGCAGGACTGATTTGGACGCGTTGATCTTGAGACCAGAGAAACGCCCGTAGGTAGCCATCAAGGAGAGGAGCGGGGGGAGCGAGGATTTCGGGTCTACTAAGTAAGCCAGGATGTCATCCGCAAACAGGGAGAGCTTAAATTCCACCTCCCCCCTCTTAATCCCCTTAATCTCCGAGTGGGCTCTGACTGCTATGGCTAGAGGTTCCATGGAGAGGATATAGATTAGAGGGGAGAGTGGGCATCCCTGTCTTGTCCCCCGCGACAGGGGGAAGGGCTCCGACAACCCACCATTGACTTGGACCCTGGCCCTCGGGGCCCTATATAAAGCCGCCACCCATTCCCTGATGTGTGGACCAAAGCCCATTTTTTGGAGGGTAAGTTCCATGAATCTCCACTCCACCCTGTCGAACGCCTTTTCCGAGTCTAGGGACAGGACGCTCGCGTCCAGGTCTGACCTCTGGGCATAGTGCATCAGGTCTATGGTCTTCCGGATGTTGTCTGAGCCCTGTCTCCCCCTAATGAATCCTACCTGGTCGCCATGGACCAACTTCGGCAAGACCCCCTCCAACCGTCCCCCAAGCACCTTGGCCAAAATCTTCACGTCAACATTCAACAGGGAGATGGGTCGGTAGGAGGAGCATTCCCTAGGGTCCCTGCCGTCCTTGGGGAGCACCACAATAATTGCCTCCATCATGGAGTCCGGAAGAGACCCCCCTCCAGCACCGCGTTGAACACTTTTACCAAATGGGGGGAGAGGGCCGAGCGGAACCTTTTGTAAAAGTAGACAGAGTACCCGTCCTCGCCCGGGGAAGTGCCCACCTTCATTCCTCCAATCGCACGCTCTACCTCGTCCTCAGTCACCGGGCCCTCCAGCCCCTCCGCTATCTCCCTGGTCAGGGCCGGGATCTGGATTGAATTCAGGAACCCCACCATCTCCGCCTCCTCCCCATTGTACTCGGACGAATATAATTTCTCATAATATCGGCGGAAGGCTTCGCCAATGTGGGGTGTGTCGTGGCCTACCTTTCCCACCTCGTCCTTAACCTCTTTCACTAATCGGCTTTTCTGCACCTCCCTCAGTTTCCAAGCCAGAATCCTGTCCGCCCTGTCCCCTTTTTCATAGTACTTTTGTTTGACCAGTTGGAGACTCCTCTCCGTCTTGTGGAGGAGGAGATCCTTCAATTGGAGACTGCAGTCGTCCAATGCGGTCACCTGCTCGCTGTCTAGGGGAACCGTGGGGAGACCCCCAGGTTGGAGTAGGGCGATTTTCTCCCTGAGGTACCTTTCCTGGCCCTCCCTTTGCCTTTTTTTCTGGGCTCCTATTTTAATCAGGGTTCCCCGTAAGGTTGCCTTAAAGGCGTCCCAGAGGGTATGTGGACCCACCTCCCCATTGTCATTAAGGTCAAAGAATTCCGTGATAGCCTCGAGGACCTCCTGGGATAGGACTTCGTCCTTTAACAGGGAGTCGTTGCACTTCCATCTCCCTCTGCGTTCGTGTAGACCTCCCCTTGCTATTGTAGCTCGGACCAAGTCGTGATCAGACCAGGGGACGGGGTCTACCCTGTGGCCCGAGACAAATGGACGTAGGGTCTCGTCTACCAGGATGTAGTCTATCCTGGAGAACGACGTGTGGATGGCCGAGTAATATGTAAAGGAGGGGGGAGTCTGTTCTAGGGACGGGGATCGTGTCCAACAGGCCCAATTCTAGGTTAACTTTTTGGAAGGTGCGCGCCATGATCTCATCCGCAGCCCTAGAGGACTGCGGGCCTGCTCGTTTCCTGTCCAGGGTGGGGTCCAGAACCATGTTGAAGTCCCCCCCCACCACCACCGTGCCATGGATGAAATATTTGAGTTTGTCCCCCACCTCCTCCCAGAACTGGGCTTGGCCTTCGTTTGGGGCATAGATGGCCGCTAGGGTCAGTGGGGCCCCCTGCAGGGACCCCCGCTCCAGCAGGTAACGGCCCCCCGGGTCTTTCAGCGTGGCTTCTTTCTCGAAGCCCACGTGTTTCGCTACCAGGATGGCGACCCCTCTTTTTTTGCACTTGTGGGATGCACTGTGGACCTCGCCAATTCCCCCTCCCCGCATTTTGGGCTCCTTCCCCTGTGGCCAGTGAGTCTCTTGAACGAAGAGAAAATCCAGGTGTGCCCTTCTAAATTCCCTGCAGAGCAAGGACCTCTTGGTGGGGGTGTTTAACCCACGGACATTAAGTGAGCCCACTCCCAGGGCGGGCAGCCCGTCAGCCATAGTCTCTATTTTTCTCTCTCTCGGTCAACTCCTCCCCTACGCTCTTCCCCGTGTGCTCCGTTATTTCGACTCTGTGTTCCCCTTTTCCTCCCGCGCCCTCCCCCCGGGTGGGCTTAAAACAAAACCCCAACTGCCCCCCCTCCCCAAACCGTAACTGAACTTCCCCAACTCCCGTGGTCCCCCCCACCCCCAGCCCCGGCGTCCAGCCAAGTAGTTCTGCCATTGCTGGCTTTTGGCCGAACCACCAGCCTGCCCACCTCGGCCAGGCAATCTGCATTAGAAGCTCATCTCCTTGAGCCCCCTAAGATCTCCCGCGTCTGTGACCCCTCTGCGGACTCCACCTACTTGCAGGTCGTAGGGAGGTTGATAGTGGTGAATCCTCGGAGTCTGCGTCCCTCCGACCAGGGCACACCGGGGTGCCCCCGTGCTCAGTCCTCGGAGTCGTTACGTTCTCCGTCCTTTGAAGGGGAGGGGGTGTTCATTTTCCTGAATTTCCTCGCGCCGGTGCGCTTTCTCCTCTCGCCGGGCGGGCCAGGGCCGCCGGGTCTCCCGTGCTCCGGCCCCGATGGGCCCCTGCGGGGGTTCGTGTCCACTGCGTATTCTTGTATGGCTCCCCTTATGTCCTCTTCCGTGATCAGGGTTGATCTTTGGCCCATGTATTCGAAAGTCAGGGAGAAGGGGTAGCCCCATTTGTAGCGCACTCCCTTTTCCTTAAGCACCTGTGTGAGAGGGCGGCACATCCTGCGCCTGGCCAGCGTGTAGGCGGAGAGGTCTTGGTATATCGAGACTTGTGCGTTGTTATAAGTGATTTCCCTAGCCTTTCTGGCCTCCTCCAACACCTTCGTCTTCTCTGAGTAGTAGTGAAACCGGACCAGAATCGACCGGGGGGCCCAGGCCCAGGCCCTGCCCCCCCGCCCTGTGCACCCTGTCAAAAGTTGGCTCAGTTGTCATTTCCTCCGTGAACAGGAGAGTAATGATGTCTCGTACTGCTCGGGTGACGTCCCTCTCCGTTTCCCCCTCTATTTCGGGCACCCCAAAGATTCTGAGGTTGTTCCTCCTCTCCCTGTTTTCGAAATCGTCCATCTGCCGGGCTCTCTCCTCGTCCCTCCTCTCCAGGGCCTCCAACCTCATGCTATATTGTATGTCTTGGACTGCTATGGAGGATTGGTTGGACTCGACCTGTAGGAGCCTGTCCTCAATCTTGTCCACCCTCTGGTCCATTTTTTCAAATTTTTGGGCAATGTCGGAGCGCATGTCCCTTATTTCTTGTAGGATCGAGGCAAAGCCCCTTTCCATTGCCGCCGAGGAGGGGGAAGCTTCCCCCGATTGGGCCATGGTTCCTTCGCGGGTTAAGCCTTTGTCACCTCTTTCAACCCCCCGGAAGCGGTATCTCTGCAAGGCTTCCCTCCAGCTTATGTGGTTCTTCCCTGTGTCCTGTCGTCTAGGTCCCCGCGGCCCCGACGGGGGGCGGGGGGGTCCCCTACTGGCCCGTCCTTCCTTGCTTGGGTGTGCGCTCCACAGGTGACCCAAGTGGGGGGGCAAAGTCCGGGGGGGCGGGCACACGCCCCACCTGTTCTCAGGCAGGGGCCTCACACCCTTTTCAAGTGCCTCGTGGTCTTCTGGGGCCTCCTCCGGTCTCCTGGGGTGGGGGGGATGGTGGATCAAGGGGGCCCAACCTTCCAATCCAAATAAGGGGGGGGGGACGTTGTGGCTCGCTCCGTGGGTCCTGGGGGGGCACCTCCGGGCGGGCACACGCCCCACCAACTGCTGGCGGGGGCCTCTCACCCTGGTCACCCCCACTTCGGTCCTTGTTGTCTCCGGGGGGGGGGGGGCCCTGGTCCACAGACCCCGCCTTTGGTCTTCTTGCTTTTGGGGTTCCGCCCCGCTCGGGGCGCTCACCTGTGGGGGGGGCGAGTCCCCGGCCCGCCGGGGCTCCCCTTGCTCTGCTGTGCTGTGCTGTGCTGTGCTGGGCTCCGGCGCCGGTAACCCCCGAGGGGGGGTGGGGGGGAGCTTCCCCACTCCTTTCTTTCACTCCCAGAGGGGGGAGGGCTCCGAGTCCCCGGGGGCACCGCTCCAGGCCCCAGGGTGCCGCCTCCTCCGCTGACCTGGTCTACGCTGTCGTCCCGGGGGGGGGGGCGCCCCGCTCCTTCTCTTCACTTTCGGGGGGGGGGGTGCCGACTCCCAGGAGCCCTGCTCCGATCCCCCTGATGCCGCCTCCTCGCCGCGCGGGCCGCCCCGGCGCTCTTCGCTCTGGACTGGGCCGCGGGGGGAGGGGCGGAGAGGGCCGCCCCACTGCCACGTCCCCGAAGTCCCGGGGGCTCGGACCTCGACCGGGTCGTTCTCCGCACCCTGGGTGGGGGTGGTGCTGATGGGGGGAGTGAAGGTCCGTCGGGCTGGGGTGCCGTGTGCCGCTCCTTTCCTGCTGCGTCTCCCGCTCCGGCGCCACGGGCTTCGTGCTCCGGCTCCCCGGGGAGCTCGCGCTCCGTTCTTTCTCTCGTTGGGGGGCGGGGGGGCGCCGAGTCGGTCACCCCAGTTGTGCTCGCGGGGGGTGTATCGGGGGGGGGCTCAATCCCGTGGGATACCCGGGCCTCGGCGGGAGCTATGCACTCAGGCAGCCATTGCCTGTGCGCCCCCTGGTGGCCTCCATGAAATCAGATTAAACATGCTTTTAACACTCAAACACAGAGTCTGTTCAGATATGTGGCCTCAGCAGGTAAGAACTCCAGGAAGGAACTCAAATGTTCCTGCCCAGTCCGAAGAGGAACATCAAGGTCAAAAGAAATCTTCGAAGGGGGAAGATCCAACATTTCTGAAGGTTCCATGTGAACCAGAGAAGTCAATGGAGATGATTTTGAAACCCACATTTTGTGCACGTTAAAAGAGAGAGAGGGGGTGGGGGGGGGAAGAGGGAGATTTTTTGCCTCACAAGTGGGTGAGGGGAGGCTGGCTAGCGAGCGAGGGGGAAGCAAGGTCCAGGCATCCCAATGAGAAGGATCTCTGTTTTACTGGCATTAAGGCAGAGATTATTGGAAGAGTTCCATGCCTGAATAGTAGTCAGGCAGTCTGGTTTGAGAGGAAGGGGAGGAGGAAGAGTATGGCAGCTTGAAGGACGGCTGTCTGCCGCCTGCATAACATTGGAAATGAGGGGAGAGGGTGGGATTAAAAAGTCATTTGACAATTCAAAATGCCGGGTTTTGAAGTGCACATATTCAAGCAATTATATGTGGAGTGGTGGGTTGGAGTAATAACAAATATAAGGGGAGTATGAGGAGGGCTGCGGGGGTGGGGGGGTCACTCCCAGCATATAATTGCAGCGAAATGTGCAACAACAACAAAAAAACGCATTAGTCATTTTTTTCATAGTAATCACATAGATCCATATAGAGACAATGCTTTCCCTGCTGGTGTTTTAAAGGCGCTAGCATCAGAGGCTCCACACCTCCCGATGTCAGATTCCAAATGTCGCCCTAACACAGGAAACAGACTTACTAAAAAGCCGGAAAGATAGCTCAGGCCAACCCGCTTGTCTTGGATGCAAGACAACACTGAGCAGCATGCGTGCAATACCCAGTCCTGAGGCCAACTCTGGCATGAAGCGCGATACAAAATCCCAATTTGATATTTTTTTTATTTCAAAGCTGGCCAATTTCCCCTAATTAAGAACACACAAACTGTGGTAATTGTCGCCCTATCAGGAGTCTGTCCTCAAAAGTTAACATTTTATAGCACATAGTTTCCTTGTAATTACACACCCTTACTAATCTTTGGAACTGCTTAAGGTTAGATCAGTTGTATTTTTATTGCCCGCCACTCGCCACAGGTTGGAGTAGAATCACCCCAGCAACTAACGGTGGGCACCACTCTTTGTTTTGCCATTTTCTCTCTCAAATGTGTTCAACGGAGTGGGCCTTAGTAACCTCCCATCAATTCATTCTGCATGCATTGGTCAGGCGGTTGGAACCCTGGAGTGGTTTTGCAATTCACACACAGTTAACAAATCATTCAAGATGGATTCCTCCAGGTCCGTCTCCCCTTTGCCTGTGTAACGAGAGGTGCTCCAAGGATTGATTCAAGCAACCCTCTAATTTAAAATGCAAATGGGACAAATTGTAGATTTGGCATTTCACTCTCAGTAGGCCAAGAGCAGACACAGCACTATCCCACGGTGTCATTAGAGGAAGAAGTCTGCTGCTTTAGGTGTTTGGCCTGGCATCCAGAATTCTACCATTGCCTGGCAAGTATGAAACTCCCCTTTTTGCGTCGCTTGGAGCAGACAATGTGGTCCAATCCCACTCTATTCTGCCAATGATGAGGGTTCCCTTATTTGGTGTGCTGTGGATAACCAAAAGATTTTGTGTATGTGCAAAAACAGAGATGTTGATGTATGATCCAAAATCCTGTAAGTGTTATTTTGGGGAATACTACAAAATGGGTCTATTTCAGTCTCCAGGAGGACATCAATAGTCGTTCCCATCTACAAGAGCAGCGATCGAACAAATTAATCACCCGATCACCCTCTTTGACGTGGATAGTAACATTTTTACATAAGTCATACTAAGGGAACTGGAATTCTGGACCAGGGATAATAACATTCTATCGAAACATCAAATATGATTTAGAAGAGGCCTATACACATCGTTCAATGGTTGGATTATGAACTTGGTGTGTGAAAGTTCGTAGGTGAAGGGTGGTCAGGTCTTATACGGTGCATGGATAGACCTCTCCAAGGCCTTTGATACGGTCAATAGAGAGCGTCTTTGGGTGAAGTTAGTGACATGGATGCTTCTGACAACCTTATTGGCAAGTTTCGTCTCCCTGCATGAGAATAATAGTCTACAGGTTAGAATAAATGCGCAAGGCCACTTGTCCCCTGGTATTCCAATAAAGAGGGGAGTGAGACAGGGTTGTATAATTGCTCCCCTTCTTTTTATTTTATATTTGGCAGATTTAGAAGAGTACTTACTGCTGTATGACCTGGGAATTCCCAGGATTGGGGGATCAGCTAAGGATGTGGTTAGCGTACGCCGACAATATAGTCCTTATGGACTATACTGCAGTCGGCCTTCAGCCCCTTTTAAAAGCTCCTGGTGACTATGCCAGAATAAATTACCTACAAATTAATCCAAGGAAATCTAAAATCGTGCCGTTCAGAAGACCTGGATAGCTTGTTTCACACTTTAAGTGGTCATTAGAAGAGCATGCGAGTGCAGTGGATAATGAAGTGATCAATTTGGAGTGTAGACTGCACTCTTTCCCGACATTGGCACAGCTTGAGCCGGACCAGAGTTGAAAAGTGATTCAACTTTCATACCAGATGTTCAAGCTAATGAGCACATACTGTATACTCTCGCTTACCCATTTAAGATTCCATACTGCAAAGGTGATGCCGGCTCTCCTCTATGATGTTGATGTAAGACAGTTTTCTGCTAAAGCAAATTGGACAATGATTGAGGAGGCAATTTGGAGGAGGGTGCCGAGGCTCCCTCAGAGCTTGCCAATGACTAGCCTGGGATGTGAGCTAGGCATCCACTCTTTGCAGCTGCAAGTGGAGTGGTGGCTTGTCTCGCTCAATACTTTTTTTTTTTTTTGACGGTCTCAAGAGCAATCTTTGTATGATGATGTAGGGCTCTTGAAGGGAAGGGAGGCAAGTCAATTTCTGTTAAATGTAGAGAATGTGGTGATTAGAGCCTTATGCAAGTGCGATTGTACGGTGGGAGACCTCATTTCTAACCCAATGGGTGTGAAGAAGGCCTTTGGAAGAATGTATTGGATTTGCACAATTGATAGTATGTGCAAGTTAACACTGGCTAAATCTCCCTCCATGTGACAAGCCAAGAGGATTTCTGGTTAGGTACTCAAGGCATTTCCCAAATTCTAGGTATAGGCAGGAATTTTTAAGAGTCTGCCTAAACTTCATTAAGGGAGAGATCCTGCATAGTCAGAATAAGAACCCACAAGCTGTCCCCATCGGCTCTCCGTGGGAGGAGGACTGTAAACAGTCTCTCAAGCACATAATGATTGAGCGTAAAAGCTCATTGGAGACAAGAGTAAGGCTTTTGAGGTGCTTTGTGGATCGGGAACATTGTTTATCCTCCGAGATGTTTTGGGCGAGGCAGATTGCGGGGCACAAAATCCACTCTAGAACTATTGGGCTTTATAAAAAGACAAACTCCCAAATAGTCAACCAATGGGCTAGATTTTACGGATATGAAATGTGAATTATGATCGAGTTTAAATAGTTTTAACTTTTTCATTGTAAACAAGTAGGGGGAAGTTGAATTGAAATTAATTTTAATGTCATGTTATTATAAGGTTTCCTCTGTGAAAAGTCAATAATTCGACTGGAACACAAAACTATATTTTTTTTATTTTTTTCAGGTATGTGTAAAAACCGGATATAATGCAAAACTGAGCAAAGCTTTAAAATAAACAGCATTAAAATAAACTAAGAAAAAAAAACGAATTATTCAAGAGGTTAAGGTTCCAAATGATTACATTGCTCGAATTAACATTGTTGGCCCAACAAAACATTTTTCTTATACTAAACAGCCATCAACCTATCTTCGGACTGGTATGATTATATAAACGACCACCAGTCTTAGAATATGCGGGAAAAAGGCTGGATAGCGGTTCCCTCGTCATTATTTTTTTTGCCAGCAGTACGACTGATAAAAAGCACTTAAAAGCCAAACAATGTTGCAATAGAACCATTGGAATGCTTTCTTGATGAGGTTTTCTCTTTTAGAAAGCAGGCTGCCACCAATCGACCACTGGCACAACATCAAATTGCTTTCTAGCAAGGAGTTAAATCTTTCATGCGGCTAAATGCTTTTTCGTTCATGGTTTACGGTGCAGGAAGTGTAAATAGCGTCCTTGTGGCCGTGTCTAAAACGTGTGCTGCAGCCACTTTGGTTTTTAAATTGTGTAGCTCAGAAAAAAAGCAAACTTCCATCTCCCACATTGTTTTAATCCTACATTAGTTCCCTTTTGAATGCAAGTTTTAGTTGAGCAATGACAGCCTATGGACCTGGACATTCTCGCTCCGGGTTGTCCAACTCCGGACCTCGAGGGATGGAACCATGTCTGATTTTCAGGATACCCTGCATTATTATTTGTAATACATTTGCACACAGTTAGTCTAACGTATGCAAATGTGATCTCATGACTATTAATGAGAGATATCCCGAAATCCCGCCAGGATACCAGCCCTCAACGTCTGGCTTAAACAACTCCCCTATTCATCTAATAGGCTGCAGGTTGTGCCAATCAATCACTCACCCGATATTACCAATGCCAGCAGAGTACATACATGAAAGCTATGCTTTGCAAGCCATATTCACATGTCCCGGCTTATTCACTGCCCACTGCATTTTGTAAAGAATTAAACATGTTCCACTTTCTCCAAATCCTAGTAACTGTTTGAGGAGCCTGTAGTGGAACTGGAGTTTTGTTTTGTGATGTAGCGTTGGGAGGGTGGAAGCTAGGTTTTGAAATCTGTTTTACGTGTGCTCCTCCGGCCGGAGTGGGAAGATTATTTTGAGACCAAGTAGACTTGAGCCTGGGATGGTTCTAGGTTATTAAGTTAAACTGACAATATTGAACTCCTTTGATATGTAGAATTCTACTAAATAATCGTAAGGCTTATTTTAGAAGGAGCTTCAGTGAAAATTGCACTTTGAACACGAATGCCAACACACGTTTTGCTATGCGAGCTTCTTCAGGGCAATATACATTTAGGAATGCGAAACATTGTTAAAAACATAGAATATACCTCAATATTTGAAGCTGTGTGACAAAGTTACACACTAACTACATTGCAATAAAATGGAAAGGTCGGGAGGTTACAGCAGGGAAAGGGAGAACAAACAAGCTGTAAAGAGAAATTGGGCAATTAGTCGGTTTGGGCTCAATGTTTAAATGTAGGTTTACATTTCTGCCTTACTCCAATAGATTTTCAGTAGGAAATTCAATTTACTCGTGTATAATGCTCGCACTAATGGATCAGTTCAGTCTGTTCTCCGTATAGACACTTGATATGCATACCATGGGCCGGACGCTTTCTTATTGGCTAGCCGGTGGTTCTCACCTACCGGTAAAGCCTTCACTCACTGCTAACAACCTGCGAGCGCAAGCCACTCGGTGCAATAGCCTGGATTATGGAACGTCATCTTCCTATCCACCATGATCTCAGCACTATTCACTGCTCAAATCTGGGCCACACCAGTAGTGTCGTCCATATATTTGACTGCAGGCAATGCTGAAGTGAACCAGTCATCAAAAAGGTAGATGCCTCTAAGAAGGGACATGTTATTAACTGGATGAGGGGATTAAGAGGTGACTGAATGTATGGTGTGCAGGGGAAGCCCCCTGATGCAAGTGTGCCATGGCGAGGCGGTGCAGAAGTGAGCTGCAGAGCCTGCGACTTTCAGAAAGGCAAAGAATGCAAGCCATCCTGCAATTTTCTGAAGTTCTTTACATGAGCCACTTTAAATTAAATTAATGGAATTTCAAAATATAAAAAAAGTTCCTTGCACTAAATCATGTCTGCATTGCCTTTTCATTCAATACCCCTGGGAGCCACCTCCCCTGCCATGCTGCTATGGTGCAGCCTAGTCTCCCTTATGTTGTCCTTTCCTTTCTGATCTGGCTCACGCGCATCTGGCACCGCCTACATCCCCTGCCATTAGTGCCCCAAGAAACCCCTTCACAGATGTCCACGTGTTACTTCTAGCTATATCCCTGAGGTAGGAGCATTACTGCAAGAAATGGCACAGGACTTCCGTTGAGGCCCTCGCTTTGCTAGGGCCTGGCACTTGGGGCCCAGACCATTGACAGTATTGCACCCACCTCTCGGGGAAGTATGCTCATCCTCTTTGCATAGACTTGCATAATAGCCTGGCAGTTAAGGGGTTAAATAGGGTCTGCATTTATGTAGCGTTGAAACACTTGTGTACGAGCGCGATACAAATAAAATATATCATATCATACATCAATGTTCACTGCCATCAAACCCTTCTAAAATCTGTTATTGAGTTTTTTCCATTGCTATTGGATTCAATGGCGCTTACTAGTAAGAGCTTCCTCATAAGAGGAGGCTTGTTGGCCGTCATTGGGTTGTAAACAAATATATGGGATACATTACTCACCGTAATCGTATTTCTGATGCTTGTATCTGCTTAGATTCACATGCTGTGCATAGGCCGACATCTAGTGGAAGCTGCGGAGTATTACAGTTTGTTTTTTGAAACTCGAAAATGGGCGTCGACAGAGGGCGTGCCAGTAATACTATCCCTAGTGTGACGTCCACTGTACCCAAGATCCCTCACGTGTCTAGGATCCTCAGATTGTATTTTATCTGACATGAGGTAGCATGAGGAGTAGCACGAGTACAGATAATCCAAGCAGATAGACAGAAAGGTAAGACTACAAGCAATCATGCGCCTTCTCTCGGAGGGGAGGAAGGGTGGGTCGCATGTGAATCTAAGCAGATACAAGCATCAGAAATACGATTACAGTGAGTAATGTATCCCTTCTGAGGCTTGTGGAATCTGCTTAGATCACATGCTGTGCATAGATTAGCGAGCAGTACCAGAAGAAGGAGGTGGGATGTGAGAAGGGTCATGAGCAAATAAGTGTCTTAGAACCGCTTGTTCCACTTGTGTATCTGCCTTGGAATGGGTGTCAATGCAGTAATGCTGAGTAAAAATGTGAATAGAGCTCCAAGTAGCTGCTTTGCAAATGGTGTCAAGGGGTACATTTGCAATGAAAGCCAGAGGGGCCCCAATGCCTCTAGTAGAGTGGGCTTTTGGCGTAAAAGGCAGAGTCTTTTCAGAGAGTGAGTAACACAGCTGGATACAGTTCATAATCCACTTCGAGATGGCACCTTTAGAGACGCGATCCCCCTCTCTGCCTGTAGCTACGGAGACAAACAGTTGATCTGTTTTCCTTAGCGGTGTTGTTTTATTTACATAGTAGAGGACCGCCCTACGCACATCTAGGGTGTGTAGTTTCACCTCAGCCGAGCTTTGCGGGTTCTGGAAGAAAGCCGGAAGCTCGATGGACTGGTTTACATGGAATTTTGATATAAATTTAGGTGAGAACCTAGGGTGTGTGCGTAAAACCAGTTTGTCTTTATGGACAGTAAAGAAGGGATCCTGCACTGACAGAGCCTGAATTTCACTGACCCTTCTTATAGAAGTAATAGCTACTAAGAAGGCGGTTTTATAAGTCAGGTGTTTGAGACTGCTTTTATGCATGGGTTCGAAAGGGGGGCCCATGAGCTTGGCTAGCACCACATTAAGGTCCCACCCTGGTGGTGGGGTTGAAATAGGAGGGTGGAGTCTCTTTACTCCTTCCATGAAGGCTTTAACTACTGGTACTTTCCACCACGACACCTTGCTATGGGAAGTGGTGTAAACCGAGAGGGCTGCCAGGTGTACTTTCAGTGAGTTAAAAACCAATCCTGCATCTAGCAGGTGGAGCATGTATGTAACAATAGTGGAAGGAGTGCAATCAACTGGGTTGATTTGTCTACTCTGGCACCAGATAACGAACCTCTTCCACTTGTCAAAGTAACAGTGCCTTGGGTTTAGTTTCCTAGATTCCTTTAGGATGTCCATACACCTCTGTGGCAAATTGAGGTGTCCAAACTCTATGACCTCAGGAGCCATGGTGCCAGGTTCATTGAGTTGGGTTGCTGGTGCACTGTTTGACCTTGGTGCTGGGACAGTAGGTTGTACCAGGCTGGAAGTTTGATGGGCTCGCACACCGCCATCCTGCGTAGGTGTGGGAACCAGGGTTGTCTTGCCCACATGGGAGAAACTAGGACGAGCGTCATCGATTCCCTGTTCATCTTGTTCACCACTTTCCTGATGAGGAGTTGGTGGAAAAGCGTACACAAACATCCCTGACCAGTTCATCCACAGGGCGTTCCCCTGAGAGTCTGGTTGGGGGAACCTGGATGAAAATCCTGGGCATTGTCTGTTTTTGCTTGTGGCGAATAAGTCTATAGTGGGAAAACCCCACTGAGAGAAGAGATCTTCTACAACCTCTCTGTGAAGAACCCATTCGTGTTCCTCTGGGAGGGAGTCTCTGCTCAGAGCATCCGCTAGGGAATTGAGCTCCTCTGGAACATGTTGTGATGACAGGAAGATGTTCCGTCTGAGTGCCCATATCCAGATTTTCTGGGCAAGCTTGGACAGATTTGGCGAGCGAGTCCCTCCTTGCTTGTTCAGGTAGAACATGGCTGTAGTGCTGTCCGTCCGGATTTGCACTGACAGGTTTAGTAGGTGGGGCTCGAACACCTGAAGCGCTCTGAATACTGCCAGAAGCTCTAGCAAGTTGATGTGGTTCTTGGCCACTGAGTGAGACCAGAGACCCTGAGCTGTGAGGTGGAGATGGTGAGCTCCCCACCCCGTCAGACATGCATCTGTAGTGACTACTGCCTGTACTTCGGGATCGTAAAAGGGTTTCCCCTGAGCGAGATTTTCTCTTGTCCACCAGTGAAGGCTTTGTACCAGTGTTGGCGAAACGACCACTAGATCGTCCCACTGACCACTTGCCTGAGACCACTGTTTCTCCAACCATTCCTGCATGGGACGCATGCGCAGGCGCGCGTGGGGGACCAGGTAAATGCACGACGCCATCATGCCCAGTAAACGCATTGCTTTGCGTACCGTTATTTGTTGACCGGACTGATAATGCGGAATTTGCAGTAGTATATTCCGAATTCTTTCTTCTGAAGGAAAGGTCAATCCCTCCTGGGTATCCAGGATTGCTCCTAGGAATTGTCTTGAGGTGCTTGGCACCAGGCTTGACTTCTTCTCGTTGATTGAGAAGCCTAACTCGTGGAGGAGGTCGATAGTCCTTTGAATGTTTGTCCTGCAAATTCCTGGGGTTTCCCCCGTTATGAGCCAGTCGTCCAGATAAGGGTACACTGGGATTGCATCCCTGCGTAGGTGTGCAGCCGCCACCGCCAGTACCTTGGTGAATACCCTTGGTGCTGAAGCTATCCCGAAGGGCAGTACCTTGAATTGGTAGTGCCGACTGTCCACTTTGAAGCGCAAGTACTTTCTGTGCGCTGGGAACATGGAAATATGAAAATAAGCATCTTTCATATCCAAGGTTGCCATGTAATCCCCCTTTTTTAGGAGAGGGATTACCTCTTGTAGCATGGTCATACGAAATTTTTGGGGCTTGACATACTTGTTGGAAGGCCGTAAGTCCAATACTGGGCGCATTGTCAAGTCTTTCTTTGGCACAAGGAAGTAAGTTGAATAAATAGCCTTGTTTACCTGGTGTCCCGGGACGAGTTCTATCGCGTCCTTTTGTAGAAGAATGGCGATCTCCTCGAGGAGAATCTTCTGATGTTCTAAGGAGTGTACTCTTTGTCGTGGAGGATGGTTCCGGGGACGCTGCAGTAGCTCTATACAATATCCCGTGAATACTGTTGACAGCACCCATCTGTCTGATGTGATCCCTTCCCAAGCCTGGGTGAAGTTTGAAATGCGTCCCCCTACTGGGGTTGCGTGAGAAGGGACCCTGAACTGAGCGTCACTGCTTTGGTGGAGGCGTGCCGTAACCCTGGGTAGACTGTTGGTTGTTGTTCCACTGTGTACCCTGCCCCTGGGAATAGTTAGATCCTCTCTGGGAATTTTGGCCGCGTGGGCGACGAAAATTACTATTCCCTCTCTGGTTAGGGGGTTTATTGGTTAACTGGCCAAGGGATTTGAGTGTCTCGTATTCGTCCTTGGCATTTTTCAGTGCGTCTTCGACCGCCTTACCAAACAACAGATCGGATTCCACCGGTTTGTCTAACAATGATGCCTGAGTTTCTGCCTTAAAACCAGACTGCCGTAACCACGCATGTCTCTTGATAACAGTTCCTTCTGCTATCAATCTGCCTGCGTTGTCCGCGGCGTCGAAGGTTGCTTTCAAAATGCAACCAGACACGGCTCTACCCTCTGCGGAAATCCGAGCTAATTGGCCCTTTAACGGTTCAGGAGCAGAGGCTATGAGAGCCGCGACTTCTTCCCACTGATGGCAGTTGTAGCTGGCCAACAGGGTGGTGGAGTTAGCAATCCTTGCTTGATAGGCGGACGTTGTGGCTACCTTCCTGCCGAAACAGTATAGTTTTTTTGCTCTCCTTGTCGGGAGGAGCTTCTGATGAAGACAAGGGTGTTCCAGCCCTCTTACGAGTGTTGGTAACAACTAGGGAGTCTGGCTTCAGATGTCCTCTTATATAGAGAGGGTCAGACTGAGCTGCCCTGAAAAGTTTTTCAACCCTGGGATTGACTGCTCTGGTGAGGTTTGGGTTCACCAGGGACGGATCTATTCTCCGCTGAATGGATTTAAGGATAGGGATGGTCTGGGCAACAGGCCTCCTTTCTCCCACTAACTCTTCTGCGAAGTCCCTTTCCTCCTGTACACCGTGGGTGTCAATAAAGAAATGTTCTGCTGCGCGAGCGAGAACCTCATTTAGGAGGGGTTGGTTATCGACCGGGGAGTCGGTAACCGGGGCTTCGTTCTCTACCGGGGAATCTACTCTGTATGTTTCCGGGTCATCCTCTTCTTCTTCCTGGTCCTCATCATCCCCATAGTAGCCCGTCCCGGTTTGCTCTTCTATCATACCAAATTCTTGGTCTCCACAAAAGGAAGCCTCTCCTTGATACCGCGAGTATGGTGTTGCGTAAGGTTGCACCTCGAAGGGTTCAGACCTCATCGGGGTTTCAAACCGGGCCTTCTTACTCGGGGGGATATGATCAGTAGACCCTGAGGGTGTGGTCCCTTGTGGATCATACGAGAGGAAATGTTCTGGATTTTTATCATAAAAATCAGCCAAAGAAGACATTCTTGACATGACCCTATCTATGTCTTCACTGGACCATTTTTTGGAACTGGGAATGACTCTCTCAGCAGGTCTATGGGATTTATCTTGAGTAGCTTTGCTGGTTGTGGACCTATCAGCAGACCTGGGCTTGTCTGTCTGTTTAGGGGGGGTGGAGTGTTTCACAGATGTGGAAGAATGTACAGGTAGTTTCTTCTGCTGTTTTCACCCCTCCCCGTGCGTAGAAAAATGATTTCCCTGTCCCTTAGTGGCTCCGGAGTTTTTTGACGCCTGGCGTCGAGGATCGGGAGAGGTGTCCCTGTCCTTCGAGCGTGGGGCCTCGCTGGCTTTAATTGCGGGCTCCGCCTCCTGGAGCGCGGCCTGGGGGTGGAAGTCTTCTTCGTCTTTCGACGATCGAACTTCTGTTAGCCTAGGGAGCGAGGCACTCTTGGCAAGAGTGGATGATTGCCTGGAGTCATGCGGCGATCTTGATCGAGAGCGCCCAGAGGACACCGAATCGGACTGTTCTGTCTGTGCTCTTTCCGAGAACTCGACGTCGTCGAGTCTCGGTTGGACTTAGTGTGTTTAGTATGTGAAGCGCTTGTGTCGCCGGGGGTCTTCCCCATAGCCGCCCTGCCGGACGACCTTCCGAGGTCGGGGACCTGCGCTCGGCTGTCTTTCGACGCCGTAATGCCCTCGCCGTCCGAAAGTACGGCGTCGCTGCCATCGCTGAAGGCGCCCTCCGCTGCCATGGCCGCCTGCCTGGCATGGTGGGCCCAACGCTTCGTCGAACGGTCCTTAAGTGTCTTAGGTTTAAACCTACTACACGCTCTGCAGTTCGCTTCGGGGTGGTCCCTCGGCAAGCAGAGATTGCACGTGGCGTGCCTGTCGACCCAAGGGTATTTGCGGTTGCACTTGGGGCAGAATTGAAAAGGGGTACCCTCCATACGCACCTTGAGGCAGCGGGCTGTTAAGTGTAGGAAATGTATAAGGTGAACCTATATACCAAGAGTGTAGAGTATGTACCACCCCCCACTCTCCCTACTTGCAGGGCCGAGGCCAGCGGCCTACCAGGCCCGGGCCGAGGCCAGCGGCCTTCCGAGGCCCAAATCCGTCGTGCAGCAGCCGACGGTCGATTTCTTCTCCAGCCGGCGTCGAGTGTCGACGTTCGACGTTGGGGTGGGGAAGGATGTCAATAGATTATTATTTTAAATTTTAGCAAAAGTATGGCTCGGGCCAGGGAACTCCGCAAAATGCTTCCGACCAGTATGGCGGAAAAAAAACAATCTGAGGATCCTAGACGCGTGAGGGATCTTGGGTACAGTGGACGTCACAATAGGGATAGTATTACTGGCACGCCCTCTGTCGACGCCCATTTTCGAGTTTCGAAAAACAAACTGTAATACTCCGCAGCTTCCACTAGATGTCGGCCTATGCACAGCATGTGATCTAAGCAGATTGCACAAGCCTCAGAAATGTATATTAATATATTTCAACCAAAATGTGGAAAGAGGCTAGAGGGTGATGTAATGGCTAGTGGTTTGAAAAAGAATATTCTGTGGCACTTATCAGAAAAGGTAATTGGATAAGTGTAGACCGGTTAGCTGTTTCAAACATTTGGGCTCTCGTGAATGTGTAGCTAACGGCATAAACGGTCTCTCTAAACTACTAGAAAACTGCACAGGGAAATATTTCGGTAAGTAACCATAATTGGGAGTACTCTCCAATATAAAATAAAGACATTTTACAATTAGCTTGAATTTGCACCATTTTGCAAAATACATTTTTCTGTGCACTTTGCTTGCCTCCTTTGTGTCCCCAGCCTTTGTGCCTCCGTCAGTCGCTGTGGGTTGGTCCTTCTAGTGCAGGGTCAGCAATCTTTGGCTCTCCAGATATTTTGGACTACAACGCCCATAACCCGAGCCAGCATTACCAATGGTAAATGATCGAGGAAGTAGTATCCTAAAACATCTGGAGAGCCGCAGGTTTCAAATCCCTGTCCTAATGGGTCAGGTGACCCATAAGAGGGAAGCAGACACACTGCTATAATTCAATACTCATAGCCCCACTTGCTGCACTGATTTTGTACAATCTAGAAGTCTTGAGTGTTTCCTATGGGGTTTGGACATTTTGTCTATGGAATCCATTTTTCTTTACACTTTGCTTGCAGAGTCATGTATCTAACTGGATGAGTGGATTAAGAGGTGACTGAATGTATGGTGTGCAGGGGAACCCCCCTGATGCAAGCGTGCCATGGAGAGGCGGTGCAGAAGCGAGCGGCAGAGCCTGCGACTTTCAGAAAGGCAAAGAATGCAAACTTGAGACGCCAGAGGGTCGACGAGTCCAACAACGGTGAAGCCGTTGGCAGAAGGAGAGGAATATCGTGCAAAGTGCTGGCGTGACCACAACTGCATTGTGGTGTGTGGTGGACGAGACACCTGGCTAATGACACTGCGAGGATTGTAACCGGGAGCACTAGCAGCTCCCTGCTGCCAGCAACCGTAGACTGCAGCAGCCGACAGGGAAGCGGATAATGGAAAGCCGGTGAAACAGAGAATGAGAAGCCAGACAACAAAGTTCGTTACATGAGCGAGTGCTGAGCCATGCAAGGCACCACAAGGTACTTGGGAGAATGGGAGAAGTGGGAGGCCGCCGGGGCAACAGTACACGAGTGGAGAAACTTGTCGCAGTCATAAGGACGATATACGAACAATAAACCAGCCAAAGTGGAGTGGTGGGAAGCCAATAAAGAATGTAACAAATAACTCGTATGGAAAGTAAAGAGACTGGAAATTAATAACCTGCGTAAAGGGGAAAGGTCCCATTAGTACAAGGTGGAAGAGTGCAGAGAACATGCCACAAAAATGTGTAGTAAGTGCTGTGAGATAAGACTGTAAAGTGAACAGTTAAAGTAATAATCCAATACAGAGAACCCAGGAGAAGGGGAGAATAAAATTGGATAAACTCAAACCAAACCTAGGGGCGGTTGAATTTAAAGACTGAGATGTATAACCACAGACAAGAATGTGAGAGTGTATCTCAAGGAAAGCAGCTATAAGATCATCACTAAGGGAGTACAAGATCCAGAAATGTTTTGGAAGTGCTACAAGAGCTCATAAAGGAGAACAAGAATATCCAAGAGGAGGGTTTTAAGAAATGTATGTTTGAAGGAGAGACATTTCTCTAAAGAGAATATGTGGGGACAAGAAAAGACCAGGAGAAGAGATATTCTTTTGGCCTACTTTGAGTTCTTCATATTAGTGTAGGGTCAGGTAGAGCTCAGTTTGGACCGAGGACATTTATTTTGGGTTTCCTGGCAACAAGCAAGCACCTTTAATTATTTAGATAGGCTGGGTAATCCCTTTAGATGTAGGGAAAGATGGCCTTTTTTCTTATAGTTTAAATAAAATGACCCTTAAAGTGTCTGACTCCTTCTTCCAACCCGCCACAGCCAGTCTAGTTTGCTGCTCCTACAGAAGGATACATTGGCTAATTAGATTCATTTATTTCACTGCTAGTCTCCGTTGTATAGTCAGATTAACTAGTGTTGATATGCTGGCATTGGCAGATTGATTGCCAATCAGTTTAATTGCAGACCTAGATTAATTTTAAGGCTACCATAGTATTCACTGCACAGCTAGAGTATCATTTGCTCTCAGAGAGACCATTGCTTAGCCACTTTAATGTTATTGTTGCTGCCAGAGCACCTATTGCATAGCCATATTGATTTGTTTTACAACCAAATAATGTAATTGCATAGCCAAACCAATGTTCTTGTTGCTACCCGAGAATCTACTGCATAGAAAGACCAATTTATCTGCGGCTATAGAATCCACTGCATGGTAAAGAAATCATTGCACAACCGGATTAATTTGCTGCTGCTACACGAGAATCCATTGCATTGTGATATTTTGTGTTCTGTATCTAGGTGCTTCCCGGCTAAAGCCGGTAACGATGCATTTTATTGCCTTCTGCATCTAAATGCGAAGCCAAAAGCACAATGCGCCGTCTCTAAAATGTGACACCCAAAGAAAATACAACAGACGGCGTCCAACCAACGAATGGCTCTCACTCACAAAACTCATCAACGGTGCCTCACGTGCCTCTAGGGGAGAAAGTCTACAAGTCAGACTCAAAACCCTTTATGTCTCGCGTTGCCTCTCCACCACCCGACATGCCTATGCAGTTCACAAACCCTTCAAGAGGACCCAGACAGGAAAGCGGCAATATGACGACCAAAAAAAACCAGAACCCAGCAAACCACCCTCCTGACCCACAGCAAAACCGGAATATGATAAAAATACAAAACCTACCTAACACAGCACAGATGTTTGACATAGCATGGGGCGAAGGTCACCCTACATGAACAAGCTCATCACCAAAAGCTGATTGGGCACTACAATCGATCAGGAAACTGAGGGATGAAATCACCACAACCTACATGACATGATCATCAAGGAAGCAACAGCCTTGATGCAGCTGCCCACCACCACAACCAACCACACAACAAACCGAACCCTGAATGACACGAACATGCGAACCAGAGACAAGATGCACTGCAGCCTGATCAATGCACGCTACATCACCAAGCACAGAACATAGATTCATGAAAACCTAAGCCAAGGAGGAAGGGACATACAGTTCATAACAGAAATTGGAGAAGCACAAGGTAATAGCCCACAAATCCATTCCCAACAACTAACTCTAAGCCAAACAGGCTGGAAAACGAGGAGGCGGCAAGTGCAAACGTTCCAGTTACAAGCTACTAGCCAGCCGTAAAAGTCACTCCCCACAAGTCAAATATCACTAGCCAGTGGCTAGTGTCCGAGTGCCAATTTTGAGCTTTGTGAGGAAGTATAATTGTAGCACACAAGAAATACTCAAAAATCTCAAACGCCAAATGACAGATTTTCTGGACCGTGTAGGACTCATGATCCACCTGGCACTCAAGCAAACGTCTCTCACTTCTTTACAGACCATCTTCATACAGCCCAGACTTTGAAGACAACAGGCGTAATGGCTAACCTTGTGATAGAGCACAAAATATCCAACACATAGGTTCACTTGCTACAACTATGTGGATGACACTCCTATACAAAATGACCAGTGAGGAAAACTCCAGCATCACCCACAACTGCCTCACACAAGTGAATTGATTAGGGTCAACAACCTAAACCCAAACAAACTGTACTCAAACAAATCAGAAATAAGGGTAGTCTCGACTCATGCGATTCTTGAAACACCTCTAAAAGAGCTTCACGAAATGGGCGACAGCCCTAGAACATGTAGTGATCAAGAACCTCAGCATACCAAGGGACAACAGCCTCACAATGGAAACCCAAGTTAGTGCTTTTATCATCTATAATCAGATGGCTCATGCCCGATCTTACTTTGCCACACAGAACAAGGACTCATTTCTCTGGTTCGCTTAAGAATCAATTATATCAATTCTGAGAACAGCATTTATTTAGGTATGCTGGACTACCTAAAAAAAAACAAAAAAAAAAAAAAAAGACGAAAATGTCTCCAAAACACATTGGCTAGACTAGTACTTAGATAATGCGGGGAATGAAACACGAGCTCTTAGAGCATTAGACTGGCTACCAGTAAAATAAATCTACTTCAAGGCCCTCAGAGCCCTTCAAGATCAAAGAGCAGAACTCATCCAAAGCAAATTCCCACATTACCAACCAAGTAGAGATTGGAGATCCAGAAATGATGCGTTATGGCTCGGTCTTCTCCAGTATGGTGGGCAAATTTTCAACTAAGCTACCACAAGGAAATCTTCACATAACGGGACATCTTGAAATTCATGAAAAATCGGACATCCTGGATTTTCAACGCATAATAAATTCAAATTAGCAAAACTTGAACACTGGAAGCAGCCCCTGTCAATCACCCAACCCCTCACACACAGGCTCAACCAAAGAGGATGGCATATCGGCTCATAAGTGCAGGTCTCCAAAACAACTCATCGCACTTAGAGAAAGATACTAATGAGTAGAATATTTCAGAACTTCAGCAATGCTAAAGAACGCCCTTCTTTAATATCAAAAACACAACACCGGACATCAGCCAGTTACTGCCACTAAGGAGCTCAACATGTCCCACAGCAATGCAGCCAACAGTCATGCACTTGCATCCGGTGAAGAAATCCTGAAGAACCAACCACCCACTGCATCGACTAACCCTCAATTTCTCTGCCTTATGCACCACACGCAAACTCAACTAGTCACTCACATATTGCTTTTAAAGGACCCTGTCTCCAGACCCCAAACGCAACTCTACACCTCTAACATCAACTGACACACCCAGGCCCCAGCCCCTGCATGCTTATACAGGAGGTTGCCTGTCTGGATAAAGAGCCCTTAAATGTTCTTAACATGTCACACATAGAAAGCTGGGATGCATGCAGCGCTTGGGGATCTTCCGATCTGCCCCATCAACACAAAAGCACTGCAATCTTGCTCTTTCCCTGTCCAGTCAACTAGAAAAGTCAACCCACTCACCTCCACAATGAAACAATATGCAAAGCACAAATTCGGGGGATCATCCTTCTCCTGCATAGCGGTGAGACGTTGTTACTCAATCCCAAAGGAAGTACGAACAGACCACCACCTAAAATTCAAGAAACTGTCACAAAAGAGGTCACCAAGCTAAAGAGGAAAAACAAGCGAAGGAAAACCACCAGCAGACCACAATAAAAACCCGGACACAGGACCACCCAAAGTAATAAAGCATCAAACTTCAAACACCATAGAACAACTTTAATCTGACAATTGCATCATTATGGCAGTGCCTTGAAAATACCCCTCTCCGATGCCGCTACAAAAAGGCAAACGTTGTCTTTGCCGACACTCGTTTTAGAATCTACATTCCCCCTTGCTGGTTAAAAGTTGGTCCTTCATTTTCTTACCATATTGATGGTAGATAACATGTTTTTCTCGTTAGCAATTATTTCAACATCGGTTAGGTTTTTATTGTCAGGATGGAGAGAGGGGGCGATGTCAATTATCTAGCAAGATGCATTTTAGGTCATTTGCCCGTTTTCGATAAAATGAGCAGTTGGGCGTGCATTTCACCCAAGCCACAGGATGCTTGTGCCAGCCCAAGAACATCTTGCTCTCCCCGCAATCTGTAGTTTACTCTCAAATTCCCCTGAAGCCGCAGAGCCTGACATTCTGGAAGGATGATTACATTTAACAATCTCCTCGTAGGATTGTAGAGCGCTCCTTTGCTTCTCGAAGCTAGGTCCATGCTCAACAACTACCCCAATAACAACAACGGTTTTTGTGTCTGTAAATACAGCGAACCATGTTCTGAAAAGACGTGTATGGGCTTCTGCCCGATCGAGCCAAAGATAACACCTCTCGTCCCGTTACAGTAGTATTTATTCTTATTAAAGCACGGGGTGTTAAGCGTTCAGTGGTCTCACCAAGTGACTATACCCCCAAGTCACCTCACAAACTGACACACAAAGGTGTGTGACCAGAGCGCTAGTCCCCTATTACAGAGTTTGAACAAAAACACTAGAGCATGAATAGTGTATGGATTTTCTCATCAGTGATCACAATTCAAAAACTTCAACCAATCGTCAATAGTCCATTTGGTTCTTTTTAATGGGCAGTCTGAAAAGCCAACACACGTTTGGACCCGTAACTGCAGGTCTTCGTCAGGGCTACAAACATGCCAATAAAAGTAGAGAACAATACATAGACACACATTATACACCAACGTAGAAGGAATGTATATGGATACATCACCAAAAGTGAATATGTTCCCATTTCAGATTGTATGTTGTAGCCATAATTGGGTTAAATATGGTATGAGCCAGGAACCCAACATGGTTAAAGGGGGTGAGGGGATTCAAATGCACATTAAAAACGAACATTAGTTAATGAGCTCCTAAGAGAAGATAGCACTTACAGACACCACCACATAGGCCAGTGCTCATCTCTGCATCATCAAGTCCTACTAACATGTCCTGTTTGCTGTGTGCTCTTTCAACCACCACCATTACATCCCATGCCAACAAATCCATTGGACTACCTTCCACGTTATAAATGCAGCATAAAGTGGTACATTAAAGGTCAAGAGCTGGTGAAAATGCTGAACGAAAGATATTCAATAAGGGGGGTAAAGGTGCGAGCTACTAGCCAGCTATAACAAAAGGCAGACGCCTCCTCGAATCTATAGACACACAGCACACCAATCTCGACTCGCCAGGAGTCCACCATCGCCAGCCAATGGGCTAGCGGTGGAGTACATTTTGCACCCTGTCAAATGTAAATAAGGTTGAACGTTGCAGCAAGGCAGGTGAACAGTGTAGGGTTGCAGAGTGCAGCTTTTTTCCCCCCACCATATTCTAGTTTAGTAAAGGGAGGGGGTCTATCCCTTCCTTCAATAGTACACATTAAACTTGGATTTTCTTATTTTGATGTAATACTATTTGTAATAAAAAATGATTTCCACTCAAGACTGACGATTATTCGTAATTAAACATTTTCTGAATTAACCAGCTTCATTTTTGCATTTTTATTTGTGAAGACACAGTTACTCCTGGGCAACACTGAGCGGATAAGCCTGCATGGTGTATTAATCCTCGCTGTAAACTCAAAGGTCCTGGAACAGGAGGAATCCATCCTCTCACTGCCCCGTCGAAGTACTGGCAGCTGAAGCCACTTGCCTTGGTCCAGGAGCAACTGCAGGAACCTGGAACCAAGCTCAAGTCAGACCTTTAGGATTCTAACGCACTCCTAACAGCAGGCCCCCCCAATGCCCTTTCCTCTACCAGTGCTTCCTCTTCGCCCAGTGGTTGCGGCTATGTTGGAGAGCCGAGTGGACTATTGCAATTCCCTCTACCTGGAGCAACCTCAGGGGGTAGTCCACCGGCTCCAAAGCTTGCAAAATCTGGCAGCTCGTGTCGCAACACGGTCACCATATGGGCTCCACATCTCCAGTCCTGCTTTCCCTGCACTGGTTACCGGTTGCTCAGCGTATCGGATTAAAGGCGCTCTGTTTTGTCCATTGGGCATTGCATGACCAGGGTGCAGAATACCTCTGTTCGAAGTTCACCCTCTACCTTCCCAAGCGCACCTTGTGGTCGGTCTCCACAGGTTTGCTCTGTGTGCCCCCTTTTCGCCGGTCCCGAATTGGTGGCCGGGCTTTCTCGGTAGCCGCAGCACAACTTTGGAACAACCTTCCGCTGGCAATTAGAAAATTGCCTAATCATCTGGCTTTTAGAAAAGCTGTAAAAGCCCATCTCTTCTAGACTGTGGGCCTGGGCTTCTGGCTCTCTCTCTCTTTGCCTCTCTAGCGCCATGAAACCCCCGGATGGCCGTGCACTAGACAAGTTTCCATAACATAACAAACATAACAGTGCAGAATAAGCACTCATTTTGCACAAGAAGGAAAAGGGATATTATGTGCTTAAAGATCTTGCTTTGCGGGGCAGAGTTCGTATCCCTTCCTATTTGGGGGCGTGGGGCAAGATGACTAAAACATTTATAATTTCCCCAATATCCGTCAACTCAAGAGGAAAATACAATTCTCCCTCCGAGTTTGAGCATATCCCTTTTGAGGATTACCAAATTGGCTGTGTTATTTTTGTTTTGCTGCATTTTCGTCTGCAAGTTGCTCTTTGCCAGATTTCCCCCCTACCACAGAAATATACAACCCGCCATGTGATTATTGCACACCGAAGTAGCGATTGCGTTTGGCCCTTCAACAAACTTGCTTGGGACGCAGTGGCCCACAGGAGTCCAGAGCTTTCTAGAGACTGGAGACATCCCCGAAATAGTGAGAAAGTTTAGTTCCACAGGAGCAAATGCTATATCCCATGGGAGGACAAGAATACTGCTCCTTTTCCTCTTACCCTTACCTACCCCTACCCCTACTTGCATCTTCACCCTAATCCCCATCCTGCCTCCCTCCTCCTTTCCCTTCCTCGCCCCCACCTTCTCTTGTTTACCTTCACAGGCAATTGCTCTACACACCGTTTTGTTGGTTTGATTCATGTTTTGTAAATTGCTTCTACTGTTATAATCTTCTATGTATACTGTTCTAATGTAAAGCGCTTTGTAGTAAAGCACTAGTAGACACAATAAATACAAAGGCTATTGTTCAGTAAAGGGTGGGTTTTGAAGACTACTTTGATAAATGGTCGCACCCTATTAGGGGGGAGATCCCGGAACGTTGTGCTCATTCAATAGGTAGGAAGACTGTCACTTTCCTGGTTCCCTTCATCAGAAGGCATTGGTACCCCTTTCTCTCTTCCAATTGTGCCAATTAAGTAAAGAAACCTACCATTACAGCCCCTGAGCCATGCTCTTGGTTATTAAAGGGTATGGCATGGCCGACTCATCTCAAGATAAAAGAGGTCCTATGAAACCGCCCTCGGAGTGATGGTCCTCCTGTTTGGGTTGATACGGTTTTACATTTATGCCCATGTTACAGACCTACATTAACGCATCCAGCAAAGGAGCAAAATCTGCGGAACTGTCCCCGTTTCACCTTTATGATTGGGATCACTCTTGTTTTGTGGAAATGTGAGGGCTGAGTAGGCGGTTTAGCCTCTAGTTATCCTTGTACTCCTGTGCAGCAGAAGTCATACAGTCACCAAGTCTGGGTCCGAGTCCACCCTTGAAAGCCACAATACATGGGCCGGACCCTCCCATAGCAAGTTAGTACGGTGACTGGGGTCTGCGCGTGTGAACCATTCCCGAGATCAAATAATTATATACAAGTACCTAAAACTATTCTGAGACCCCAGGCTAACTTTGCATGATTTAATGGAAAACAAGCTTCTGCAATGCCAACAGTTGTGGCTTTTGTGTAGACATGGGCCATGCATTTTGCAGACACTGCTGCAATGGTACAAACTAGCCACTAATGGTCACAGATCCAAAATGGTGTGGCAACCCTGGCATATAATAGCAGTGCCCGGCAAATGCCTATTTAATACCTATACAAAGAGCAAAACTGTTGGCCTTGCCAATGCTTGTTTTAAACAGAACTATAGTGGAGGACACGCATCGTGCTTATAAATAAAGTGGCGGAGGCCCACTTGATAATGGCATTTTTATTACACCAGTAGTATATTTACAGCACCAGTTACCACACAGAAGACTGCTATGAAATACTGTTGGCAGACACATGGTTCGGCGATACAGTTTTCTCAAAGAGATCCAACGAGGAGGGGGCGTAGGAACTGGATGGTTAAGGCTAGAGGGATTAGGCTGGCCAGTTCAAATCGGTGGGCAAATAGCCAACCACCACCTACAACCTTTGTGCCCCCATCTACTATCCCAGCTCCCTCCTAGCTGTACCCAAAAGCAATAGTTTTGCATACGTGGCACTTAAGTGACACCTAGTAGGAAAAAAGGACTTCATGTTTGGGACTACTCTGGCTTGCATGTAAACTGGTGTAAATTAAAACGTTTCCCCTTCACCGCCTCAACCACACAGCCAGGCATGCGACTTGGAGGGACCAGAAAAGGCAGAACAGACTTGGAAATTAAGGTAGTGCAAGGCTCAAGTGCTTTTTTCCAAGTTGGTGCGAGGAACCATCTAGGCATAGCAACCACGAACCTATGCAAATGGTTCCCGGTCCTACGTCCATAATTGACAGGATGTAGCAGTTAGAAATGGTGGCCCGGCCAAGCCTCAACATTTTCTTCAAAACATTGCAATCTGGTCAATGAAATATTCAAAGGTTACCAAAGGCCAGCTATCAAATTCGCCTGGGACCCCAAGCATGCCAGAACGACACAGGGTGGCCCGACTAGACCTTCGACCAATCGGAGCCATGACTGGAAGTTCGACAAGATTCGTCAAGAGACTCAAGGTCATATCAACACCTGGGCAGATTGTGGGATGATGAGCTAACCTAGAAATCGCAACGACTGTAGACCGGGGTCAGGAGCGGGTTTCAGCATAAACGGAGGCCTTTGGTACATTTGTGACATTTGCAGAACACTGGAACGAAGATGTAAATCAAATTAGCAGTCCCCCAATACTTCCAAATAGATGCTACTTTCATCGCAAAATGGACCATATGCCCTTCTGAGCCAGCAACCCCCCTCATCCTTTGTATCACGCATTGGAGCGGGGTTGTGAACGACTGATGTCCGTTATGCACGCTTTGCTACAAAACAAGAGGATTCGTGCCCAAGGCCAGGTATACATGGAAAAATGATCTGGATTGGGACTGGTCTAGAGAACAGTGGAAGCGAGAGCGCACGTTTAACGTAGAACTGCCAAGGGATTGAAGAGAATATAGTTTAAGAATCTTAATCGGTTATAGTGTAACCCTACTTATTTTATGCTCGTCAACACGGATTGTGTAGGAAAATGTTGCTGGAGCAATTCCCAGGGTGCTACATTCTGGCACCCGGTCTGAGCATGTCCCAATATGACCTCATTCAGGGACAAAGTGGATTTGGGATTGAATAAAATCATGGGACTAAACAAATCCAGGGATTCATTGCTCCGAGCAAACTGGGTAAAAACAGCAAAATCAATACAGCACATCGCAAACTTTATTATTTTTTTTTACAAATTAAGCACAGTGGACCTCCAAGATAACAGTCAGAACTGAATATTGGTCTAAAGACGAGACATTAGTCGATATTTATTAGCAACTCCAAGGTCCTACTAAAACAGAGACAGAAAGACATTGGGGACAACCGGACACTGTTCATTCAGAGCACATGGGGCAAAGATGTGATTTGATCAGTTACGCTACCTTGTGCAACATTGTTGCTGATTATGGGTCAATTGCAGCACCAATTTAGTTTACGGAGGGATAATGGCATGCCATTTCCCCCCCCATTCCCTTATCCTAATGTAGCAGGGTTTGCTCACGTGCTTTGGCTTGAAATCCTGATAATTTGAGCACAGTACGTTAAACATTGCCTTTCTGTACACGCAGAATCTCAACTTCCTGCCATTGTAAACAAACAGGAATCTCCGAGGCAACTCACCCTTTGCGCATTGTGCTCGGACCAGTCAAACACAGGACACTTTGTACAACATCCATTAAGACGGTCAGGCCGGGCACTTAGCATGAGGCAATCAGCATGTAAGTACCCTCAAGCCATGTCCATCAACTCATGCGTTCATGGGAAACCAGGCTGTTGCTTGGTACACAATGCACAACTTCTCTATCCCGGGAGTTGGAAGTTCGGTATTGTCTCCAGGAGCCAATAGCCATGTACGTCAAAGAAGACCGATTACCAAGGAGATGAGCAAAGAATGGGTTGTTTTAGCATCCTGAAAGAGGCATCCAGCCACTGCGATTTAAAAGATAAAATAAGTCACACCTACAGGCCACTTCTGTACGGCGTTAGTGTGTGCTCACCGGCAACCAATTCACGCCCCATTTTACATCAAGTAACTAATTCTTAGCAGGGGTACTGCTGTTGGATTGACTTTCTGGTAGTACCGCTGACCAACAAATCTCATTCTTTTTTGGGAGCGGAAGTTCGTCGGGCCAAGACCTTCCTCGAAATTTATAAAAGATTTTTTTAAATCCCTTAGTATAGAGAGGACTCTGTACCAGCATCAATGCTATGGGGTTCTGCAAAAGCTAGCATACGCTTGGCGTATACATTCAAAGTGCATAGAAGACATTTTGCATTGCAATTACAGGTGCTAAAACCCTTTGGATGGGGGCCAGAAAAAAAGCAGTGGATATAGATTGAGGCCTGGTAATGAATACGGAGCCCAGAATAACACTGGAAAATAATGACACCTACCTAGCTTGTTAACAAGTTGTCATGCATTGAAGGTCTGTTTGAAGAGACTTGTTTTCTGCTCTTTCTGAATTTTAAAGCATTAGGGTCCTGCATGAATGACAGGGATGGCTTATTCCAGCATTTTGTCCCAGCCGCCGCAACATGTCTGCCACCTAGTTGGGAGACTTTTAAAAGCACTGGGACTAGTTTGCTGTGAGTTTTAGAACGCAAGTCTCTTCCGAGGTTGTAATTATTGACATGTGTCCTTAAGGAGAAGGGGTTACAGGCTTGGGTGGGTGGAATCCCGTCAGTAAAGGTTTAGGATGAGTCGGGACACTTTGTTTGGGATCAGTTATAGTTGGTGTAGGAGATTTTCATTAAGTCACAAGAAGATAGCCTTATGGTAGTTCAATCTAGATAGTAATATAGAGTCATTGTTACTACAACCCCTTTGGGGTATTTTAGAGGAAAGCTATTGATTTCTTGGCGATATGAAGCTGGAAGTGAGCTTATTGAAGTACTGGCTTAATTTGGGGACGGAACGTTAAAGTCTCAAAAATTGCTGGTTTTTTAGTTTTTCCCCCCAAAGGAACAAAGGCTCTTGACGTAATTTGGAAGCATTTAAAAAGGAAGGATTTTAGGAATAGGAAACAAAAAGTCTATGATCTCGGTTTTCTATGCATTTTAGGCCAGGGTTATCAACAGCCCTGTCCCAACTCTGTCCTAGAAATCTTGTATCCTGGGAAATTGATCATTTCTACTTAACAGAATCTACAAATCATTTATGTACATTTGGAAAGTGGAGCAAAATAATGTTATTGATGAGGGCCAGATTCCTAAATACACAATAAAAGTATACGTTTCCCTTAAAATATCAGATTTCAGTTTTTCGTTTTGTATATAATATACTGTAACCCTTTCCTAGTAATGGCATTCAATGCAGTGTTAGCGAAGTATAAAAACAGATTTGGATTCAGCTATTTTGTTTGAACGGGTGCACTTCTCGCCAGACTTTGACAGGATCAGTTTCCCTGTATATTCTCAGGAGGTAAAACGTCAACTTCGGTCCCTCTGGAATCTGCACACGTTACCTTGGTCTTGGAATAAGCCAATGTGCTTCAGTCTTACTCTGGGTCTCTCAAAAGGCAATGCATCCTTCGCTTATAACAAGCACTTCAACATTCAAGCAACAGGTGGTGAGGTTATTAAGCTCGTTAGAATCCTTTATCCTAATCTTGTACATCGTTTTTGGCGCATTTTAAGAATAATATATATATATTTTTAAACGTGCCGTTACTTTTATCAGTGCAGAAACTATAAGCACTCATATTGCCAACTACATGTCTGCACACTGTGTTTTTAGAACACCAACCACCCTGCGATGTCAGTGCGAGAGGGGAACGTGCCCACATACACATCAGGTTGGATCGGCGATGCTCAAGCTGCGCTTTCTTTCACCCGGTGAAGGGTGCCTTATTAGCCCTTGAGACAAAGTCAATATTTTAGTAGGAGTGTGTTTGGGCACATTCTGCACCACTCAATGTAAAATTGATTTGAATTGAAGCATAACCATAAATAAGACCGAGTCAAATGCAGTGCAATAACGCTATTATTTCTTGCGACAATAAATAAATAAATAAATAAATCGCTTTCAAGATCCTTTTCTTTCAATACCAAACGCTGTCAAGGCCCCATGTGGTATGGTTTATTTTCACTACGTGCTTATTTTCTTTAAAGGCGGATAGGTTTCTTGCTTCCCACACTTTCTCAAAGATGTCCATTTTTAGAAGCAAGGTTTCTAGGAGCCAAGCTAATGAATTTATATGCAAAATGATGTCCCGTGTAGGCAACTGCCCAGTCTTACATGCGGACGACACTGCTCTTCTTGCCCCAACTCAGTTGACACTAAAAAAAAACAAACGAACATAGTTGCATAGTACTGTAAAGTAAACCATCTTCTAAGAATCTGCCAAAAAGACAATTTCTACTTAATGGCAAGCCCTTGGAACAAGTCTCAGAATTTACAAACGTGGGTATAACTATTTCGAATTCCATAAGTGGGAAAACATACAACTTCAGCAACCAAGAAGAGACAGAGCCATTACCAAGCTGGTCTGGAAACACACCACCTGCCATCGAATCAGCTTTCCAGGCAAAATACGGCAGCCACAATTTATTTTGTGCAGAGATATCGGGATTAGACGCTAATGCCGACATTTTGGGCCTTTTTCAGAGTTTATTTTCAAAAGAAGCATCTACTCTTGCCTAGTTGCTTTCCAGAGTGGCTCTTGCAGCAGACACGGGGGTTCTACTCTTACGAGTAGAGCAAATTCATTGTACAGCCAAGTATGCTGTGAAAATGTTCATTGAAGAAAAAAAAATTATATATGTACTATTTAACTCCTTAAGCATATAAAGAACATCTGAATCACAAATCCCCTTCCAATAGTTTAAAAGCCTGTTCGCTGGAACTACACTTCCTTGGAACGGGGATGGAGTATATGCTCCGTCAGCAGAGGCTCCCATAGAATACCCACCCCCCCCTCTAATCTGGTAATAAGAAAGCAGAAATGAAGCACTGCTTTGGGTGGAGATAATGATTGGGCAGAGTCTTCGTGGCAGAGTTTTTATACCATCAGGAATGTGATTGATTGATATTTTATTTCTATCGCGCTCGTACACAAATGTTTCAGAGCGCAACAAGGCAAGGGAGGGGAACAGGGGAGAACAAAACAGAGATCTTACTAGGCCCAGTGACACTGAGAACGCAGAAGTGCATGGGAGAGGAGGGAGGGGAAAAGTGCATGGAAGGAGGAAGAATTGGAAAGTGCGAAGCAGAGGAGAAACAGATAAATAAGAATAAATAAATAATAAAGGCAACAAACAGTGGTAATGCAGCCAGCACTTTGCAAATGCTAGGTTGGCGACAATCTCCATCTGGTTGCCAACCTGAAGCAGAAGACGCGCCAGAGCAAGGACTGGCGCAGATTCATCTGATGCCATCCTTATGCATTTTTCTTTGATCTGCCCTCTACATACATTCTGCGGTAATCACGCATTGTCCCCAACCTGGAAAAGGAGGGTTTTCACGGTGTGGGTAATGCCCTGGATTTTTTATTGGCCGATTTTGAGGACACAAACCGCTGGAGGCCTAATGTGTTTGCAGACTGCGCACCAAGGGCATTGAGCTTCCGCAGGGAGTTCTGCAAGGTACTGCTTCACCGTATAAAGTTCAGGCTGAGCCTGTGGGGAGGGGTCCACTCAAATTGGAGTTCTGCTCAGTTCCGTTTTAAAATACACGAATTCTCTGTCCCACTTGGTGGCAGCGAGGTTAAAATAATTGGAGACACTCTACTCCAGGGCTGTGCTATGTTGCCTTGAAATATCAATCGCACTCGATATCAATAAAGGCTTCGTTTTTAAATGTTTCAGTAATTAAAAGTTGAACATATGGGGCGTAGGTTTTATGTCATTTGTACAATTTTGATGTGCTCTCCAATCATGTTCGTCATCTTTCAAGAAAGGCTCTGGGAGCTGAAAGAGGCAATCAAGAAAATCAAGGCTCTCCAATTCCAGACGCGAGGATTGCTCGCGCCGCAGTGATGGGAGAGACAGGAGCGCGAGGTGATCGAGTAATATCTGTCGGAGGATTTTCTGCTAGTAAATAAAGCAGCTCGGTTTCAGCGCAGCGGAACATTCTGGGTCTGGTCTGGCTGAATTCCACCTGGGAGCGTATGCAGCGTCCAGATCAGAAAATAGGCCCCCAGAAATCGTAACATGCATCCCTCCACCCACCTCTCCCTCCCCCACCATCACTCTGACTTACAAGCCCCACGTGTGAACATTGATAAAAAAAAAAAGTGCACCACTCTAGTCAGCTTTTTTTTCTCTTAATGCAAATACATTTGAATTGAAAAATAAGCCATAGCGCAGAGTCGCCAAAATCTCTGCATTGAAAGAAAAAATAAACAGTGGCCATCTTCACACCGCTTCATTTATGGGTCTACTTCACGGGGATTAGGAATTAATTAATACGCCCAAACAATTCCTGCCCAAAGTATTGGGAACCAGAGTTCACAGCGCCCCACTATAATCCCGCCATTTACTGCAGGGACACGTAGCACGCCTTCGCTCACATTACTACAGCCCAATATGGATCCATTCCCAAATCAAGAATCTATATATTCCATATGGGGTCTTCGATGAACTCGCAGCACGTAGGGTCACACAGCGAAGGGCCTTATGCAGGGGAGTTGCTAGGTCTGGAAAAGACCCGGGGCTAAGCTGATGTTGGAACTGTTGGGACTGGGGGCTAGCTAGTCTTTTGGCTGTAGCTCCTGAGATTCTATCCGGGGCTACAACCAAGATCAGGGGCTATAGCCCCCTTAGCCCCCCCTAGCAACGCCCTTGGCCTTATGGTGCCGCCCAGACATTGGATAAAGGCCCTACTGATGCAGGGTGCGAAACTGCTGGGGCCATTTCGCTCCTGCTTCTAGCCTGTAGAGACTGGTTAGCCTGACACGCTTTGGCTCCCGAGGCCACCTGGTGCCGTACAAGCATACCTTGGTGACATGAACTTTCTGGATTTGGCAATGTGTATTAAGAAGCATCAGAGACACCCAGAGGACATTTAAATCATCAAGGATTGAATGCAATGAACAATTCCAGTTTGCCTCTCACATAAATCGTTAGATTTGCGGCCCATTACGTACTAGCTCCTGGTCCTACAAGTGTAGCTCCCATCTGCTAGGCGATTCACAATAACGAGGAGCTACTTTTAGCTCTTGCTCATGAAATCTTAATTTCAACATCTGTTAATGCGTTCATTTTATTACAGTACAGAGAATTGAGTGACACAGATTGAGAAGCTGTATTGGTGCAGTCGCTAGGAAGCAGCGCTGCCCAGGTGCCACAGATGCGTGGAGTCCCAGGGGCCAGAGAAGGGGAGCTGTGTTACTGGTGTATGAAACATGTTACTTGCGTTTGTGGTGGGTCAGTGCTTCGAACAGAAACACTGTTCAAAAAACGACCAATCGCGTTTCCAGGTGCTTTTGCAGCTGAATGGAGGCAAGATATCCTGCTCTGCTGCAGAGAAGGAATAGGCGACATAAAAAGGGGAGGACGACATGCTCCGAGTGCGCATGCACATTCAATCGCTGACAGTTTGATCATGTACATGCATGTATACACAGGTGGGAACAGGGAAGGCGGGGGAGGGGACGTGTGTGGATCAATGGGATGGACAAGAGCACGAGTTCGGAAGAGCTCTTTGAGGTCATATTTGAACTCTAAAATAGTGGCAATATTCTTGTCGGGAGGGTGTCACTGTTGCTGGTCAAGAAGAGCGAGAGCATAAGCGAGTGGCAGCACGTGGTGGGTGGCGGGGCAGTGTGGTTAAGTAGGCAGTATGCGGAAATGCAAACAAAAAAAGGGGATTGAGAACATGGGTGAAAGGTGGAAAATTACGAATGACACTGCAGGTACGACCTGGCTCTTATTCAAGATGGCCACCAAATGAGGTGACCATTTGGTGAAACTGACAGATTGATTACTAATGCTACTGACAATGTGGATTGAATACCTTAAGGTTTCTCTTTTTTTCCCCCATTAAAAAATAAACCATTCGCTTATTTGTGGAGAGGAGAATGGCCTCTACAAGCTGGGGTTAAAAAGCAGCTCCAAGCCTTGGAGAAAGAATCGGCTTCTTCCCAGAACATGCCTATAGCAGGTCGGCAGGTTCATAGTAATGCAGCATTTTAGAGCAAAGGAATCATCTAAGCAGATGCCAGCCCATGTCCATGCGTGATAAATAGGAGACTGAGCTTTTCAGCAGCCAATGAAAGCAAGAGCCCAAAAAGGATTGCATGATCGTTCATTGTGAGCGTTCAAGTAAAGAGTTGCCTGTTGACGGGCAAGACTGGAAACCTTACAGACCAAATACCTAGCCTGGAATACAAGCACAAGCACCAACATGCAGAGATTGGTCTCCAGAAAACACTGCCGGGGCATAAAGTCCTTGTTACCAAGGATGAAAATAGAGTTCAAACTTGGAGTCCCAGAACATGATAGGGAGCGCTCTCACTCCCATGTATTCTCAAGACAAGGATACTTTGCAAGGCCGAGTTCAAAGACAACCTTCATGGCAGAAGGCATGGACGATGAGGTGCTGGGCTAATTGGGTGGGGAGGTAGTGTCATGCCCCATCTCCTTGCACCTGGGTCTGGGTTTACATGCTGCTAAATGAACTGAATGTTCCAGACATGCCACAAGTGTGCCAACCAATTATATTAGTCCATATATCGAAGGACCTTATAGTTTAAAAGCCAATGAGAAACTGTATCTAATGTTTCTGAAGATTACATGTTTTCGAGGTAGGCACATGTTGTCCACCTGATAGTGAACAGCCAATCACAATCCTAGCTCCTACAGAAAGCATACTTAGATGTTCCACTTAAGCTAATCGCGATACTTGATAGGTTTTTCATTATTTGCCAGGTAGTATGACATCACCTCTGACGTATTTTTGATATAAAAGCTATTCTATGTGTAAAGATCACTGAGAATCTGAGCGTCCATCCATTGATGTTCGTTGTAAACTCCCCGTTTTTGATAATTGTTAATAAAACACTACTTTGCCATCTTCCCGAGTTGGTTTGGTTATTTGGACTTGGAATTATTCTGTGTGATCCCATCCATTATATGCACGTTCCTTTAGGGCCCTAAGCTCACCTCGGTTTAATACATTTAGGTAAAGCTCTTAACGAAATGCGCTGGGATAAGCAATGCACAAAATCAGCAGTGAACAGCCAGCATAAATCAGAACGGGACTACTACATGCAAAGATCAGCCTTCAGCAGTTAGTATGCATTTCGCAAAGCAAGCTCTTAAGCCCTGAAAGCAGTAGCAATTATAAAACACCTATGCAAAATGTGAACAATGTTGGATGCCATTAGTCTTTAAAGTGGGCCGGGGCTAGCTGGGACCGAGCCCCAGCAGACTAAGAAATCTCGTTCTGAAGCACAGCCTGCCGGGGCTCACTAATCTCTCCTGGCAGCCCCAGCCACAACGGGGCAAGGTGTTCTCTTCCTAAAGCCTGAAGCTCTCGCTAATGTGCAAGAGAGCTTCAGGAAAATATACCTATAATCCATAATGTGGCACTGCATCTGCGAGGCATGCCAACAAGCAAAAGATGCCCGTGGACCGGCGTCATCATTCTGGAAGAAAGGTGAGGTTGCTGGAAGCAGAGGCCTTATTTTTCTAAAGCTTGAAGCTCCTGCTCATTTGCAGGAGTTTCAATCTTTAGGAAAAAGGCCTCAGCTTCCAGCAGCCTCGGCTTTTCAGCCTTAATGGGAATGCTACCACTTCCCAGCCTGGCAAGAGGCAGCATCACCATTAAGGCTGAAAAGGCGAGGTGCTGATCACTGCTGGTCAAGCCTTTAGCAAATAAATGCAGAGATCAGCACCCTCCCGCCCAATTGGGGAGGGAGAATGCTGATCTCTCCAAAAGGCTGCATGGCAGGTGGTTACCAGTAGCCTATTGAGCCAGGGCCTGTCAAGGGGGCGTGACCCAAAGAGCCAGCAGGCGACCCCCTGCCATTGCGCCACTCCCCTTGATGGGTTCCATGTGTTAAAATAGTGGCAAAATTGGCCGTGGACACAAAATATCGTGGCAAAAAGGCTGTGGTTTTGCTGCCGCAATACATGTAAAGGATGCAGGGACACCCCCGCAGCCCTGGCTCCCCTTAAATGGTGCAATGGGGTACACCTTTAACGGGTCAAACCACAGAATTTTTGCCGCGATTTTTTGTACAGGTGAAATTTTTGCCGCAATGTTATCACTGCATACCGCTTGATGAGCCCCGGCTCATTTTTCAGGGCTACTTAAGGCACTGGATGCCAGCATGTGCCACGGGATCACGGCCATCCATACTAAGGATTCCAATTGTGCGACTGGAACCGTAAACAGAGAAAAATCGAAAAACTTTAGAAGTACCTGGCCATCCTGCAGCAGGGCTCTCACTGGGCTAGGCAGAATGACGTAAAGTCAGGGAAATGCTTATAAATACAGCACGAACTGAACACAAAGGAGGACAGGCCGACCAGGAGGACACCAAAGCACGGCCTCCCAGACAACGATAAAGCAAACAAAGCACTAAAATGCATGCGTTCAATGAAAACAATACTACAATTATTGGGTGAAATCACCCAATTACACGCAGTTAAGGGTGGGTAAAGGGTGGGTGGGTTGTGACGTTTCTTCTCTACTGAATAGACGTCATACAGGTTATACCATGCGCATGGAATACCACACTTGATCAGGAGAGGAAGGGGGTCCCACTTACCAAACCATACAATGATATGCAGACAAACAGATCCCATTCTGATCAACATGTGTGCCAAACTGCTGCACAACAGACAAGTCTCTCCGTGAGACCACCGCCCACGCGTGCCACATCGCTCCTGGATATCACGACTCGGTCCATGCCATTGCCCCAAAAGGATGCGGCACGAGTTGTGTGCAGTGTGGACTGAAGAGACGTAAAAGTCTTCATGGGGGTGGTGCTCATGGGCGCTGCATGATAGTGGCATGCCTAGTCCATGTGAGGGGTCCTGTCAACGAAGCCTTCCAAATAAATGACCAGTCGACCCTTTGGCCACTCATTTCCCAAGGAAACCGAAAACTACTCTCAATAGCATGTGCTTCATACAAAGGAGATGCATTTAACCCTTTACCTGCTGCAGGATTTTCTTTGCTGTGCACAGTCAGCAGTGCCTGCACTCATAACTTGCCTGTTGCAGGCTTGGCCCTGGGAAAGAAGGGCAATGAGCCTCTTCACAAAAGTAGAAGAGCGAGTGTCTCAAAATGTTGCAATAAATATTTCAACTGAAATGTTTCATCCCTTAAGGACAACTACTTCAAAAACGATTACAATAATGTCAAATTTATTGAAAGCAAACCGGAGGACACAAGGATTTACAGCTCCCATTGTGTAAGGGCCAAAGGTTCATACAAAAAGTGAACTGTGCGTACATAAAAAATAGCCATCAAGGAGCACGCGTATTTTCCAGTATCAAACATCAAAATTGATGGTAAAATACAATTAGAATAGACAAAACCAGAAGAGACATCGTAAGTCATAGTTGATTGGAATATGAAATGGAACACCAATGCTATACGTAGCCTAAGTAAACTATAATGACGGTGCTCACCCGGGAGATCGCTCACAAGCAGAGGCATTGCTAGGGGGGGCGGGGCTAAGGGGGATATAGCCCCTGATCTTTTGGTTGTAGCCCCAGGCAGAATCTCTGGAGCTACAACCAAAAGGCTAGCTAGCCCTCAGTCCCGACAGTTCCGACATCAGCTTAGCCCCGCGTCTTTTCCAAACCTAGCAACACCTGGACTCCAACATGAAGCAGCCTGCACCTCGCGAGTTCGAATCCAAGGGAGTGCCTGCTTAGGCTTCCATCCAAACGAGAACTCGAGTACCATCAACTCAAAAAATGGGGTAAAAACGCTGGCTATTCCAGGTCTTAGTAGCTGGCGAGCCAGACATGGAGCATAGAACGCCATAAACTAGCCTATTCAAACCAAGCTGCCAACCGACTCCAAAACTGCTGAACAGTTTTGTCAGTCTCAGTTCTTAAAAACAATCATCCCGGAAAGAGCGGGAGCGAAAACGACTAATACTAATACACGAGGGGGCTCAGAATCCTTCATAAAACGACAATATGCCAGCATTTCCAAAATAACCATTTGATAGCCTTTTTTCCTGGTACGGTTGGGTTGCCAAGCCCCTCATGTGCAACCGCAAGGAGAACATGCTATGAAGGGGGCGTGATGGCAAAACCCGTGAACTTTGCTTATATAACCCGAGCCTTGCTTTCAACAATGCTGTAGATTCGGACAAGACCAGAAGAGATGTTCAGTACCCACTTACTTTTCTTTGCAATGGGGGTAGCTAGCAAGTACCTATAACCTTAATTGAACCCAGCAGAAGTCCAGTGGCATCTGAACACGCAGGGCAAGGTTGGCTGCAATCACTGTTTTTTCACCAAACCTCAGTGACTTTTTTGGTAGCTCAGACAGTCTCAGATGGAAACGGTGGTACACATTTCTCCAGAACCAAGTCTCTGCCAATCACAGAGCTATTGATCAACCGAGGGTAGAATCCTGCAACTACAGATCATGGCACATTTTTAAAAATGGAATAAAAAAAAGAAAATGAATAAAGCCAAAAACCTGCCCTGGTGCCTTTATATGGCCTAGAGTACATGCAAAGTTTGGAAAAGGCAGTTTAACTAGGAAAGAGGAAAAACTTCGAAGCAGCTGCCTGGATCCACCTCCTGGCCCCACTGCGCAATTATTGAGGATTCAACCTAATCTTGGATCCCTCACCTTGCTTATGTTACAGAGATTAAATCTATATCTCACTATAAAGCAAAGTAATACGGAAACTAGCATGCATTCCTTTGATAAAAAAAAGAATTGTAAACAATTACTTTTTTTTGCAGTTGAAAATGAACTCTCCGAAACTGGAATGACGGTCAAACAACGTTCATCTTACATTTTACACAATATAAAGCCAAGGATAAGATGTCCGATAGACAAAAAAAATCTGAAAGATCGTTCAGGAAAAACATAGTATTAAAAGTGTAACCAAACTATACGTTCATTCAAAAATCACAATCCATTCCTTTATTCTGAAATAATAAATTTCTCTTAAACTAACAATAATACGAAAACAGTAAGTCATCAATATTCAAATGATATAATACAACTCCATCAACAAAACGATAAAAACAAAGTTTTGTAAACAACAATTATTAAAACGATTTAGTCGAGCTATCAGAAGATATTTGATATGGTTTACGTGAAAATTATCAGGCAGTGTTTTGAAATTAGTCTCGCTACTATAAACATACCCCAACAAGTTTACCACAATATATTACCAAGAGATAAGAAAAATACCACCATACCAAAATACCACAAAATACTAAATGTAGCCCCAAAAGATCTCTAACAGCACGTGTCGGAGGAATATGCATGATAGGAGTGTGTGTTGTAGGAGTGCTTGTTATAGCAAGATGTGTCGTAAGAGCATGTGTCATAGGAGCAGGTGTTATAGGAGTGTGTGATGTAAGAGTGTGCATTAAGCATGTGTTGTAGGTGCGTGTGGTAGGATCACGTGTCATAGGAGCATGTGCCATAGATGCTCGCTCAGTGTACAGTTAGCACGAATAGTGTAAATGTATTCCATCACCTTAGCTCACATTAAAGTCAGCTGAGACTTGCCTTTAATTTGAGTTTTTAGGAGAAGTGAGCATCATAAGAGGGTGTGCATCATAAAAGTGTGTTGTAACACCTGTTGTACGTCTACATGTTGTGTAATAGTGTGTTATGGGAACATGTATCATAGGAGAGAGTGTCATACAAGTGTGCATCATTAGCTTGTGTGTCGTAAGAATATGTCATAAGTGTGTGTGGTAGGAGCATGTGTGGTAGGAGAATGTCAGCACTTGGCAAACATCCACATGTTATGTGCAGTAGGCGCCTGCTTAGTAGGTGCTATTCCACTTCTTACCACACAGCTCCTGTGGCGCTGTTGCAAGGCGAGGTCCCTGCCGAGGCTCGCATGCTAGTTAGGTGTACTATGGTCATGCCTGCAAGACTCTCTGATACACTCGTTTCTAGCTCTGAGAGAGAGAGGCACAACCTGCACATCACGGTTTCAGCACAAAGGTAACAAATCTAGGCAGCCTTGTTTTAGCCTCCGCATTGCCCTTTATTTTATGTGGACAAGCGGCAACTTTTGACCATGCCATTCTGTTGTAGATTTCAAACATAATGGAGCGGGAGGCTCCAGTCCATGCCGGGCACATTTTTGAATTGTGCAAGGCTTCCTGAATAACATCCTAGTGCCCTGCATCTATAGAGAGACGCCAAGCGACTACTGCACAGCTTCTCCCATTTAAAGGTAGAGTTAGCGACTGGTTGTTGCCAATATGTATTTTGTTTACAACCTCTGGATTACTATGCTAATGCCGGTTCGCCTACACTAATTCCATATGTTGATTTCACCTTTGAAACAGTAACGTCAATTTGTAAATGTGAAGGAACGAATCTGAGCTTGAGCCCCAGACACGTGAGTGCGCACATTTGGTGTTTTACACTTTTTGGTGCACTTTTTCTCATTAGTGCAGATACATACAAGGTGTTTATATTTCAAAACTGGATTGCACTGCACTTCTTTTTAACTGTAACTTTTGGTTTTTGATTAACCTCGCTCCATGGTCTAGTGGCTATGCTCTCTGAAAGTTTTATACATATGTCTGCTTCATGACACATTACTAATGGTTTTACATTGGTTTTTATCCAGTTCTTTTAAAATAATGCTTCTTTGTTTTTTGCACAAGAGGTGAATATGTCCCACAGGCTCCCTTTATAGCAGGATTGGTTTCATGCACATCACTCTGCTTTCACAGACTTATGAGCCCAATGCATTGTGGACCTTGTAGTTGCATGCCCTAAAAGTCACGGGACACATTATTTTGAGGTATTTTGATTGTGATCCTGTGGTTCCTAGTGAGACTATGTTTCTTGTCTTTTTCTCCTTTTTTATTTTTTCTGCACCTCAGGGGTCACGACTTCTACTGGTCCTGAGGAAGGCGGAATGGCCCACTCCGCCGAAACGTAGTTTACTCGCACTTTCTGTTTTATTCGTGTGCGAGTATGACACCTTCTAGATTTATCCTGGTGTCACACGTAGACCCCGAGTTTAGCTAGTAGACCTTGAGTTTAGCTAACCGATTGAAAATGCCCCCAATGGAACTGAAAATTTATAATCCAGAGACATATGGTTTCAACCTCTGAGTGGGGGCCTATCAACTTCAAAATTTATATAGTGTTGACTATTCTGAGAAAAAGTTTTTTCAAATGTTTTTTTCTAAAATGTGTATATAACTGTCTTTTGCATTGTATGAAATACTGTGTACATGGATATTTATTGGTTCTTTTTTGTACATATTGTGCTTGATTTGGAATTTATGTTGAGCTAATAGTGCTTGGTAATTGACAGACCTTGCTTATGAGTAATAATTGAAATAATAAAAAGTTACTTCTGTATAATGCTTAAACAGAAGTACGAAATGGTGATTTTTGTAAAATGTATCCCTATGAAAACTTAGGTGGACACAGAAAACTGTAAAACACATACCTAGGAAATACTTTAGATAGCTTGTGCCATATTTCTGGTATTGAGAAGTTTATTATAAATTAAAATTATATATATGTTTAGTGAACCTGTCAGGACACTTTTTTGTTTTGTAGTAGGTGCACTGGTCATAGGAACATGTATGATATGAGTGTGTGTTACAAGCTTGCTCGTTATAGCATGTAGCACAAGAGCATGTTCGTAGGAGCACGTGTTATGGGAGTGTGTCAGAGTATATGTTGCAAGTGTGTGTCTTAAGGCTGTATGGTAGGAGCATGCTCTTTGTACAGATCATAATGAAAATTAGCACCCAGTGTGGGGAGAGCAGCCAATCAAGTTCCTTGGACCGCGGGCTGAAACCATTAATCTCAGCCTGCATTCCATGGAACCTGGAGGATGCTTCCCCTGACCGCAGTGCCATCTTTCCACCACCCTCCCTTAACTTTAATTTCGTTATGCTCCCTCCACCCCCTGGCCCCACTTACGCATTTGTTTTGGCGGCAACGTCCCTACTGCCACTGTGCTTCTGCTCCAGATCTGTGGCCCCCATGGAAATGGAAGAGGGGCTCAATATGGAGCCCGCCTTCCATATTCATGGTGGCCATCTTGGGACAGTATTTGTATTCATTGAACAGGACACGAGCAGGGTCCCAATAAATGAAACTCTTAACACCTCCGGTTACTGCTTTTGTAACCCAGGGTGATAATGGCCTTAACACCCCTCTCTGGCATGCCAGATCAGGTGTTATCGCTCCAGGGAACCTCTTTAAAGGCCCTCGCTCCGCTTAGGCCTTTAACTCAGGCCCCGGGCCGATACCACTGTAACGAGTGTTAACGCCACAGTATACATTCATTCCCTCACCTTAAAACTCGCATTAAAGTCAACTGAGACTTGCCTTTAATGGGAGTTTTTAGGCGATGTCAGTTGTGTAATGTATGCATTGTAAAACTCATATGCTCTGTGGCCAGTTCGCACTGAAAGTGTACATTTATTCCATCACCTTAAAACTGGACATCAAAATCAACTCTGTCTGGCCTTTGGTGCGAGTTGATCAGTGTTAATTGTGTAATGTACGTGTACTGTAAAAGTCATAAGCTCCATCTACAGTTTGTAGAGTCATTCTGCATCACAGATACATTCAAATGTAAATGTCTCAAAATTGGTAGTCGCTTTTCACATTTCTTTTCAGTGCACCAATTGCATATGGTGTCTGCAAATAATAGTGACAATCAAAGCAGCCAATTTTGAGTTAATTTGACCTGAAAACATTTTGGGAAAACCTCATGTTAAGAGCTGTTCAAAATGCAATCTAAGTAAAACAATTTTTAAATATGAAGCCATTGATTTACAAATCAGAAATGTTCCATGTACAGGTGGCTGCCCCAAAGCATTACTTCGGAATAGATCCTGAATTTTCATGCAAGTGTTCAGAGGTTATTGGGAAAAGTAATTTTCTGAAATGCCATAGAGAGTTAGTCTTCACTTTAACTATGCCTTGCACTAGCGAAAAAGGTTACCATACAGTGGCAGTAGCCAACCTATAGCTAAGGTGAAACCTATCATCCATAGGAAACGGGAACGTTTTAGGACAAAAAACGTTTGAACCATAGGACCGAACAGCACGACATTCAACATTCCTATTCTGGGGCCCGTACACCACATAAATGGAAAATGTTGTACAATTCTGCATTACGGGTCAAATGATATAAAGGGTTAAAAAAAAGGAATGTTTAAAAATTATAAAAGATGCATTTCATTTTTCCATTCATTTTCACATAGGGAAAATGACATTTTTGCCTATGTGCACAGCCCAAACCACTGGACTGTTTAGCACCAAATAAGAAACAAGTCGGCACAAAGTGCTTCAAGAAAATCCTTTGTTGGTTTGGCGTAAATCAGCACGAATGACAAAAAAAAAAAAAAAAAAAAAAAAAAAAGTGTAAATACTTCTAAACTATAATATATTGAGCTGTGTCAATCACAGATTGCTAGTTAGGGTCAGTGGAGTATCTGGAGTTAATTTAGGAAGCAACCGGTTGTTTTTAATGTAAGATTTATTACAGGATTGCATCCTAAATTTACTTTAAAATGTGTGGGGGGTTGTTAATAGGAGGCTTGTGATGCTATATGTGTTGTAAAAGCTTACAATTGCTTAATTAGTTTAATAATAAAGTGGGTATGACCGATCGAAGGAAGCCAATGCTGGTTTACTATAGCCTTTGTTGTGATTGGACAATCTTTTGATGTGACTTACAGTTTAGTTCGTGATTCATGTCGGATGATCGTACTTCACTCTTCCTCGTTGCAGTGCCCCAACAACTCCCCCTCATCCTAGTCAAAGTCGCCCACTAACTCCACCTCACTCTTCCTAGTCAGTCCACCAACGAGATGACTCATCCTCGTTGCTGTCCCCTAGCACTCCAGCTCACTCCTCTTTCATCACAGTCCCCAATTACCCCACCTCACTCTTCCTCACCACAATTCTAAAATACCCTACCTTGCGCTCTTCCTCGTCAGTCCCCAAATACACAACTTTAGTACGCTTAAGTCACCCACTACCACCAACTCGCTCTTCCTCATCACATCTCCCTGCTACCAAGATCCCACTCTTCCTCATTACAGTTCCCCACTGCAACCACACCACTCTTCCTCATCGCAGTACACCATTACCACTAACTCACTCTTCGTCGTCACAGTCCCAAACTACCACACCTCGCTCTTCCTCACAGTACACCATTACTATCTCCTTCTTATCTAGTGGACACAAATACAAGATGAAATACTTGATAAACCACATGGTGCACAGCTCAAGAACAGACATTGATAACAAATGATATGACAACAGGTATGTTATCAGAAAAAGAATGACAGAATATAGGTGGTGCGAGGTATAGTATAACAAAATCCTTGAAATGTAGTGCAAAATCTGAACATTAAGGAGCCAAGTTAATGCCACAAAACTCCTGACATTCGGCAAGTGCTAGAAGCTACGTCACCTTAACTATGAGGCCTGCACTGCGCAGCCCGTAAGCACCCTCAAGACATCCCAAATTACATCACTGATGAGATCACATTTTTTGTGGCATGAAAATCAGCACCTCAAGGTCACTTTAATTAAAGTTCACTGAATTTCATATATATATATATACACAAATACACATACAATTTGCAGGTTCCGCACTACAGTTACACTAGAGTTGGGAAACGTATATTGTACGCATAATTCACCAATCATACAATTAGTTTTAGCAGATGTGCATTCTAGTCACATTAATAATAATACAATAATGTATACAGTGGGAGTGTACATAGTGTGAATATTATTGTATGTATTGGCCCCCCCCCCTGCATTGATGCAAGCATGGGCACGAGGAAAACACATTTTACAATGAGAGTCCTTGCATACGTTGGCCACTGCTTGCATGGCATGTTTATGGGGAAATACGGGCATATGTTGGACAAAGATAGCCTACTCTACACTCGCATGCTGCAGGCATACAGTGGGCGCAGCCAGCATGAAAACCATTTGCATACTTGCATGTTAGCTGCCAACAGCCAGAATGAAGATGGGTTTTAGCGTGGCATCCTGCCGCCAAACAATCGGCTCAGACAGTATACTTTTTTTACAGTTGCAAAGCTGGTATCTACTTGGCATGGGCAAAATGAAAATGTTTGTTGTATGGTGGAAATATTTATATTACGGCCCTTTCAGCACAAATGTGTGCTTTACTGTGCAATGCTGGCATACACCGAGGAAATGGTCCTCATGGTTTTTCTTTGGACACATCCAGCATTAAAATGTGTTGGATATTGCTGTCATGTACTGTTGGCGACCTGCATCTTAATAATAATAATAATGTTTTTAAAGTAAATAATAATTAAGTTTTCATGTGCACTACAGAACAGATTGTAAATGTTATTGTCTTTTTAATATATAATTTTAAGATGCAGCATTTCAACATTCTTTAAAACGTTTTCTCAGCAGGTAGCAGGGAGAAAGAAGAGTACACCCTTTTTGCACATTCACAAAAGCCTGGACACCAACTCAACCTCTTTTTTTGAGAAGGAAGTCAATTTGTTTAAATTAATAAGGAAGATGGAGCTGAAGGTATTCTTTGATAACATTGAGGATAACCTACAACACAAGGAGACACCAAGATATTTGGAGATGAAAAATAAGAGTACCTTCCACCCTCAGGTGAACCATCCACTTATAAATCTGTTCAAACAGAAAACTACGAAGGATTTAAAATGCCTTAAAAATGTTCCCTCGAACAAATGTAACATTAGGAAATATCAACTCAAAATCATAAAGCAGTTGGCAGAGGACAACACCCTCACTCTCAAACAAGCGGACAAAGGAGGTGCCCTTGTTCTAACGGACACCTCACTCTATGAAAAGGGATGTTTGAAACTCTTGGAAGATGCCCATACCTATAAACCACTCGACAATGACCCAGGATTGGGGATTATATCAATCATCCAAACAACAGTAGATAAAGCAGAGACCATGAACTGGATCTCAGAGAAAACAGCAGAATATCTAATCCAGAAACATCCAGTCACCTCAGTCTTTTACGGACTGCCAAAAATTCATAAAAATGCCAATGATCCACCCTTCCGTCCAATTGTTGCAGGAACGGACAGTATTTTTCAACCTCTCGCCATCTACTTGGACACTGCTCTCCAACCATTAGTTCAATCCATCGAAACATATCTTAAGGATACCACCCACTTTTTGAGAATCTTACTTTCATTACAACTGCCCGGGGAGAATCTACTTCTCTTTACAATGGACGTGAACAGCCTATACACCTCCATCCCGCACTCGGAAGGCATTGAAGCTATGGAATGGTTCCTATTGTCACACAGAGAAGTCAACATCCAAAATGTTTTCGCTTTGGAACGGCTCCATATCATTTTGTACAATAACTACTTTAGGTACAATGGACAATACTACCTTCAAAAATCCGGTACCTCTATGGGGTCCTCAGTGGCCCCATCCTATGCAAACATCTTCATGTATCACTACGAGAAAACATTTGTACTAGACAACCCCACTTAGAAAAACAAAATTGAGATTTGGTTGAGATAGATCGATGATATATTTGGTATTTGGAAAGGCACGGAGACAGAACTCTTGAATTTTTGGAACTACCTGAACACCTGTAACCCAAGAATAGGCTTCACAATAGAAATTGGCAAACCCTCAGTGAATTTCCTGGATGTCACAGTGGAATATACTGGCACAAATCTTAAAACAAAAATCTTCCGAAAACCTACAGATGTCAATAGCTGCCTACACCATGCGAGTCACCATCCGAAACACTTGAAAGACAATCTACCATATAGCCAGCTCTTACGGATCAAAAGGATAACCTCTGAGAATAATACATTACAGGATGAATATGACATCATGAGAAAAAGATTTCTAGATAGAGGATTTCCTCCAGAATCAATCAACAAAGCTATCACTCGGACTGAAGCTCAGGATAGAAACACTCTCCTACAAGGTCATCAAAAGACAGAAAATAGAAATCTAATACATACGCTTAGATATTCAAGCCAGAGTTTCCAAATAAAAAGAATAATCTACAAAAATTGGGAACTAATCAAATCCGATGAAACTCGTTCACATCTATTTCCAGATCCACCAATGATGGCATATAAACGTGGAAAAAATTTCCGAGATCAACTAATAAGAGCTGAAAGAGTGAAACCAACATCACAGAGGACATTAAGCAAACCAAAAGCTGGCACCTTTGCCTGTCTACACTGTCAACACTGTAACAATCTGATCAAAGGTGACCATATCGCCATCCACAGACAGGCAAAAAGATCTTTCTAAAGAACTTTGCAACATGTGATACAAAAAATGTTATCTATGCAATACGGTGGCCTTGTGGTAATTATTATGTTGGAAAGACAAACAGGAGAGCCAAAGATAGATGGACGGAACACAAATCCTGTATCAGGACAAAAAACACTAATTCACAGGTTTTCAGACACTTTCCGGATATGAGACATAACGTCTCCCAAATGATATTAGCAATACTGGAAGTTATATGCCCATTCAGCCGGGAAGGTAACTAACCCAAACTGCTAGCACAAAGGGAATTCTTTTGGATAAACAAAACTTGATGCGATGACCCCTTTGTGTCTACATGAAGAATATTACTTAGGACCGTTCCTGTAGACATACATCTAAGAGTCATAAGGGCCATTTCTTAATTCCTGTTCGTTTCCTTTATGTTTTTATGATCGAAAATAGTTAGTAATCTAAACTATATGTTGGTAGTTGGATACTATTACCAAAAATCTAGACAAGATTGTACACCCGGTGATCATGGGTTAGATGACTAACATTTTACTTTGCCACTAAAAGTATGCCTTGTATTTCATGCTTTTACTATACATTATGGTGGTTAGATACGGTTTTTGATTCCACATATATTATGAAATCTGGAAAAGAATGTACACCCAACTGTTATGGGGCAGATAATGATTATTCTATTATGTTGTTAAAATACGCTTTACACTCCATGCCTTTAACATATATAACAACGCTATTGCTCTATAGCAACCTCGAACATCAGAAGCCGACATTAATTGCAAAAATGTCCATTCTTGCATTAAGCCAAGTTAGACCACAATAGCCTCTTCTTCACTAACAAGCGCTCTTTTTTTCTTACAAACATTTATTCCCGGTTTTTCTAAAAAATAAAAATAAAAAAATTAAAAAAAAAAAATCACATTTTTGAAATAAATCTCCGCCTTTTACTTTAAATCCTAAGATACATCATTTGCAACCTCAGTATGCCAAGGTCCTCATTTTCAAACACAGTAACCACGTTGTAATTGTGTACGTCACTTATGGTGGCGCAGCTATTTACTTGTACAAATGTCAACCCTATGGCCTCAGAAACTACAATTTGTATTACTAGCCGTCACTATGACACAGCGCACGCAATCGCGAGTGACGTCATCAACTCTGGCGCCATGCGCGACTGACATCGTGCATGCGCGAGTGACGTCATGCAGACCACTTTTACATATATAAACACACTCGCGGTAGATGCGGTCAGAAAGCAGCGCTTCCGGACCGCATCTCCGCCACTGGACCATTTCGATACTCCTAATTGGTAAGTCTATACAGGCGTTACCTCCTTATGCCCATGTTCTTAACCAGTTCCTCAGATTCTAATATGCACATTCTCCCCTAGGAGACAAGAACCAGCTAATATTCGGTACAGATGTCACTTCAGTAAAGAAACTACTTGGAAACCACTTTCCCCCACCTGTAATAGAGCCACTTCTTCAGACCGTTAGAAGAGTGGTGAGTTATGCCCAGAATGCTCACATCATGTATATCCACAATGGTCAAAGATTAGGCAGTTGCTAAAAACACCACATCTAAATTTGAGTATTATGCTACTGGTAACACAGTGTGTTTAAACCGGCATTTTTGAGTACAACCCTGCCCATGCTAAAACTTCTTCCCGATACCAATAAGTGTCTATTACTAAAATTATTTCACAGTTCAGTATCATCAGACATCCAAGGACACTAGGGACTTGTCTATCTCTTGACTATTCTTGCTAAACATTTTCTTGTGTTTTTTGAATTTGAAAAAGAAAAAAACTGAAATTGGATAAAAAAACTTATTTGAATGAAAAATGTCATAAAACATTCTTTTGAATTTAGTATGACACTCATGTAATTCCCTTTCTATATATGTTCTTTATAGATGCTTGTGAACATTTTGTTGAAAATTTAAGCCCCTGATGAAGAGAATATGAATCTCGAAACACGTTTGGCCATCACAGAAAAAAAACAATAAAAAGGAGAAGACCCTTGTATTCTCAAAAAGCAAAATGATCTATTGCATTTCTTTATGAACTGTTGTCAAAATCTTGAATCACTAGAGAGTTTCAAAACTTTGTTTAACTCAACTAGGCTTTATGCCATCTAGAAAGTGTGCAGGGGACGCAGTTTTCCATAATTTGGATTTCTTTTTGTTCTCTATTGTATTCCGGCCCAGATACCAAGGCCGAGTCCTTCTCCCCTGCACCTTGAATCCTACTAAAACACACCCTATGAATTAGAATATTTATATAGAATTGCTATTTGAATACTGGTGTGCAAGTGTACTTCTGTGTTTTTTCACAGCCAGCATGAAAACCATTTGCATACTTGCATGTTAGCTGCCAACAGCCAGAATGAAGATGGGTTTTAGCGTGGCATCCTGCTGCCAAACAATTGGCTCAGACAGTATACTTTTTTTACAGTTGCAATGCAATGCTGGTATCCATTTGGCATGGGCAAAATAAAAATGTTTGTTGTATGGTGGAAATATTTATATTACGGCCATTTCAGCACGAATGTGTGCTTTACTGTGCAATGCTGGCATACACCTGGGAGATGGTCCTTATGGTTTTTCTTTGGACACATCCAGCATTAAAATGTGTTGGATATTGCTGTCATGTACTGTTGGCGACCTGCATCTTAATAATAATAATTAGTAAAGTTTTTAAAGTTTTTAAAGTAAATAATAATTATGTTTTCATGTGCACTACAGAACAGATTGTAAATGTTATTGTCTTTTTAATATATAATTTTAAGATGCAGCATTTCAACATTCTTTAAAACGTTTTCTCAGGAGGTAGGAGGGAGAAAGAAGAGTACACCCTTTTTGCACATTCACAAAAGCCTGGACACCTTTAAAGGGTTATAGCGCACTCACTGCGCTTGAGAAAATTCAGGAAAAACCCTGCTCACTTAAAAAGTCGACATAGTTGCCAACATTTTAGCATTTCTACATTTCACAACTTTTGCCTCTGGGCCAGACCTTGCAAAGATGGGTAGTCCTCATGTTCATTTATTGGGTATTTATAAAGCGTCTATACAATAAATGGGGCTTCAAGGCGCCACAAGACAAACAAGAAGGGGGTGGGAAACAGGAAAAAAAACAGTAATGGTCCTACTAGGCCTTGTGTCATTCGGATTGTGCAGATGCAGCAAGTAGTACACGGTGGAGGTCGGGCGGAAGGGATAAAGCTAGGGTGGGAGGGAAGTGTGGGGCAGAGCGGAGGCATACACGTGCAATGCGGGGTGAGAAGAGGGCCAATGGAGATGCACAAGTGCTAAGGGGAGGCCAAGTGGGCAAGTGCCGGGGGATGCAGGGAGTGAGGACCACATGCTAAGTGCGAGGACGGGGGTGGACCGGGCTCAGTAGAGCAGCACACCCGCCAGGCTAGTAAGGCAAAGGGGGCCCGGAAGGGCAAGTGCAGCTGGGGCGTGGGGGGCTGGGGTAGACTGGTCAAGGAGGGCCTGGTGCCCTGCAGGACTCAGAAAGAACCAGGCAGCCAGTCTGTGCAGCAGAGATGGGCATTAGCAGGGGAGGGGGAAACGGAAGGAAGAAGAGAAAAGGAGTGTCTTGAAAAGCTTGCAGAATTTAAGGAGATCTGACTCAAGCCTGAGAGGGACAGGGAGGCCATTCCAGAGAGGAGCCTGCAAAAGAGCAAGATCTACCCCACACCCCCACTCTCTGCTTGGACAAGCGTCTGATCTGCAGAAAGTTGGAGGAAGACCAAAGTTCTCCAGCATGGGGATATTTAGGGAGAGAGAATTGGATGTAGCGGGGTCCCAGGCCCCAGAAAACCCTGTGGATAATGCAGAGGGTCTTGAACTTCATCCTCGCAACCACCGGGAGTCAGCAGAGGGATTTTAGAGCTTGAGAGCTGCAGTCCCTGGGCTTGAGACCAAGGATACATCTTGCAGTCTTATGCTGGATTATTTGAAGGGGGGTGAAGGGAGGATAAAGGCAGATTGAGGAAGCATCTGTTGCAGTAGTCCAGCCTAGAGAGGACCAGAGTTCTGGTGACATGAGTTTCTGGGAGGAAGGTGAAGAAAGGGCCAAGTTGAACCTGGGACTGTCAGTCAGATAGAAAGGAGGTCAACTATTCCTGCGCCAGGTCCATGATGCCAACGGCATCACAGAGCCGATTTATAAGTGGCGTTGACTGGCCGTATCAAAGGCAGAAGAAAGATCAAGAAGGATGAAACGGAAAGAGAGTTGGAATCGAGATTTGAGAGAAAGTCTTCACAGGTGTTCAGCAGAGGGGTTTCCGTGCCTCTAGCTACTCTGAAGCTGGTGGTCGTTGAGGAAGCCAACAGATTCAGGGTGGTGGATCAGTTGGGAGAAGACCAACTTCTCCAAGAGTATGCCCAGGAAGGGGTTAATGGAGATGGGGTGGTAGTTATCTGGGCAAGAAGGGTGGGCAGAAGGGTTTTTAGGGAGAGGGTGCACAAGGGAGTGCTTGAAGGGGAGCGGTAGTGGTAAGGAGCCAGTGGCAACAGAGGAATTGCAGAAAGCAGCCAAGGCTGGAGCAAGGGGGGCAATGCTCTTGATAGTTCGGGAGGAGCAGGGGAACACTTGTTTGGAGGTGACCATCATAGAGAGGACTTGTTTAGAGACCTCATCCGGAGCTATGAGGGAGAAGGAGGAGAGTTGGAGGGAAAAGGGTGGTGGGGCCAAGGGAGGCCTGAGAGCAGACGAGGGAGGGGAGAGGGAGGGTAGAAAAGAAGGACAGGATGTCCTGAGTTTTAGTTGTGATGTGGGCGGCCAGACCAGTGCAGAGGGCCTGGGATGGAAGAGAAGTGGTGGAGACTGCAATAGGATTGGCGAGTTCCTTGCAGATTTTGAACAATTCTGCTATGTCGTTGGTGGCCCCAGAGATGCAGGCTTGGATATGGGCCCTCTTTTTCGAGCGTATGGAGAGTCTGTATTGCCTTTGGAGCAGGCAGCAGGCCAGTCTATCTGTGGGTGAATGTTCTTGATGCCAGTCACTTTCTTTCAGCAACTCTGCACTTGTATTTCAGAGAGGCTAGGTCGGAGTCATACCAGGTGTTGCGCTTGGAGCCAGGCTTCATGAGAATCCTCATAATAGGGGCAAGGATGTCCAGGGTGATGGGGATGGAAAGGGGAAGGTTAGCAAGGGCTGAATCAGTGTGAGTCGGTGGCTGGAGTGGGAGGGGGAATGAATGTGGCAGCAAAAGCAGCAACTGACACTCGTTTCATCAGTCGAATGACAGAGGAGGAGACTGGCAGTGTGGGCAGAGGCTTAGTCGAGAGACCCAAGAGATCCAGATGAGAGGACAGGAGAGCATGGTCAGACCAGGAGAGAGGTGTAGTGAGAGGGTTGGAGATGGGGATATCTGCTGAGATGAGCGCATCCAAGGTGTGTCTGGCTGAGTGTGTCGGACTGGAGGGAAGAAGCATGAGGGAAAGTCACAGAGGCTGCAGAATAGTCCAGTGGCTGCATCAGGAGAGTCAAGGGGAATACTGAAGTATCTGAGGAGGAGAAGCTTGGAGGCAGAGGCCAGGAGAGAAGAGGTGAGGTTGGACCACTTTGAAAGTAAGAGTGAGACTGGACCAGGTGGCCAGAGTCAGCAAGAGGATAGGGGAGACATCAAGCCTGCAGACAAGGCATTCGAAGGAAGAGTAGGACTGAGTGGGTACGATAGTAGCAGGGACCCATTCAAGGAAGTTCAGGCCCGCTCCGCCTTCAGACCAGTTAGGCCTGGGCTTAGAGAGGATCTTGTAGCTCTCAGGGAGGAGCGTGTCAAAAACAGTGACCGAGCTGGCAGTGAACCACGTCTCGGTGAGAGCGAGGACATCAAGGTCAAAATCTTCAATACATCGTTATTGGAGCGTTTAATGGCAGAGAGAGAGAGTTGAGAGTAGCTAAGTGAAGCTGGTTGCCACCTTTGAAGGTCTTCTGAGGAAGGGTACAGGGATGTGATACACCCATCGGTGGTCACGAAGGGGCCAGAGGGGTGGCAGGAGAAGGGAGGAATTTAATGAGAGACAGAAGACGCCCATCAAGGATGAGGAGGAGTTTGGGCTGAGAGCCCTGGGTCATGACAGTGCCTTTCTGGTAGACATTAATGATGCACCTAGGAGATGGGAAGTGTGCCTAGAGTACTTCCCATCTGGTTCCATCATCAATGGGTGAAGAAGAGAAAGGGGAGAGGACTAAGACCATATGGGGAATCTATAGGGCCGGCGAGGCAGCGACAAAGAGAATGTCAGTGACAGTCTGCCTGGAAAAAGCGTTGACGAAGGAGTCGGCGATGGGCAAGCCTGGGTTGGAGACCAGGAGATCTTTCTTGAACTGTTTCCTCCCGGGCTTCAAAACAAAAGGTAGGATAGGTGATTGAGTAGCAGTTAGGGTAAATAGGGTGGATGGAGAGCATCATGGAGAGAGAGGACAGAGATGGAAGGGGGAGAGAAAGAAACTGCACAATGAACTCACCAGGTGGCCTAGCAGCAAGAAGGCACAGACAAATCAGGTACACAACGTCACACAGGTCGCCAAACGGGGTATTGCGGTTCTCCAGCAACAAAGGAGGAAGGAAGGAAGGCAACTCAGGTGGGATGAACCCTTCTCTGGAATACCAGTCAGCAGACACCATACACTGTCCAACTTGATGAAAACGCTCTGGCCCTACCAGGCAGGGGCCTAGAGGAGTTTGTCCCGGCTAACCCCACAGAGAGAAGGTACAAAACCCCCACCCCCTTCTATGGACCCACAGGGTCATAGATCCAGGGGACAGGAACCAGCTGTTTAGGCGCTTATGTTCATCAGGGAGGGGCAGAGTGCAATGGGGGGATAGTGGGTGTAGTTCACCATTGTAAAAGGTGGCAATCCGGAGCAAGCCACCAGCATGGGACACTGCCTCACAGCACCTCCACAGTATTCACTAGGTAACCTGAGATCTGTTGCCCCCCCAATCTCCAACTGGGTTATTCTTGTTATCTAGCTTGGGTCCTTCACAGCGCCCCCTTAAGGTGCAACCAGATAAGAGTTAATTTGAAAGGCAGGGGCTGGAAGCCTTCAAGAACCCAATGTCCATAGGCACATGTGCATGGGGAAGCAGAACATCACAGAATTAATTTGTACTCAAGTAGCCCGGATGGCAAGAAGTACACTGTGCAGTGTCTAGTAGGCAGAAGCGTGGAGCTGTTCTCACCGACAGCTAAAGAAGAGGGCTTTTAGTAGAATCTTGCTCCATGCTGGGTTGCGCATGTACACAAACCTGGAGCCTATCCGTCCCATCCAGCCATGGAGCCAGTGTGGTGCTTCACGGTGGGGCAGAGATGAACGCACAGCCCGCCAAGTGTGCGCTGCTCTCAGCGTTGTAGATGTGTTTGCCGCAGATGGTGCCGGGGATCAGGGGAATGCGGCAGTCCCTGCATCAGGGGGTTTGGAAGGGAGAGGGGGGGTGGAGTCATACAGCCCCAAACAAGCCAGTACAGCAGGGCAGAGGCAACCCTGCTCTGCCATGCGGACATCTCCTCCTCGAGCTGCACTGCAGGTCTCCTAGCAAAAGCGCTCCAGCGGGGGAAACGGCGGCCTGACCAAGTCGCCTTCACAGGTATACCGGGGCCGCAGGGAGTCCCCCCACACCTCTGCCACCATGGTCGAACGCTGCAAAGAGGTCACTGCTCCACACCGGATGAGTCGCGCCTGTCCCTCCGACTCCGGTTATAAAGGCAGACACCATCTTCAGACGCAATTAGACTCATCACCCATAACTCTGCCAGTCTTCACCTGGTTCAGGGCTGGTAAGGGGTTGATAGATTGATATTGGTATAATTAGGAAACTAGGAGCCAATCTTAATTTTTTTTTGTTGCTGAGTAAGGTTACAGATTACGGTTTCTTCCAAGAACGATTTCTGTGGTGGTAGTAGAAAAAAAATGACATTTGAAATAACGCATTTTCAAAATCTACCTTGTGTTACGATCAGAGGGCCCACTGTGGTGGAGTGCGGGGCCCTCCTAGATCTGGGCCCTGCGCGCAGGTGGATCGCGCAAGAACAGACACTGGAGACGTCCGCCTGTTCCGGCGCTCCGGCGCGAACTGCCGCCGGGCGTCGCCTTTATTAACTAGCGCGCATGCGCCGGCTCGCGGGCCGCGCATGCGCGTTGCGTGTACCACGTACACAACATCCCTCCTTTTTCCCCTCAAACAACAAAACACTAAACATGAGGAGCCAACGTGGCTCAAAACATTTTATACTTAACAGACTTGATTGCTCAGGCTGCTGAGTCCATAATGAAGTCTTGGAACCTTTTTGGGGGGCGGCGCCCTTCCCTGCGGGGGTATCTGGGCGGGCCCCTTTCGAGGTTCTCTGGCCTTCCAGGATCTCCGGGCAGTTCACCGTTTTCCGGCGGCGCTTCTGCCGCCAGCCCTTGGCCGGGACCCGGTTCTTCTTCTGAGGTTGTTGGTCCTATGCGTTTGAAGGAGGACACATTTCTGGTCACCGTCCCACGCGCGTTTGCCGCCGTGACCATGGATCCTTTGACGTGGGTTACTCCCATCGGTTGTGTTTCATAAGTAATTGAGAGTTTCCCCTCCGGCTTCCTGTTTCGGACAAGGACGGTGTCTCCTACTGCTATCTCTTTCTCCGGCAGCTTCCGCCTCATTGTCTCACTCTCGTTTCTCGCGGCCCTGTCTGCTGCCACCTGTGCGTCGTCGATCACCCCAGGGCATCGTTCACCCGCTTCCGGTATCAGCCTTCTGGGTATTCGCTTGAACAGTGCCTCGGCGGGCGCGATTCCGGTGGACTGATGTGGGGTGGACCGGTACTCACGGAGAAAGTCAATTAGGTTGTGGCGCAGGTCTTCTCCCCCATTGACAGAGATGCGAAAAATTTTGTTAAGCGTCCGCATGAAACGCTCAACCTCTCCATTGGCCCTCGGCCACAGCGGGGTCACCTTGCGGTGCTTGATGCCTCGTTCTGCGCAGTATCTGGCAAAACGCTGCCCTTGGAACGGGGCTCCATTGTCTGAGCAGATCTCGAGTGGGAAGCCGTGGGTGGCGAAGATTTTGTCCATGGCCAGGATGGTGTGGTCGCTGGCGGTGGATTCCACGAGTTCCACCTCCGGGTACCTCGACCACTGGTCTGTCACTACTAAGAAGTATAGGCCTCTACCGGTCGAGCCGAAGTCTGCGTGAACGGTCCCCCACGGCACATCGCTCCGTTCCATGGCTCGAATGGGCGGGCTCTTTTCCGCCGGACTCGTGGCTTGGCAGGGGATGCAGGTCCTTACGAATTCGGTCACCCTGTGCTCCAGGTCGGGGAACCAGACCTTCAGCCTTAGGCGCGCCTTCATCTTAGCCATGCCTTGATGCCCTGTGTGGGCTAGCTGGAGGACTTTCGCGACCAGGGACCTGGCGATCACGATCTGGTCTCCCGCAGTAGCAGGCCGTCCGTGGACACCGAGAGCTCGTGTCTAGCTTTCCACAGTAGTTGTAGGTCTCTCTGCACCTCTGTTTCTTCTGGCGTTGTTCTGGAGGACGTCACGCCATTCCCCCGTGGCTACCGCTCTTTTCACTCGCAGGAATGCCTCGTCAGAGTTCGAGTCATCCGCAATGTCCTCCCTCGACAGGGCCACTGGCAGGGCCGATTCAACGACAAGATGCACTGCGTCCCCAGCGTCAGACAGCTCCACGGGACTCTGGGCGTTTCTCGTGCCGGGGTGGCGGGACAGGTAGTCCGCGGGATTATGGGTGCCTGGGCGGTACACCAGCTTGACGCCGTATTCGATGAGCGACAGCATCCATATTTCGATACGGGGAGGCGGCTTGGAAGATGTGCCAGACAGGATGGGAATCAGGGGTTTATGGTCTGTGACCACGACAACCGGTTTGCCGAGGATGTATATCCTGAAGTGTTTGCACCCCCACAGGATGGCGAGGGCCTCTCTCTCAATTTGTGAATAGCGTCTTTCCGTGTCGGTGAGGGCCTTGCTGGCGTACGCTATGGGTCTCATGGCCCCCAGTTCGTCGGCCTGCATGAGGACTGCCCCTAGTCCTACAGGGCTGGCGTCAACTACGATCTCCGATTCCCGGCTGGGGTGGAAGTAGGCCATTGTCTCCTGCTCTGACAGGGCCTCTTTGATGGCATTGAAAGATCTTTGTTAAGTCGCTGTCCATTGCCACGGCACGTCATTTCTGGTAAGCGCCCTCAGTGGTTCTGATAGGGAGGCTAGGTCTTTGATGAATCGGCCGCAGTAATTGACCATCCCCAGAAAGCTCCGAACTTCTGCTGGAGATGTGGGTGGGGGCGCATCTCTTATGTCTTTTACCTTCCCAGGGTCTGGGGAAATGCCGCCTGCATGAAAAGTGAACCCGAAGAACTCCAGCCGGTCTTTAAGGAACTCGCATTTTTCGCGGTGCAGGGTTAGTCCTACCGCCTGGAGCCTCTCAAACGTGCGCTCAAGCCTTTTAAGGTGTTCGCTCTCTGACTTGGCGAAGACTAAAATGTCGTCGGACATGTTGATGACACCCTTCAGACCGGACAGTGCTCCTCTTATGGCGTTCTGGAAGACCTCAGCCGCGGATGAGATCCCAAAGTTAAGCCTCTTGTATTGGTACAACCCCTCGTGCGTCGTGAACGTCGTAATGTACCTCGACTCGGGGTGCAGTTCCAGTTGATGGTAGCCAGATCTGAGGTCCAGTTTGGAGAAGACTTTAGTTCCTTGGAGTTCACCGACGATATCATCCAGGGTGGGTGTGAGGTGGCGTTCCCTTTTGATGGCGGCATTTGGGAGCCTCATGTCCACGCAGATGCGCACGGCCCCTGGTTGTTTCGGCTTTGGGGCTACTACGATGGGCGAAACCCAAGGGGTGGGGCCTTCTACCCGTTCGATGATGTCTCGGTCAATCAGTTGTTGCAACTCCTCCTCCACTTGGGCCCTCAGGTGAAAGGGAATTCGGCGGTGTTTGAGGGCTGTCGGCCTTACAGACTTGTCGATGTGCAGGCGAATAGGGACTGCGTTCAGTTTGCCGATGCCCTTGAAGAGACTCTCGAACTTGTGTAGCATGCTTTTCAGATCAGCGTGGTATACCCCAAATGTGAAATGGACAATATCGAGCGCTTCCGACGCTGCACAGCTCAGCAAAGAATGTGGGCTGACGTCGGTGACGAAGAACCTTGCTTTGATGGAGTTTCGCCCATGAGAGACCGGGGCAACAAACGCACCCTGGATGGGTAAGGGGGTGTCCCCACCGAATGCATATATCCTTGCTGTGGATGTCGACAGTTCTGTTGGGCCTGGCAGGGCTACATAGTGTTTGGTGGCTAGCACGCAGACTGAAGCTCCGGTGTCAATGAGGATGGGGGTAGGAATGTCATTGATGTTGACAGTGCACGTGGGTTGGCGCCTCGTGCTGGGACCTTCCGCGATGCTGGAGATGAAGAAGACTTCTTCCTCCTCCTCTTCTTCTTCTTCCGCAAGGTCTAAGTCTTGCAGGCCCTGATCAATCGAGGAGATGCCTCTCACTCTGCGGGTACCTCCTCGCCCCACTCTCTCTGGTCCTCTCACTGCTGCAACCGGGGAAGCCGCACGGCACACTCTGGCAAAATGACCCGGTGTACCGCACCGGGCGCATGTCTTTGACTTCGCCGGGCAGTCACCACTGTGGGGGAGGTCATACCCACAGTTCGAGCACGATGGGGCGTTGCCTGGTGTGGACGTGGTGTCAGGCCTTTTCGGCGCCCATCTCGACCTACCCGCAGCCGACCGCCCTACTGCGAACGCCTCTTCGTTGTGTCCTGGTCGCGAGGCAGCGTCCTTTTTCGCGCCTCTAGCCTCTGCCAGCTCATGTGCTCTGCCCAGGTCTAGAATCTGTTGGAGGGTCAGGCCAGGCTCCCTCAATACTTGCCTCCGAAGTTTTCCGGAGCTGCACCCCTGTAGTAGTTGGTTGCGGACCATTTCCTCCTCATCGGCCCATCTGCAGGAGGTCGCCAGGTGTCTCAGGCGGGCGCAGAATTTGTCTAGGGTCTCATCGTCCAGTTGTCTCTCGGCGCCCATGACAAACCTGTCAAAGTCTATATTGGCCATGGGTAGGAAGTGGTCTTTGAGTGCCTGCTTGACCGCGTCGTATGTGACCGCGGGGATGACGAGGGAGTCGTAGATCTTGTGGACTTCTGCGCCTGCTGAATAGATCATGGTTGCAATCTTTTCGTCATCATCGACTACCCCAGCTGCCCTAAAGAACATGTCCAGTCTCTTGACCCACAATAGCCACCTCGGGCCTAGTTTGGAAGGGGGGCCAGTGGCATCGAATTCCGGCATGGGGGCCAGGGAGCTGCGAGCTCTGCGGGGGATTGGGGCTGCAGCACCCTCATCGTCGGCACCTTCACCCATTTCAGTGCCCCGTACTCACAGTTGGCTGTCTCGGGAGAAGATGGCTTGTTTCGGCCTCGTGGTAGGGTTGGGTGCGAAATCCCCTTCTTTCTTCTTGGTTGCCACAGTCTTGCGCCTGCAGGACTGTGGGCGTTTCAAAAATTGTTCACTGGTGACTCTTGACGCCGTTGGCGAGTGGCGCACGAGCACCCTGTCGGGCCGCAACCACTGTCGCCACGTGTGACGGGGAGCGGGTGGAAGAGAAAATGGCCGCCGGTGCTCCGTGGGTCCGTGACACGGTAGATTTCCGTCACTCCGTGGTTGTCGGGTACGGAAATAGACCGTACCTCCTCGTCGCCAGTGTTACGATCAGAGGGCCCACTGTGGTGGAGTGCGGGGCCCTCCTAGATCTGGGCCCTGCGCGCAGGTGGATCGCGCAAGAACAGACACTGGAGACGTCCGCCTGTTCCGGCGCTCCGGCGCGAACTGCCGCCGGGCGTCGCCTTTATTAACTAGCGCGCATGCGCCGGCTCGCGGGCCGCGCATGCGCGTTGCGTGTACCACGTACACAACACCTTGTATGATTCTTCTACCCTAAGGATGACTGCCTGAAAAGGGGTTGGGTACCCAAGGGTCAAGAAGATGGGCTACTCATTTTCTTAAAAAGAGCAAACATGTTGATCGGTCTCCACGATATGAACCAATGCTCAAATGCGTAAAGACTGGCAAAGCAAAATATGAAGGAATAGTGCTTACTCTCAATTCTACACAGACACAGCACACAATTTCTTACTGGCCGAGAGTCAACCATCTCTAGTGGAGCACCGGCTTACTTATTTTGATCCCTGGCTCAAAGAAAGTATACAACCGAATCTTTGATTAGATATAAAAAATTTTAAAAAGCTCAGTCCACGAAATTCCTACCTCTGAAGGAGGCCACATTATACTCCACAAATGCCAGGTTTCACAGCATTGGTGTGGGCTTCAGCTTAATGCAATTCTCATTTTTCTTCTGGAAGATTCAACCCGGCACAGCTACACCACTTATCGCGATACCCTCGTGCGTCGAGGGATAATTAAGAAGCCATCGTCCGGACGCACAGCCACTTTGTGGCTAGTAATTAGTTAGCCTAGCTGCGTGACCATTATCTGCAGCCACTTTAAAAATATATGGCGGCCATTGTAGACACCTAGTTCGGTTTTCTAACACAAACAGCTGACGTACCCAACAGTGCCGTGCCACTGAAAAGTAAACACACTAATGGTTGCTAATGGTTTGGCGTCTGTGTGAGGCGTTGTGGTGGTGAATACATGGGCTGGGGAGGGTATCTGGAGGAGGGGCGGCGATGGTCAATAATGCAAGCAGGGGCAAGTACAATTGTCTTGGCTGTGGCTTGTGGATAGCTTCCCATCTACACTTGCGCTTTATAAATCCCATACGTACGTAAGATGTTATCCTGCACCTAATTTTACAGGTCAAGCTTTGCGTGGGTTGTCCTTCGTCTGTGTCACGTTTATTTGCAGTTGGCATCTTTGGTTTCTTTTACCTCATGTGGGTGTCGTTTCCATTTCTATAGTTAACACCATTTTTATTTCGTTGTTTACACCGAACATTCCGTCAAACTGGACACAGATTTGAAAAGCTGGTTTGTAGAAAGCGTTTGTACTTAACACAAGGCCACAGAATGTCCGATAATTAACGTGTAAAAAAAACGTACACAGGGAGCCACAACTTTCCCATGCACACTGCAATGTAGAGTGTCACATTGCGGTTCGGTGGGCCGTTGCCATACAGGGATTGGTCGCTTGGAAAGATTACTGGCTCAAATGGCGGACTCCTACCTCACAGCTGCATCGAGACTAGTGAAGGCATGTTCTTATGGTCCAACACCATGACCGGCCACCTCTCAAAGCAGAGGTGTTAGGAGGGGTGGGGGTTACTTTTAGTTATAGCTCCGCATAGAAGTTCAGGGGCTACAACCAAAAGGCTATAGCTAGCCCCCAGTCCCGACATTCCAGTCATTAGCAAGGCCGTATCTTTCCCAGAGCTTTCAACATCCCCGTCTCAAAGAGACCCAACATTGGGAGGAGCAAATGGGCTTTTTTAGGCTTTCAGAAAACACCTACATCTTTAAGAGTCCACTTAACCCTGTTCTTGCCAAAGTGACCAGAAGAGAAAGGGGTGCTGGGGCGTGGCCGTTTCAACACTATTCACAGGTCTGCCAGTTATACATTCCACACAGTCTCAAAAATTCAACAAGTGGGCCACACAACTGTCCGCGAGAAATCAACCAATGTCAAACTAGTTACACGCTGCGTTTTTTGGGGGCGGGGGTCGGACAAACAATTCCAAACTTGCACATTTGGCAGTCATGCTGTTATTTTGGAAGTAAAAAATGCTTTCAAGCTTCTAGGGAAAATAGAAATTAGAACATAGGCAAACAGTCGGGTATATTGGTCCCCGGCCTTTCGGTTTCTCAAGCCTATAAAGCAAGCAAACCTATAGTAGCAAAGAGATGTGTACAGGTGCCAGTGTGGCCACAGGAAGTGTCCCTGCGGGAGTGCAAGGACAATAAAAGCACCACCAGGCTTTGAGAAAACGTCTGGAGCGCTGCTCTGCAAGCCAGATTTTAAAACACACTGGACTCAAGTGGGGGGTTGGGAGGGAAGGGGCGGGCGTCTTACTTACTAGCTCCTGTTTTTATCTGTCTTTCTGGACTGAAAAACGTCCCAAAAAGGGCGAAGGAAAAAGCATGCACTCCACTACGATTATAGGGCAGACTTCAGACCAGCAGGAAAGGTTTACCAATGTGCTGGCCAAGGTCCATTCAAGAATCCAAGATCTCTCGCTGTGCCAAAAGTCCTGCTGGTTTTCTTGGACTTTAAGTTCTGCCCGTTTATGAGGATGTGGTTGGAAAGGTTGGCGCTTTGACTAGATGCACCACAAGCCAAAGCACACAGTGGAGGCAGTGCCATTTCAGGGTGCGCTCACACAGTAAATAGTTGAATATAATAGGTAGCCATGAGCTAGGTGATGCCTGGCTAGTACATGGAGCCAGAAGAAGGGGATATGAAATTAGCGGACCATATATTGTACATTTGAACCTTGCAACAGTGAATGGATGAATACAAGTGTACATATCAAATGAGAACGTGAAGGAGCACCTTGAAGCGTCTCATGTGCTTGACGGAATTACCAATAATGATCTCGGACCCAAATAACCGGACAGACTCAAATAATATGACAAAGTACTACTTTATTGTCAGCTCAAATAAAGCAGGGCAAGCTAGCGAACAATGAAATGTAGTGCTCACAGTCAGCCTCAACATTTGATTAAACAAAGGCTTTATACTTCGATGTACCTCAGCTATGACATCATCCTATGTGGTAAACTAATACCTATTGAAGGTAGGGATTGTTTAAGGGAACATATGAACCTATAACTCAAATATTAGTATCATTACTGGAAGCCCCTTATCTGGGAGGCACACCTTGCACCACCTCCAAATACGTATAATACAGATTATAACAGAATAACAGCACCCGATTGGCCTGTGCAACATTGTATAGCATGTTGCTACATAGAGCCCTATGCTTGGTTGGCATTCTCTCCCAAATTTGGAATTCTGGCTTGTTAGCAGCATGTAAGCTAAATGAAACTCTGGTGCAGAGAACATCAGCCTACTACCCACTTGCCCAATTAGTCCATCATCAGTCAGGCCCTAAACCAAGGCTTCTACCTTGCAGCCTGTTCTCTGCTCTGGGACTTTCAAGTCAGTGTAGTTACACCATTACCTTAGTCTGGGGTTTATTGAATAGCTCTTGTTTTCGACTTCTGAATCACGTGCAAGAACACCACAATTTCGCCTGTTTCGACCTTTTATTTAATACCATTTAATTCAATTAGGCTGGTTGTCATTACTCCTCTTGGCCTCTGGAGACTTGGTTGCTATACCGCACATAGGCTTTCTGCGTCTTTTGTTGTCCATACTCAGCACTTGCAGAGGTTTTCTTCACTACTTAATGTAAGAGAAATATGTCTTGCGTACATGTTTCATCCTCTTGACTCCCTTTGAGCTTTGCAATTATTCCTTGATATAGTGTAGCATCCTTGATTCCCAGGCCATTAGACTCCTCTTTATTCCTCACACAAAGCTGTTTTTTCCAGCGTCTGACTCTGCAGCCCTGGTCTGACGTAGTAGCTTGATTGGCGTCAACATGACTCTGGCGCCCATCTTTTTCTCATGGCTGCTTTAACCACGTTACGTTATTTTCTTCTGCAGCAAGCTTCTATATGTCTCATCTACCTTGCGTTTCTGCATATGTATATTCACTTAGTCTCTGCCCACTTATTACTTTGGTGCTCATGATTTCTTTATCTTCAGTTACATGCTTCTCTTGTTACTTCAGTTACACCTTCATTCTTTAAGTATTTGCATATCATTTCAGTGCGTCCGTGTGCCTTTCCTTCATGACGTCACTTTGCAACCGTCTGACTTTCTTTGCAGCTCTCCAAGGCTTAGTGGCTCCTGAAAATCTCCCACTACCCTTTCAGTTTGAGGGTACATTCGATATGGTTGTCTGAGTGCATATTGTCTCTCATACACTCGATGCGGCATTGGGACAATACCTGGTGTCACACATGGGGCTCTTCTACTGCTGTTCCAGTACGACGGTGGTGATGTGGTAAAGTATCAGTGACGTACATGTCTGCTCCTCTATATTAACAAATGTAGGCATAGCAGGGTACAAAATAAAACAGACAAATTACATCTGACATGGAACAACGGACACTCCTTGCAATCTTGAAATAAAGCCTGTGGAAGTGTTGTTCTTCCCATGTACAAGAGAAGTACGGGGCAGGGAGGTGTAAGACATCTGCCCACACCAGAGAATTACCCAACCACAGGGTATACATGTAGTCCTTGTGGGATCACTCTTCTGCAGCATTTGGCAGAATAGGCCAGGAAATGCGAAGCGTTTCTTCTCGAAAACGCTACCTAATATTTAACTTTTACCAACGAAGGAACAGGATTTTGAAATAAGTTCTCATTAAAACATGAAAAATTAAATGTAGGAAAGAAAAATAATTACAAAATAAAACGTTATAGTATGGAGCTTGGTCTCTTACATTTTGCACCTCTTGAACAATTTATCTATTCTCTCTTAACACAAATACAGCCCATTGCTAAATCCTAAAAAAACATCATCAAAATGTACCACAATTGGCCAACAGCTTTTGCATGAAAATTCAAAAATGAATAGCAGCAAGAAGGGCATTTGGTTGCATTTCCGAAAAGGGTGAAGAAAAAAAATTCCGATTAGGTTTAGAGCCCACGAGTTGTTGCATATTGTACAACCTGACTTCTTGAACACTCCTGCACTCGAGTTCTGTTGCAATAGGAGGGTCTATTTTCCAATTACCTTATAGCAACTTATTTTTGTACTCATTAAAAGACGGCAAATGAAAAACAACAGGGGGTATCTAAGACAAACGATATTAGCAAGTGCACAGAGTTCCTTAAAGAAGAAAATGCTATTTTAAGGAAGGACATTCATGCTAAAGGTCACTGCTCCACTAAAAGGCCCTGACATTTCTGAGATGTGGGATGTTTTTACCCATGCATCCAAGCCCTACCATAAAACTGTGCAGTACTGGCATGGAAAACATCATGATGGCCAGAACTCCCCAGAGAGTGCACAGGGAAAACCTGAAGAATAGGCTGCCACCCATTTTTGCCTATGCTGTGAGCACAGGAGGGCACTGCCTAAAACCACCATTGGGCAACACACACAGTAGCCTGAAACCATTGGGAATGGCAATGCTGATTGCCAAAAAGCAACTCAGAACTGTGGGGAATTCATTTTCTGAATCCCAAAAATGGTTGCAATACTGGTAATCGCCACTATCAGAAAGCTGGCGTTTTAAAACCACCAGACTTTTGTGTAAAACTGAACAGAGGAACCCAAACCAGACCAAGCAAAGACTTGCTAAGAGGTGGATACAATGTAAAACTATATTCTGAAAGGACTTGAAGGAAGTAATTATTTAATGTATAGGTAAAAATTGTAAGTTTGATTTAAACTGGGAACTAAAGTGACATTTAGCTGAATTCTGCCTGACAATTACCCCCGACAGGAGAAACCTGCTCAGCCACTCTTCCCAGGCCTAGCTGCATCCTGCTTCCCCACCAAAAGGAGTTGACACCTCTCTGATTAGATCACAGGAGGGGCTCCGCAGGAGGTTGAACAAAGCCTCGTCCTGGACTCAGGCAAATGTTATATTGGGGGCCGTAAAGTGGGTTCCTCTTGGGAGAAGTGGGAGGAGAAGTGCCTCCGGGAGCCACCCGAGCTGGAGGCGGGGGCAGACAGAAGCTTCCCCCATGTGCTTTGGAAGCTAAACCACACCCATCTGGGCCAGAGCATAATTTTAAAAAGATAGATAACTCATAGTGCGGACTTGTCAGAATTATATAAGTAATATCATTATTCTTGTGATTTTTCTGTGCACGTTTTAAGAGGTGTTAGGACCCTGTGGTGTATGCTGGGGGGTTGCTAGCGGAAAATAGGGTCTTACTCCAAATGTCTGCATGTTAAAAATCTGACACTTCATCAATTAATGTCCATACTCCTTGCGCACATGTGTGTAATTTTTGGTAAATGTCCGATATTGGTAAACCAGTCAAAAAGCGCAAAATGTTGTCATTTTGGAATGCAAGCCCCCAGGAAGATCAGAGGCGGACAAGCATGAACCATAAGGAATATATAATGTGTACATGTAATTTCAACAAATTGTGTATCTGGGAAATATGTATTTGAATCAAATATAGATTTGTGGGCAAATTGACCAGAGGAGGATCCTCTGACCCATAAACAGACATCGTCATGATGACAATCCATTTCCTTCCCCCAATCATGGGAGAGGGGAGAATTGGGCCAATGACAAGTAGAGAGGGGCAGGCTCAGTTATGCCACGCACACACCCACTTCCAAAACACATAAAAAGAGACTGCTGGGACAGTGTCAGAATATGCTGAAGTTCCTTCCCCCTGAGACTCCTCACCTGGGTCTTCAGTGGGATTTGATGGCCTCGGTCTCCTTCTTCTTTCCGTCTGGGGACTCTCTCTTTCGTCACTTGACTTGATAGTCCTTCTTCCCTTCTTGGTTTCGAAGAGATAGGGACGTTCTCCCCCCGAGGCCACCTTGCCCGCCTATGGATCTGGCAGTCAGGTGAACCCAGGGGAGTCCGTTCCTCAAACAGGGAAAAAGCCTGATGGCAGAAAAAACCCTGTGTGTTAGTCGATGGGATTGGCCGATCCGATGGGAAGACTGGAGAGGCTGGTGTAGTCCCGTATCAGGTGAAACAGCAAGTTAAACGAAGGCCTGATCCTCCTGGATAAGGGTTCGCTCCAAGCGATGCTCTGCGAGAGAATGGGGGTCGGCAGCTCGCTGGAAGCAAGGAACTATTCCAAACAGGAGGCAAATGGAAAAGGATACAGGAGGCAAACGAGGTGAGGATAGCCACAATAGGAATCTGGAGAAAACAAGAAGAGATGAAGATAACTAGCAGGTGAGAGTACTCGAGAAATCCAGGGAGAAAGAGAGCGAGAGAAAGAGAGCGAGAAAGAGAGAGAGAGAGAGAGAGAGAGAGAGAGAGAGAGAGAGAGAGAGAGAGAGAGAGAGAGAGAGAGATAGCGAGAGAGAATAGAAGGTGGGTGAAACACAGAAAAGAATGTGACTGACCCGAGAAACACAGCGGATGGTAAACAGAGCCCACTAGACCCCGAGGTAGAAATTAAAGGAACAGAACCCGGAAGGCGCACTCGAAAAGTGAGCCTTAGTCGGGAACAAACAGCCGTGGAAAGGCAGACCGAAGGCAAGAGAAACTCGTGAAAGAGGCTGGACAGGAGAAAAAGGGGTCTGAACGAGAGGGGACAACCAGGGAAGGCACAGGCAAATTCAAGGGAAAAACTCGTAAGTGAGGCACTGCAGCAAAGCGAAAGTCAAAAGACCGACAAATGCGAGTTGCAACGCGAGTTGCAGGGGGCGTGGTCTCCTCTTATACCTGCCGGTCCAAGACGACTAGAGCGTCAAACGGACCGGTAGAGAGGCTCAATATCGCCTCCATCTTGCCCATAGTTTCCACGGCCGCGGTGTGACAGACAGGTAGAGACATTCAATTCCATTTTCTGCGGGACGCTCTGCCGGGAGACTCCAGACTTCACATCCATCAATCTCCAAAGACCAGAACTTTACTTCAGAACTTAAAGCAAGGGCCTAAACCCACAAACTGAGAACTCTTCTCAGCAGGCCTCAGCATCCTTAAAATCATCTGCAAACTATTCCACAGCCGGGCGAGCTGTTTGAATTCTGTGCCAAGAACTTTTGCCGGAACCGCAGACCAGACCCAGACGGCTGTGAGCAGAACCAGAGATCCGGAACGCTGTGAGCAGAACCGGTGCCGGATTGACCCGCCGAGCAGAGAACCGCCGCTGGACGTGTTGACCAGATCCGTGACGAGGCCTATTTCAAATTTATATTGTGAGTACCTAGCAGAACTGTGCAGAACCAATCTCTTAGTTAAAATAATCTAATCCAAACTATTTTAACCTAAGTAGAACTGCCTCCTTGTAATCCTGTCATCTGTCATTCTAAAGCTGCGAGCTGTCATCTGTCATTCTAAAGCTGCAAACTGTCACCTGTCATTTTGAGTTTTACTTTAAATCCGAAAATCTACCTTTATTAAATCGTCCGTATATCTACTCCTTATACTTCTACCGCAATCGCGATTTACGCACTCGCGAAATTTACCGCGATTTGGCTCAATTTCTCCACTTGTCAAAATAGCAGCTCCATTCTTTCCTTTGTTAAAATCCATTTGCAACCTGGTAATAACTCATAGAGAATTGCTAAAGTGAGCCTGAACTAATACCAACAAGCATCTCTCACTCACCCTGAATCTCTAGAGGGAATTAAAATCAGTTAGCACATTTTCCCCATCCATTGCCATCACATTTAAAAGCATTTTGGGCCTGTGTTTCAAACTTCTACCTGTTTCCTCTAAGCTTGCTAGGGGGGAACTGAGTTCCGTATTGTATTGATTGTATTCCTGAAGACTGTGTGTGTTACTTCCATCTCCTTGCTTTGCATATAGGGGGGGGTGAATTGCCACCAGGGGAAAAGTGAACATATTATCTCTTGTGAAACCATAGCAAGTTATTTTCTGTACTACATTTCATTCATCATTGCATTTCCTTGAACCATATAAAGCATTCTTTCCCACCTTATTCTTCTGTTCCTATTCATAAGTTACCTCTTGCTGATTACTGCTCATATTCACAAGTGTGATATCCAATATTAATTTATTATAAAAGTGTGATAGATATATATTGTTTAATTTTTCAAATAAACCTTTTAATTTGCAAAACAAACCTACTTCTTGGCTCAGTGGGGTCAGGGGGATTCTAAGAGGGGGGGGTTATACAAGGGTTGTCATCCAGAGTACTGAACTGGACATAAAAATACATCAATAAGGGTTTTCCTCAGCATCCCAGACTAGGCATTGTCTTAGCTGTAGTGTTGAAGTGAGGCCGCTTAACAGAGAATGGACTCAGAGAAAGAGTACAGATGCCCAAACATCAGAAACCCTGCCCAAGGTCTGTAGTTCACATTCATATAGGTTGTTTTTCTGTAAGGCACACTAAGAGGCTAGTGTCTCAGTTCTTTTTCCTCCAATATCTTCCAATGTTTCTCCCTAGCTATTGTAGTACCTGTACAGTGCAAGAGTAACCAGGGACATGGAATATGGCATCATAGGATGACTATAAAACACGTATTTCCTTGTTACAGCCCAACAAATGATAAAGTGGGAAGTTACTTAGTGGGAAGTAAAAAGATGTATGTATCAATATAGGTGAAGGACCACCCTATTAAAAAGGAAAAATCTACGATGAACAACCACAAAGTAACTTACCACTTTATAATTTGCCTCACTCTAGGTGGAAGGCCAGTCATTCAACAGAGGCACTGTAATGTTTTGTCTGCACCAATTGGTCAGGACGTCCTGTACTTCGGCCAACCAGATTGCCAGAACCCTTAAGCTAAACAGATTGGCTGGAATGAGAGGTTAGCGGTCACGTTCCACTCAAATGTTCTATAAAATCTCCAAACAAGACCTCAGTCTCAGAGCTGCACTCTTTGCCAAAGCTGAACCGCAAGATGCCAAAGTACACGTATACCAAGCTTGCATATGCTTGACTGCCACTAACATGGAAAAGCCGTAAGGACAAACATGGAAGCCACAGGCCCACTGAAATGAATGAGGAAGGAGAAACAGGTTTCAGGAACATGGAAGGGCTTGCATGATCGTTGCAGCCAGAGGCAAGCCGAAACAATGCAACCAACCAAGGACGAGTGGTGACGGAAAATTCCCCGATTACCCAGATGATAAGCAACCTGCGAGAAATTCAGACTGAAGTCCTCCTAATTGCAGGCAAGAGAGCTTGTGGGATATATTTACCCACTCAGCAGTACTTCCCTTCCACATCACCAAGCTGCATTTCAGCAGAACCAGCAAAATGGCTGCACTGGCTCCTGTGAGCACCATTGCCTCACACCAAAACAGCATTTTGCAACGACAAAAAGATGGCTGCACCACCTTGCCAAGCACATATTGGGCAGGATGGAACAAGTGGCAAACTGAAAGAGCCTGCCAGTGTGTTGCTTAAATGTGCAAAATAAGAGTGAAAAAGCAGCGCTGCTTTACTGCAAGGCCATAATTCCCATTGAAAAAAGGAATATTTCACCTTTAAAATGATGCCGCTATGATGCCATTTGTCCCAGTTCTTCATCACACTACCTTTATCAATAAGACCCTGTCCTCCCCAGCCATATTCACATTGTTCTCCATCAGAAAAGAGCCTTATTCCTGAAAGACAGGCTGTGCCAGCCAAACCTGAGAAAATCAATAAAAGCTTTCCTTCAGCAACACGGGAAAGGCTTAACATTTTTTGACCTCTATATTGTCCCTGTGATATAGATATATCCCCCAGCCCATAAGCCACATTGAGAATTCAAGTATTTCACTCGTTCTTCCTCAAATTTGTTTGTGTCATTTTAAACGGGAATTGAGAAAATAGCAACTTTCCAACATGTCATTCGGCTGCAGCATGTTCTAATTTTCCACTTGTTTTTGAATTGTATGCTTCTTGTTGATCCCTTGCCTTGTGATTGCTAGGGTTTATGCATTACTGTTGTCATGAAAAGTCTTATTTGTCTCAAAGATTTAACCGCACATAATTATTTGTCAATTTCCGAGTGTCATTTCATGCTATTACAAAGGGTTTAAAATCCCCTCTTATTTTGTGAGGGAAGGTCGGATTTTGATTATGTTCACTGCCTCTTATCCCCGACTGCCTGCTGCTCCTTTCTATCCACTCAGAATTAGGTTATTTGTGGGTTGAGGGAATATTGCAGGGGGGACTCTTAACTTGTGTGCCATCTATCCCAATTCAAAAAGTGCTCCCATTAAACTGTGCTTTGTATATATTCTGCTAGAAGGTTAACCAAGTGCATTACTTTCATTTCCATTGTAATTATCACCCCAATGGTGATTGATGCCCAATATTAATTTGTGTGATTTTTGTGAATTCTAAACTGGCCTGCCTCATGGTCCATTGTGATTCGGAATATTTGTAAAAGGGGGTGTGACATGGGTCGGGTATCAGCTCCATTTGAATTAACTGAAATTAAAGAAAAAGCATTCCTATGGAGCACCACATACCAAGCTAAGACCAAGTGTCCTGGTCCAGTGTGCGACGCCCGATTGGTGTCCTTAAGCTCCATTTTGTGGTCTCAAAACACGAGGCCCAGCAGAACAAGACAATGCCCATTAAATCGCGGTGGACGGAGAGAAGCTGTTCCCACCAAATCAGAGGTGGAAAGATACAAATGTTGCTCACAAACTGCCAACTGAATACACTCTCCCAGGCTTAGGTGATCAGAGATGGCAATATTGAGAAGGAATACTCAGCCTGGTAATTGTCCAGGGTTGGGAGGACCCCACTCTACCCAATCCAGAGTCACCTCTCACGTGAAGGTATAATAATAGGTTGCACGAGCCAGTGGTCTTCCTGTAACATTGTAGATTGAAACATGTAGAGGTGGTGCAAGGGCGAGCCACCAGATATGGCTATCCAATAGTGTAATGAACCCCTATAGACCCGTACATAGTTCACCTAAACTGACCGATGTGAATGCCCGATAGGTTTTGGGGGACGGAGCTTGGTTTTGTGACGTCACACCTGGATAGAACTGGATGACACGCTCAGCAGACAAGAACCCTGGAGAATGTATTTATTTATTTATTTTTACATTCATAAAGCGCGCACAAGCCCGGGGGCATCAGGGCACTGAACCAGTTACATGGGGCCTACTGAGAGGCCGATATCGATTTCAAACATAGGTAGGCATTATACAGACATCATTGGTAAGCAGGCAGTAGTGGTACATACATTGTGAGAGCTGTGGTAGTGTGGCAGGTTAAGCGAACAGTTGTGTTTTTAGGGCCTTGCGAAGGTCCAGTAGGATTGGTCAGCTCTAAGGGAGGGGGGGGGAAGGGAATTCCAATATTTTGCGGCAAGGACTGGGAAGCTAGAACCTTTGACTTTTGCACGATTTAATTTGAGTGTGGCCACCCTGTGGGTGTATGGGGTTCTGATTGGTCTGTTTGAGTTGGCCTTGGTGACTTGGTTGACATGGTATTGTGGGGCTGTATTGGCGAGGCATGTATTTTATACGCTTGACGGGAAGCCAGTGGGCTGCTTTGCGGGCAGCTGAAATGTGTTCCGATTTAGGTATGTTGAGTGTGGCCCGAAGGGCATCGTTTTGGAACGTTTAGAGCTTTTTTATGTTTCGGCCTGAGAACAGGACGTTGCAATAGTCAAGCCGTGAATAGTCGAGCCGTGATCCTATCACCGCGCGGGTGATAGTGAGACAGTTTTCTTTGGTGAGGTATGGTCTGGCTGCGTTGAGCAGTTTTGTTCAGTAGGCTGCGATGATGGCATTAACCTGTTTATTTAAAGAACGAGTGGCATCGATGTAGACTCCTCACATGACCTGTGTCATTTATTAAATAAAGACAGAAACGTTGCCCCATGGTAGAGTCTTTCATTCTTGCACTGGGGATTTTTTGATGGGCCAGGGTGTCTCCCTGCTGGTAATTGCGGTAACTGCTACAGAGCACCAAACACTCTCCAACACCACAGAACTGATCAGGAAATTGTGCAACACAATTTTTGTAAACTGACTCACTTGCCAAACTACATAAGCATGTAAAACGGTACAACGCTGCAGTCATTTGCCGAAAAAAAGAATATGGAGGTAGGTAAGGGGCCAAACCCCCCACACCCCCAAATAAAAACAAAAATGTCAAAAAACCTACAACCTTACAGGCATTGACAAAGCAAACTATTTTGTTCTGTCAGAGTCGTTTGAAAAATATTCCTAGACAGGCTGCTTTCATCAAACAGAGTCCTGTCAGGGAACTGCACATGCATTTACTACACAATGAGAAACAGGGGGGGGGGAAGAGAGATCTACGAGGCAGACAAATGCATGGTAAGGAGGGGAAGGGGTATTTGTGAGGCGGGGTGGCACTGTGTGCGTGGCAGGGTGTGTGCGTGGCAAGGGTGAATGCATGGCAGGGGTGAGTGCGCGTGTGGCAGGGGTGATAGCGCGCGTGTGGCAGGGGTGATAGCGCGCGTGTGGCAGGGGTGAGAGCGCGCGTGTGTGGCAGGGGTGAGAGCGTGCGTGTGGCACGGATGAGTGTGTGTGCGTGTGGGTGGCAGGGGTGAGTGTGTGTGTGGCAGTGGTGAGTGGGTCAGTCATCAGGAATGGGAGTGGGTCAGAGAAAGAGGTGGTCAAGGACAGTGGTGGCATGGGTGTCTCCCACCTGTGAGAAACCTGAAAACGTCTCACCCACTGGTCCTCAGAGATCAGACCTCCAGGTGGCCAGGACAGAGCCATCACTATTGGATCCAGTTCCTGGGGGTGGACCAGTAGGGGAAGATCACCTGGATTAGGGGTCTTCGGTGAGACACCAAAGGTTGAGACGCGGTACCCCCTTCCTTGTAACACCTTTTCCCCATCCTACCCGGTAGGATATTTATAAGCCCCCCCCTTTATCTGACAAACACTTTTACACTGTAACTGATAACGGACTAACACCAGAGCCGTTTACCTGACATGTCCCACCACACAGGTCAGGCAGAGTCAGGCAATTGACAATAACCTCAAACACCTGACGGCCTTTACCTTCCCCCACGCGGATAGAAGGCGGAGCACAAGAGCACACTACGAGCAATGCCGAATGCACGAGGAAACGGCAACACCGAACCGGCAGTTCCAATGGAGGAGAAAGGCGGCGAGACCTGGAGGGATGGCGAAAGGGGAACTGCCCTTGCCTTTTTCAACTCAGACCTGCGAAGCCTCCGAAAAGGGAATTACAAGACCGGGAAGTACAGTCGACGTGTTGAGTAACAGATGGCAACAGTGCACGGGGGCCACCCGCATTGATGACACAGGTGCCAAGGCATGCTGGCTACCGTGGTACCGTCCTTGACTCCAGAAGCAAGCAAAGCCAGCAGACTCAGCCACTGTCGGTGAGTCGGAGGAAGCGGATAGCAGACTGAACTGTGTTGAGCTCAAGGTTGCAAGTGGCAACATTAGATGAACGCAAGAACTTGGGAACAAAGAACTTGTGTGTGTTTCAACTTTTTGGGGACTTTTTGGGGAAGCCCAGTGAAGGGCCATCTGCAGTGGTCAGGCACTGCAGTAGTGCTCATTCGATTGTGTTGAGACTGCAAGTACCAGAAGGCCCTAGGTAAGGGGCGACATGAGGTGTCGAAGTGAATCCTGCATCGTGATTAAGCAAAGTGAACTGTAAAATTGGTGGTTGAGGGATGCCGACGAGTTGGGGTGAAGAGATATACACCCGTAAACATTGTGTTGACAAGAGTGAACCCGGATGAGGGTTGTCCACAGTGGGAAGTTGTTTAAAAAGACATTAAGGCTCTTGAACATCACAAGCTGCATTTGAAAGGCCATAGTGAACTCGGCGGACGGAGGCCCAAGTTGCAAGAAAGATCCAAACCCGGTGGAGGGAGATCCAAGGGGTGAAGAGCAATCACCCAAGGTGCAAGATTGCCAAAGGAACTTTTGTTTGTTGTTTTGATCCATCAGGGCTTCTAAGGCAAGAGATTTTGTAGAAAAGAGACTTGGCCCCCGAAGGTTCTGGTATCATTGTGAGCCTTGTGCTGGAGAGGCCCAGGAGTGTGCTGTGCTCAGAAGTCCCGCCTTGTCCCTTGCTAAAAACATAGCAAAGGGAGAGACAGCCATACCATCCAGACTTATTTTGCAAACACTTCTTTATTCTGGTGAGCATTACACGACACTCTTTGTAACTTAGTGGTAAGGATTAGCAATAATAGGCCCTTTTTATTTGAAAATACACCACTAGGACTGCCTTATTATTATTTGATGGTCGTAGCTTGCTCCCACATTAGATTTAAGTTTATCTGACCCATATTAAAGTTCAATAAACACCATTGAACTGTGAAAACACCCTTGCACATTACTCTTGCCACCATGAGTTCCTTACACGCCAGATATACAAATGGTCTGGGGGAGAAGGGTTGGGGAGAGAACGGGGGCTGCAGTGGCATCCCCCACATTAGTTAAGTGGGCATGTAAAGGGAAAGATGTTTGGCCGCAGTGCTGGCATCGTGCCCAGACAACCAGGCTTCCATGAAATTGCCCTCTGGGGAAACATCCTAGATCCAAATATTTTAGCTTTGCTAAAGGGAAGTCAGTCTGTGCAAAGGCTACGGGCATGTTCCTTAGCAAATGGACAGAAAGAAGGCCTTTGTAGCCACACCAGCACTACCACAGGTGAGAAGTGCAGCCTCTCGCAATCCTCATGCAATGCATAGTCCCTGGTCCCACCAACTAAAGTTGGGAAGATAGGGAAGGGCACAGACTCTCGACTGCGCTGTCCCTATGCTCTCCATGTCCCACCTGAATCTCTTACCTTTCACTGGAGGTGTGCAGCATCCCAATGTGCCACCAGCTCCTAGGCCTGGATGGAAGGCAGGCAGGGCTCAGGGATGGGTTAGGCAGTGGGGAACTCGCAGAGCGTCCCTGATGAGCTTAATGTAACAGACTTCTGTGATAAATCCGATGAAGTCATCACGGATTTCCCGGTGGGGGGCGGGGCCTTCTCTAATGAAGTCAGGGGACAGCAGCCGCTACCTGATCCTAACACTGGGGGCGGTTGTATGAAGGAGCATCACATGGGGGAGGCAACCTCTGGGGAGAGGTCATGGCTTCATCGGGTGAGACATGGGATACCACATTTTCCCTTGAAAATAACCCTCCCATATCTAATACCCTTATGGCCTACTGACATACATCTACTCAGCCTCCTGTGAAGAGGGAAAACCTTTTCTCCAGACCTGAAGGCCAACCTTCCTACACAAGCCTGCCTTGTGAAACTTACAACACCACCTTTACCTAGCATCTAGGACTGATATGCCATTTAAAGCCATTGAAAACGCTATTCCAAGTTTTTCCAAACCAAACATCAAAATTGGAATTTCACAACCAAAAACTGGGATGAGGAAGAGGGCTTGAGCAATGCAGAGCAAAGGAGGCCACAAGCCCAGAGAGCGCTCTAGTTGCTGCTCACATACACCTGTGTCCAGGAAATTTAAATAGCAGAAGCAGAGTGTTGATGTCTGCGGCTGGCGGGAGAGAGCTGCACCCCTCAGCGATGTTCGAGAAACGGAACGGCTAAGACCGGCGTGGTGAAGTCAGGTGGCTCACCAACGAGGAAGAAAGATGCCCCTGCGCAAGCAGGTCACACTGCAGGAATGCCAGGAGCTTGCACGCGACTACCTGGGGTTCACAGGTGACAGAAGGCAGCACTTCACTTTACAGAGCCTGGAACAAAACAGATTCATTAGGCAGAAGCTTCGATAGATGGGAGAATGAAGAGGAAGTGGCCACGAGAAAGAAACTGACAAAGAACCTTCGTCAGCTGACCGCAGGAGAATCCAGGAACACAAACAGGAGCCGGTGAGTCCACCCAGAGACAGCAGGGACAGTGTGCGTATCGGCGACCGTGTCAAATGCAAATAATTACAAGTGAACAGAAAGAGAAAAAGCAAAAGGTCTTCTTGGAAATCGGGGAAATTTTATTACAAACAAAACCCATAGAAATGTGCAATTATATGCAGTGCAAGTACATGAGAAACCTGAACAGGATAATAGATCAAGAGGATACATTATCCAACAAAGCATATGTCAACTTGTGGAGAAGGAAGAGACCCTGTATGAACATACGTCCTGGCAGGAGAGTATACAAAGCAATTGCAAGTGTGCGAATACAAGAAGCCATGGCAGGAGAGTCTACCAGGCAGTCAGAAGAAATGTGCAATATTTATAGAGATCCTGAGAAGAAACAGCAGGACTAGGAAAAGGATTGTATTAATCAGATTTAAAGAAGGCCTGAGAAGGAATATCAGGACTAGAAAACATAATTGTGTTAACCAAAAGAGAAGGAGCAAGAGTCTGGCAGAAAAGTATACCTAAGAGAGTAGAAACTACAAAGCCATACAGTTTTGTGCAACAGTGTTTTGTTGGTCAAGAAAGACACAAGGAACTGTTATGTGTGAAACCTCAGAGTGTAGAGGAATCAAGGAGAAGGGAACCACCCTCTGGAGCAAGGACCTTTATCCTTGAAGAATGTTTGTGCTGGAGCCATTTAATTTTCATTTATGAACACGTTTTTAAACCACCCAAGGTTAAAAACATTTGCATTATCCCGTTAGAATTTAGTTTATAGTGAGGGTCAGAACAAAACTTTTGAAACAATACAGTTTTTGTTTTGGACATCAACACAGACAGATCCTACGTTTTTTTCTCCCATGTATGGAAATTTCTCCTAGAGCAGGGTCAGGGAGGCATTTTCCCAACCCCTTTTATTTTCAATATAAGTATTTAACCAAAATCATGGCTAACTTGTGTCCGGGTTTCATTCCCGACTCCTCACACTTCCTAATCCGGATCAGTGCCAGTAAGACTGGCGAAGCAGTCTGGGGGCAGTGGAATAATGAAGGGCCACTGAGAGCATGGTCGCCCAGTCTTGGTCTACACAAGCAGCACAGCAGTGTCTCCGAGATGTGCCGTCAGCTGTGGGACATCCCAGACTGGATTACCATGCTCTTGGACACCTATCTTTCTTCCGCTGCCCACATCCGGTTGTAATGTGGACGGTATGCGAAAGCACTATGCACCGGGCTAGCAGCAGATCAGCACAAAAATTAAAGTGTGTATGGTCAGGTGAATGTCATGTCTCGTATCTAGAACATTCATCTTGGTTTCCTGCAAGAGCGCAGGTGTCAAAAGTGTTGAAAAGTGGGTAGCTACATTACTAAAGGGACAGTAATTGTTCCACCGTGTGAATGCGCTGCTAGCTAACACAAATTGCACATATCCTTAAGCAATAATGTACAATGTCGTCAATGATACAAGTCTTCAAAGTGTGCTACTCAAAGAAGTCTCAAATATGTATTTCAAGATTTAATTTTGTCCATGTTCAAAAAGTCAGAGTTGTATGCCAACACGTGTTTCGACCTCCACAGGTCTTTTTCAAGGCAAAGATCTGCTCCAAATAAGTAGTATAAAAACATGCAAATGCATAATATTTCAACACAATGCATATTGAAAACCCAACACATGGACAAGGGTTCAAGAGTAGAGGCTATTCCACTCAAAATATTAGACAAGGCATGCAACAAGCTAGTAGTATAGCACGAGAGGATATGCTTTGTGAACAAAAGACATGTGAGCCTAACAGTTATTCGGATGTGCGCATCATTACTAAATATAGCCAAAATTCAGATATGATGTATGGACTGTTATCCAAACATCGGCATTTACTTCAGCTTGATCCGGATATACGTCCGTATATAGCAAACAAACCCAAATTCATCTTTACCCGGAATCAGACACTTAAAGATCACCTTTGTCCTTCCTTCTTAGCACCCTCAATTAACCTTGCAGACACAACAGCTTGGCTACCTTCTAAGCCTAAGGGCTTTTTCAAATGTGGCACATGTAATTTCTGCAAGTTCGCCATCAACTCTGATTCTTTTTCGTGTCAAAATGGTTTATCGATACAAATTTGTGACTTCATTAACTGTAAGACCAAATATGTGGTGTATGGAATTCTTTGCATATGTGGCAAAGTTTATGTGGGTTCTACAATAAGGGAATTGCGAATTTGCATTAGAGAACATTTTGCAAGCTTAGAGAAACCAGACTCAAAATTGCCACGGTCTATTCCCAGGCAAGAACACCATCAAATGGATAATGTTAGAGACATACAGTTCATTGGTTTAATGCAAGCGCAATCTCACCGTAGGGGGGGGGCGACTGCCTTGCACTTTTACGACAACTGGAAGCCCGCTTGGAAGGTTACACAGCGTTTAAAAGCTGAAGGTACTTTTGTATCCAGTGAGTGGATGGAAGAGGAAAGAACTTCAAACATACAGTAGGATTACAGGCGGAGCGCAGCGGCATGGCAAAGGCTGCACTGCCACTGCATGCGGCGACAGGGGTACAATGCTGGACAGAGGTGATGGGCAAGGTACCGTTTATGGCCAGCACCGACGTTGGCAAGACGACTTGCCACATTTTGGCGTTTAGTGTAAAGTACTAATGGGGCGGGTTTGACCCACGCCCTGTGTTTGGAATAAGCCAGCGAACAGCACAGCGTGCAAACGCGTCTTGGAACATAGTGTCCATTTACATGACAAACTACATATTTCGTAGGTAAACATATACAAATCCAGAATCTCAATAATCGTGAGCCATGTGTCATTGAGGATGTATTATATTAACAAACTACAACCATATTACCCAAAGTGACTTAACTCCAAGACAAATCGGTACCATAAACGTGACATTAATTCACTTTGATTTTTTAGTGTAGAATTTCAGTAGGATCCGAAATAACATTACTACATGTAATGTCCTCTAGGATTATTTTATTTTTGTCATTCTTTAAAGCACTCGCTTAGCTCGACAGCAGCAGAGCGCTTAACAGAGTCTGGGTAGCCAGCATTTGGGCTGCCGTTCTTTAACAGTAGCGCAGTAATTTTGAGGTCAGTGCGTCCATTGAATGCACTGCAAACCATAATGGAATATTAACTATTATTCCCGAAGGACATGGCGAAGTGGGTTTGCTGCACACTATGGGCCCGATTCATGGAAGTGTTTTATAATGGCGCAATCCCATAGGAAAACGTTCTGTGAATCAGGGCCTATATGTACTACTGTACCATTGATCACAAAATAGCTACTACTCACTGTACGATACCTGCTCCACCACATCCAACGCGTAATGTCTATCCTTGCAAAAATAGAGATCACTTAAAAGGCGCAGGGCTGCTATGATTGCAACCTGAACCCCTCCATGGAGATTGCCCACGGCATGGGTGCTTTCCCCTCGCTGCTCCACTGATCTCCCTCAAAGCCAAATTATGGGACTAAACCTGCCCTCAGGATTCAGGCTTTGTGCTTCATGGAGTGCTGCATACACCAAAAGGAATATATTATATTATTTATTTTTTTAGTAAGTGTACATTGGAAGCTTACTATAGGATAATAGGCAGAACCTACTAAACTCCTCCTGTATAGTCAGATTCAGGTATTTAATTGATCATATTTAGCCCTGTTAGGCTGGATTTCAAAACTCTAGCATGGTGGACAGATGTTCAGAAGGCCACCCTAGTTAGAGGGAACGGGTAAAGTCTGGGAGCTGTAGCCAAACCAATAAAAGGTAGCATGAGTGTGGTCAAGCTTTACTCTCAGGAGAATGCGAGTGGGGTCAGGGCTCCACAATGAGTCCACACAATTAGCAATCAAGGATTACACTCAGAAAAGTAGAACAATACTATAACATTTATTTATAGCCAAGAACACTATCAAAATGACTAAGAGCAGACAATATTGACACACAACACGAATTGTAAACTACACATGGAATCACAGTGAGTTAGTGTAAAATAATCACTTCACACCATAATTCATGAAAGGGACAGGAAGTAATTAGTCAGTACACCAATAGGCAACAGGAATAAAAGCCCTAACTTGAAAAGTCCAGCCCTAAATTGTATGAGGCTTTGTGCCCAAAAGTTCAAAGTTTCCAAGAAGTTTTAGGGGGTGGGAAAAGTTAACTGGAGAGTAAACCGTTTTCTATCTTTTGGAGGGCTTTAGCAACAAGTGTTGGCAAAGCCAATAGTTGTGAAACTAATCAAAACTTTAACGCGTGGAGATAGGGGTGCAGCTAAGTACCTTATCCCCTGTACTCTGATTTTTTCCTCAGACTTGGCAGGTCATTGGAGGGTCACCTGAGGTAGGTTGTGCCGTATTTGGTTCTAGTCGAGGAAGCACAGGATCTGCGGGTGCAAGAAGCCGGACGGGTCACGGAGCTGTGTGCAACCTCTTCTCGTGGAACAATGCAGCAGGCACTGGTGCAGGACTCATCAGGATCCTAGTCTAGATGTGGGAAAGCCAGTTTCAGCAATGCTCACTGACGCACAGTGACAGCAGGCACCGCAAATGTAGAGGTATGAAGAAAGCCTTCCATCTCAGGGCCCTTGGATGCTGACTTTTTGTAGAGAAACTACTTACAGGACAAGCTGAAGACCCCAAAGTTCGGAGTCAAAATGCGTAACAGCAACGCTTCTACTGTGGTAACCCAAACTGGAGTTGGTCAGTCCACTGGAGGCCCAGGAATGCTTCTGAAGACTCCAAAGCACAGGGCACCAAGACGACGTTGAGAATGATTGCTCCCACCACTCCAAAGAGTCAAAGCACCGTCAAGGGTCTTCTAAGATCAATAGACGAACCGGGCGCCACCAGGACTGCAGCAAAGGTTGGTCGCCAGACCTTCTCAGGATCAGTCCATGGTGTGACAACTTCCGGGGCACCAGTGATCCAGGGATGAAGATCGGTTTCTAAACCATCAATCAGCCCAACACCTCTAGTACCCCAGAAGGGATCAGAACAGATTGGAAACACAAGCAAATTATAAACCTCCTTGTTCAATTTTGGTAACATGGACGGAACAGCCAGATTATCTCTGCAAGGTTGTGGATCATTGGTTAGTTTCAACACAGTGAAAATACAATTACCCAATGATAAAGGGGACTGTCCAGTCAAAGTTGTATACACATATCTACTTTATTATTATCACAACAGACAGTTCTAGCAAGCTACAAAATACAACCCACCCTGTAAAGGAATGTAGAGGACAGAGTCAAGAAGGAAAGGGGATGCACTTTGGATACTGACAGGATGGTAGTTGGTAAAGTAATTAATCACAATAGTTCAAGGATACTTGGTTTCAGCACAAAGGGAGCAATGGGTTGTATCACTAAGGGCCTCCAGTGAAGGACCAAGCGGACAGAACCACAGTGTACCTTGTGCTTGTAGAAGTTCTTGGTGTTCGACAGTGTCAAGTCAGTTTCAGGACGCTTTGCAGCTTCTACAACAGAGTTCAAGACTGGAGACAATTGCAGGTATCAGGCAGCAGGCAATTCAGCGAGCAACGCTGAACGGACAGCTGCAAGCAAGCCTACACGGCAGCTTGGAAGTCGGGAATCATTGTCTTAGTGCTGGTTGGCAGGTCTGAAGCACTGGTCGAGGTGTCTCGAATGACGTTAGTGACTTTGGCGTGACCATAGTCAGTGGTGCAGTCAAGTTACAGCCCTCCTCCTAGCTCTTCACTGGGCTTGTGTCGTTCTTTAAGGCGGATAGCCCAAATCCGAGGAGAGCATTGCAGGCACTGTCCTTTACCTTGGTTTTGTTCAGAGACTCTCTAGCACTTCCCACCTAGGAAGTTTGCTGCAGACCCTAGCAGGGCACTCTGTGTGCTAGTTGGGTACCAGTCCTGGAACTGCTTGGAGGGTCCTCTGGATTCAGTATCTCCCTCTGTTCCCTGGGAGATGTTTAGGGGAGGGATCTTGCTTCCATCTTGGAAATCCTGGCCTTCCTTCACTGGCGGAAGCTTTAAGGCAGACTGTACCTTCAGTCAGGGTTCAAAGGAGTTCTGGTTAGTCCTTGCAAAGTCTTCAGATGATCTGCCAAAAGAGGGGCTGAACCCTCTTTTAAAGCCACATGGGTTCCAGTGATTGGTGTAGGCCAAGCCTACCTTAATGAACCAATCCTGGGTCTCCCACCAACAATCTTCTGTTATGCGTGAGGTCATAACCAGGGTGCTTTGCAACAGGAAAGTTAAAGAAGTGAAAACATGTACTACTAGGTTCCCACCCATCTTCCTGTCTGTTGTGATCAAAGGGTCCCTTTGGTTAATTGAGCACTCTGTGGTTCCCAATTAAAAGCAGGTCTCCCCTGAAGTTGTGGCAAGAACAGACTCCATCAAATCACATACTCCTACCCTCTGAATGGGGTCCCCCTGCAGGGGTTGCCTACTATAAACATATGTACCAGACATGACAGCTCAATGTCACTGATACTAAGAGGTAAGGGCTGACATCAGGTTGACACAGATGCCTATCAAGGGTGTTGGGGTTTTCTGTCTTTTGTTAGCTTCTGCATCTATGCCCCATGTGGGCGGCCTGTTTGAAGTATCCTCTATTAGAATGCTAATTATGTTTAATTGCTGGCTCCATAGGATAGGGAGGATCCATGCAGCCTGTGTTATTTAATTAGGCTGGCCATGGCAGGGGAAGATTTTGCCCTCCTATTTTGACATGCCTTGATGTACTCCTGGGTGTCACATTCCAACTAAACGTGACAATGAGGACTGCGCCTGCAGGCTGTATCCACCCAGAGTACCACATGTCTACGTGTATGTCATGCAGTCAGCATAGAAAAATATGTGCAGATTATCCCCAAACATTTTCCAGAGGCTACCCTCAGTCGATTTCATATAGAATTTCCAAAAAGCACAGATGAGCGCACACTCACTGTGCGGATGATCGAATTCATCCCACGCCTCTTCCGACGGCTATCGAGGCTACTTGGATCCTCTTCAGATCTCTGGGGAATGGCTGCAGGACTGCTCTTAGTAAAAAAAAAAAAATAAAAAAAAACTCAGGTGAGCACAGAAACTCAGCCAAACCAATGGAAGATATGTACCCCCCCACCCACCCCACCTCATACACACACCAGCAGTGGTTCAATCAGGAACCACTGTTGATTAAACTCATGCATACACTTCCAGACATCCAGAAACCAATTTGTGTATCTGGACCAACCAGTGCCAACCCACTACATGGCTTTAACACACATTACCTGCACTAGCCAGTGAAAAGCACTGCTTCCCCAGGCACATGAATTGTGAAGGTAGGAAGAAGGCTAAAAGACAAAATGGCCAAAGAACAAACGAAAAACCTTGTGGCACGCAGGAACGCTAAAGCTAAAATAAAATACAGTTAAAATAGTGAAAAAGTAACTGCTGACACAAACTTGTTTTAGGCGCATTTAAAAGTAACCAAAAAATCCCCTGAGTGTAGTCTACAAAAGTATCTCCATTGCACTGCACCATACAGTGCGGTGTGTAACATGAAAAAAAAAAGTTACCCAAAATGGATAACATGTAAAAAGAAAAAACGGAAACAGTTTCCCCAGCACCGACAGTCTGAAGACCTAGTCATTTCCACCAGAACAAGTGTGCAAAAGCCCAGGCCAGTGAGGCTTCACTTCACTGCAAATACACAGGACATGGTGTAAAAAACACAACAAAAAAGCAAAAAGTTTGGGTTCCATTCAATATGGAGGAAAAGTTGCTCCAAGAGAAAACGTTCCTAGCAAGCCCTTTGTGAAGGTAATGACCCTCCTATACTTGGCACCTAAAATTAAGGCTGTGATTTAGAGATGGAGAGCATAACATCAATTTTATAACATATAGATGGAAAGGACTGTATCAAAAATGGACAGAGAATGATACTTTCAGATGGTTGCTAATGAGTATTGCACAGATAAAAAGAAAACTGAAAAGAAGATTATATGAATTGGACTGTGATCAAAGGGTAGTCAACTTGGCGACCAAAGCAAACAGTGTTTTTTTTTTCTTCAACATTTCATAACAAGAGACGGTAAACCAAAATGCATACCCAGAAAGTAATACTATCAGATGGCATTTGAAGTTTAAATATAACATATGTAATGTAATGACTATACTTGGAGCCAAGATTGACATCCCGAAAAATCTTAGGTACTGTAGATTGTGTGGGACAAACATATTTGAAACTCCCTATCATATTTTATGTGAGTGTGAAAGTCTGACCTGGTTGCGTGAGCTCCATCTTCTGAAGTTCAATAATAAGTATGTATGTAATGGTTTAGACATGTGGTAAAGATTACTTGGTGGACATGATATGAATTTAATATTTTATATGATGAAATTTTATGTGATGATCTTAGACATTTTAACTGAGCTATCTTGTGTGGTAGAACAAAACGTATTTTAATTATGAGACCCGATGATTTTATATGGTTATATGCAAAACATTTCTTTGTTATAAACATATTAAATAAATAAAATAAAAATTAAGGCAGTGTGCATCTTTGAAGCACAGACTTTACCTTTTTCATAACAAAATATATGGCCACCATTTCATTTCGTTTCTCAGCTCGCCAGACTAAGACCTTGCTACAATATTATGTTACACGTGGTTAGCGTTTGCTCATACCAGTCACACCTGCTTTCCATGTCATTGCTGCAGCTGCATAGCAGGGGTCTGCAACCTTTGGCTCCCCAGATGTTTCAGACTACTACTCCCATGATCCCTCCCCATTGACTATGTTGGCCAAGGCTGATGGGATGTGTAGTTCAAGGCATCTGGAGAGTCAAAGGTTGCAGACCCCTGACCTACGGGCTTGGTATGCATACACTGAGTTCACAGTTGACGAAAAGTCCTTTTTGTGCGAGGCCTATTTCTGGCACCGCGTGATGACATCACACTAGTTATTGTGGTAAAGCCCCAACACTATTACTAGATAGTTCGACTGCTCCTCTGTCATTCTTTCTCATCTACAGGCGTGCTTTACCCAACATTCCCACAACTCATCTGCCATTTAACTCACTGGAGCATGGCTTTACCTCTGGTGGGTTGCGCCTCTGTCCTGCCCCACGCGCAGCACCCACTCTACTTTTCCCAGCTTGCCCAACATTCGCTGAAGCTTCGAGGAGGACCCCTTTACACTCCCCCCATCATCCTGCCAGTGCTCCTTTACACTCCCCCATCATCCTGCCAGTGCTCCTTTACACTCCCCCATCATCCTGCCAGTGCTCTACTGATTTGTGCCCACTGCCCTGTCACTCTGCTGCCATCGCTTCCCCATACCGAGGTTTTGATGCCATCACAAGCCATTTCATTTCCACTTTCGTGCGTGTCTTGCCACATTCGTTGCCCAACACCACGCGGTTGCAGAATTCGAATACTCTTTGACTCTTCCTAGGAAAGCCACAGCGGGCATTATAGAGGAAGGAGGAAACACCAGCGCGGCTCTTATCCGGGAAAGAAAGAGGGGAGAAGAGAAGAAAGGCAAGGCAGGGGGAGAAGAAAAGAAAGGCAAGGCAGGGGGAGAAGAAAAGAAAGGCACGGCAGGGGCAGAATAGAAGGCAGAGGGAGAAGAGAAGAAAGGCAGGGGGAGAAGAGAAGAAAAGCAGGGGGAGAAGAGAAGGCAGAGGGAGAAGAGAAGAAAGGCAGGGGGTGAGAAGAAAGGCAGGGGGAGAAGAGAAGAAAGGCAGGGGGAGAAGAGAAGAAAAGCAGGGGGAGAAGAGAAAAAAAGCAGGGGGAGAAGAGAAGAAAGGCAGGGGGGTGAGAAGAAAGGCAGAGGGAGAAGAGAAGAAAGGCAGGGGGAGAAGAGAAGAAAGGCAGGGGGAGAAGAGAAGAAAGGAAGGGGGAGAAGAGAAGAAAGGAAGGGGGAGGTGAGAAGAAAGGCAGAGGGAGAAGAGAAGAAAGGCAGGGGGAGAAGAGAAAAAAGGCAGGGGGGTGAGAAGAAAGGCAGGGGGGTGAGAAGAAAGGCAGGGGGAGAAGAGAAGAAAGGCAGGGGGAGAAGAGAAGAAAGGCAGAGGGAGAAGAGAAGAAAGGCAGAGGGAGAAGAGAAGAAAGGCAGAGGGAGAAGAGAAGAAAGGCAGGGGAGTGAGAAGAAAGGCAGGGGGAGAAGAGAAGAAAGGCAGAGGGAGAAGAGAAGAAAGGCAGAGGGAGAAGAGAAGAAAGGCAGAGGGAGAAGAGAAGAAAGGCAGAGGGAGAAGAGAAGAAAGGCAGGGGGAGAAGAGAAGAAAGGCAGGGGGAGAAGAGAAGAAAGGCAGGGGGAGAAGAGAAGAAAGGCAGGGGGAGAAGAGAAGAAAGGCAGGGGGAGAAGAGAAGAAAGGCAGGGGGAGAAGAGAAGAAAGGCAGGGGGAGAAGAGAAGAAAGGCAGGGGGAGAAGAGAAGAAAGGCAGGGGGAGAAGAGAAGAAAGGCAGGGGGAGAAGAGAAGAAAGGCAGGGGGAGAAGAGAAGAAAGGCAGGGGGAGAAGAGAAGAAAGGCAGGGGGAGAAGAGAAGAAAGGCAGAGGGAGAAGAGAAGAAAGGCAGAGGGAGAAGAGAAGAAAGGCAGGGGGGGAGAAGAGAAGAAAGGCAGGGGGTGAGAAGAAAGGCAGGGGGGTGAGAAGAAAGGCAGGGGGAGAAGAGAAGAAAGGCAGGGGGAGAAGAGAAGAAAGGCAGGGGGAGAAGAGAAGAAAGGCAGGGGGAGAAGAGAAGAAAGGCAGGGGGAGAAGAGAAGAAAGGCAGGGGGAGAAGAGAAGAAAGGCAGGGGGAGAAGAGAAGAAAGGCAGAGGGAGAAGAGAAGAAAGGCAGAGGGAGAAGAGAAGAAAGGCAGGGGGGTGAGAAGAAAGGCAGGGGGAGAAGAGAAGAAAGGCAGGGGGAGAAGAGAAGAAAGGCAGAGGGAGAAGAGAAGAAAGGCAGGGGGAGAAGAGAAGAAAGGCAGGGGGAGAAGAGAAGAAAGGCAGGGGGAGAAGAGAAGAAAGGCAGGGGGAGAAGAGAAGAAAGACAGGGGGAGAAGAGAAGAAAGGCAGGGGGAGAAGAGAAGAAAGGCAGGGGGAGAAGAGAAGAAAGGCAGGGGGAGAAGAGAAGAAAGGCAGGGGGAGAAGAGAAGAAAGGCAGAGGGAGAAGAGAAGAAAGGCAGGGGGAGAAGAGAAGAAAGGCAGGGGGAGAAGAGAAGAAAGGCAGGGGGAGAAGAGAAGAAAGGCAGGGGGAGAAGAGAAGAAAGACAGGGGGAGAAGAGAAGAAAGGCAGGGGGAGAAGAGAAGAAAGGCAGGGGGAGAAGAGAAGAAAGGCAGGGGGAGAAGAGAAGAAAGGCAGGGGGAGAAGAGAAGAAAGGCAGGGGTGAGAAGAGAGGCCGGGGGCGAAGGCACTGAGGAGAGAACGAACGGCAGAGAGAAGGAAAGGAGAGGAAAGGACGGGAGGTGGTGGAAGAAGGTAAATAGGCACCAAGTGTTACACGCCATTTGACGCCCTTTGCATGAGGGTTCATTTAAGACCGTTCACAGCGCGGAACAGTTTGCAAAGCGAAGCGCATGCTTAGTAGTGCCGCGTTAACCGGAAAGGGCGCAAGGCGAAAGAGAAATGCAACGCCGACACCGAGTTTTTCTGCGTTGCAAAACGTTTCCGTTCATCTACCAGGACCTCGTTGCCTCACTGCCAGCAGCATGACGGCAACCAAACCCAGGCTACTCTTGGAGCCCCCCCCCCCTCCCCCATGCCTGCCTGGGCTGTGCATTGGGGTAGTAGCTAGGGTGAACAGCTACGGTCCTTTTAACAAGCAGCTTCCCTTTTCCATTCCTGGATTCCGCGGCCTGCTTGCCCGTCTTCGTTTTTACACGGGAAGTGGTTTAATGGCTTGTATTACTATTTATTAAAAATACAACTACATATTCAGTTTTGGGCCTAGTGGCCCAATTCTGTAGAATTATCTAGCCTATGCCTCCAGATCCTGCGAATCCCTTAAAGTTACTGGGCCTGTAGAGGGCAGCCTGCGTGCTTCCCGCTCTACCGAAAGCATGGTTACCCTAGAAGGTCAGCAGACACCTTCTCCACTGAGCCCCTTGCACAGCAGTCATCTGTGAAAATAGCCTAGGGAGCAACTAGAAGCTCCTGTGTGGATTAACACCAACCCCCAATGTTAGCAACATGCTGAGATTACAAACTGGAGTAGCACTCACTAGTTTAGCTATGTTGTTTTGTTAGCCTGTTAGCCAACACTTTTTTTGCGCTATGCAGACTGCCTTTTCAGGGCTAGACCTTTAGTAAGTATGACACAAAAACAAACCAGTACCAGCATGGGTTCCATGTCATAATGTCGCCACAAAAAGATCGCCATGCAAAAAGATCGCCGAAAAATTGTCGTTTTTTGTGGCGACATTATTGCATGGAACATGCAGGGGACACCCCCGCAACCCCCACATTTTTTTTTTGCCCCTGTCGCCATATATATGGTCACCCAAATAATATCGCCACAACATTTTCCCAGCGATATTATTTACGGCGACCATATATGTGGCGATATTATTACCCGATACCCCAGCATGAACTAGGGTGATGGTGTAATACAACTATTGCCCTCTGTCAATTTCTTACTTAATGCGTTGCCTTGAAAAAGTGCTATATTTAGTGCAAAACATGTCTGCTAATTGGGTAAAAATAAAAACACAAACAAGATGGACCAAATAAAATATTGAGCGCGATCAAGTGCGTAACCGTATCTTTCGTCATGCTTTGTGCAATTGCCTTTGACAGTGCAAAAGAGGATTGGGGTGGACTTAATCTAGGAAGCAACCCCACAAAAGGTCTTGATTTTGACCGGTGAGTGGCAACAGTGTCAGCAGAGGGACAGAAAATCCTCGCCAGCATCAGTACTATTTCAGAAAGGGAACATGGGTTGGTGGAAATGCACAAGGGCGGAGGCTCCAGATCTTGCTTTTGGCGCAGGACCAAAGGAAATCTGGATTGAGAAGAAACGTGCAAACCCATGTGTTCTCCCACTAGAGCACCCAGGGGGCATATCCTAGCCAAATGCTAAAATGTGTTTAAATCTCAAGTAAGGAGAGTCAAGGAAAAAGGTTGGAGATTAGTCCTTTCCATCTAAATATTCCAGAAGGGGATAATTTGAGGAAAGTTTTGTATTTTGAGACCCACTAGGTGGAGCTACATGAAGTGCCCTGGGAATTTAAGAGAATAATTAGACCAACAGGATGCCAGCTTATATATGACTGCATTATCCTCTGGTAACCAAACTGCACGGAAGCCCAGAATAATAGTTTATCCCTTGGCAGAATAATTCCCTTACATCAGCAAAGGCCGACAAAGCATCCTACCCTGCACCCTCATCCATCAACCACCATCCCTAGCCCATCTCCCACCTCAACCATAAGAGTGTGTCGATTGAGGGCAGTCTGCAGCGGCTGAGGCTTGAACTCCGTACTCGTAGAATTTCTAGGAAGTCGCCGGCGAGTGTTCACCTTTCCAGCCGTGTGCATGGCCTCAGTTTATGCCCTCTGTAGCAAAATGGTAGGTGCCCCTGCTACTGATCCTTCTGTGGCAGGAAGACTATAACGAACGCAATTGGTAGGCCAAGGCTAAACGGGGGTCAGTTGTTTGGGCCAGACCGTGAATCAACACATAAGCTTTGTAAGAAGGACTTATGTTAAAAGACAGCTTCTATGCCTTCTGAAAGAAAATCCTCCCATCGTGCCGAACAGGAGTCAGCCTCCTATGCCAATATTACTGCTGCTTCTCAAACAAATCCTTGAGAATTCGGATTCTCATCTCCTAGCTGTGCCAAATCCACAGCCATTAGCAGCAGAAGACATTCGGATGTCGACATGTCAAATCTCCTTCAAGCCGACAATGAGTCATCGGTTCACCTGCAAGCTTTGGAAGTGTTGAAACCCCTAAGCAATCACTAATTGCTCTTTGGAGCACACCCCAGACCTCTTTGTGAGAGTCAGAATCTATGTAGTCATCCTATTCGATCTCTGCCCCCTCCCTCTTTTCTCCTCTCCTTCCATCTGGGTTTCTTCCTCCCATGGGTGCTACTACAATCTCGGCCCTGAACTTTGTGCTAAATTCCCATGTCAGACTTTATGAAAACATCAACACAAACCTTAGTAAAGAAAAGACACTAATCACTACTAAACTTCCTTATTGGAGGGATACATTGTGGCATAAATAAACATTAAGCCCTAAGTGGTCCTCATGACACTTTCTTCTCACAGCTAGAAGCTATTCCTTCTCACAGCTAGAAGCTATTCCTTCTCGAAGCTAGAAGCTATTCCTTCTCGAAGCTAGAAGCTATTCCTTCTCGAAGCTAGAAGCTATTCTTATGTTGAGTCCCGCACTAATGCCTTTGGATGTGCCTCTTGAAGATGCTAGACATATTGGTTGGGAGCAAGAACAGTCTCCTCTGATTTCCTCTATGATGCAAACTCAACCATAGATGCCTCTCGATTCTCAGCCGTTTGGCACTCAGGATACTCAAGCACTGGTGCCCAATAATTTAAACTATTCACTTTTCTAAGTGCCTAATTCACAGAAGCGTTTTATAATGGCAAAACCCCACTGGAAGACGCTCTGTGAATAAGGGGCTAAATCTCTAAGACGTTCTTATAACTGTGGCTCCCCCTAACAAGAAAGACGGGTTTAGGATTTCAGAGTCTGACCGCCGAAGACAATCCTGCAACAGGGAGGACTTACTACGTTACATCCCAATGTATTCAACTATGGATCCCTCAGCATCCCCCCTCCCCCTCCCCCCCATCGCTCACCTTCAAGTGAATGGTGTCCCTGGTCAATCTGCCATTCCAGGGGCTTCAAATCCTGTATGTGACCGAGCTCGTAAGCCTCCCCTCAAAGTTGGAGGATGCCGTCTTTACAGCACTCAAGCAAAGACGTATGGCCCTCCAGGGAAATCTGCCTGTATAGGAGGGGCTCCTATGAACGAACCACAGAGATCTACCCCCAGGCATAATCAATCTAATTGTCTATTGTTGGAAAGACTTCCTATATTTTTAGGAAACGTCATGCTGAATAGATCAACTGTGTTAACTTTGTTTGGATCACTTGAGTGTCTGGGGGCATTTGTTTCGGGTGACCTCGATCAAATTGAATGCAACTATTCTAGACAGGGTGGTCATACAGATTGGTATTTGAGCTCCTACTGGACGTAGCTGTTCAATTACTACCTTTAAGCTATGACATAAGGGAAATTGACAGTTCCTCAGGAGTCCGTCTAATCGAAAGAGGTCCATGCGACCTTCAACAATAAAGATTCTGGGGACACATTATTGAAAATTACCTGTTCTATTAACGATTCAACATAAACAGGTAAAAATGGCTAACGCTGATTCAAACAGTATCTAAAAATGAAGATTGGGCGTTGCTACCTGGGACCCTGCACTCGGGCAGCAGACAGCAAATCCTGGCAAGAAATATTAGTGCTATACCACAAGCATCCTGGAATAAGCATGGGTTCTCCCATTTGTTTCAGGGGGGTCATTTTGATTTTCTGCAGTAGAACATCTGTGCCTTTCAAGAAATTCGGCTTTCAATGGCACCTCTTGTAGATGGCTATAATCTCTCAATCCGGCAGTCAGGGGATCTAGAGGGCGACATTCTTCTGCTCTCCTATTGGGAGCAAGTAATGGAATGGGGCTATAGCCAACCTGTTGGCACCAACCTAACGCCTTTATTCAAGTCACTGAGATGTTCTGGGATGTAATAAGCTTTCCCGATATGGGGTTTGATCCTATTTTTAATGTCTATTGGAATTCAAGTATTATTGGTCGGCAGGCCTTCCTAGACACCATTGAGGGACTCTTGGAGCAGTAGCAAGAGGCCTCCAGGAAGAGAGGAGGGGGCCTGGTAATCCCTTATGCAGGCCTGGGGTCTTCACAAACTGAAGGAATGACCGTGGCGACATACTTGCCAAACACACTTGGTCCGGGGGCTCCCAGATTGCGTACTTCATTTACATTTTTGTAAATATGTCTCGGGAGGATAGCTCAAGGGCAACGTGCTTGCCTTGGAAGCAAAACGACACGGTGCAACAGAGGTTCAATCCCGGGTCCGCGCTTAGAAACATCTGGGTACGAAGCGCATTATAAATAACCTATCATAACATATCTAGAGCCATTGTTAGAAAAATGTATGTCTTCTGTACGTAAGTACCACCACAAGTGACCATTTTATTTTACATATGGAATGGGCATCGGCTTGCAGGGGTATATTGTGTCCCCATGTTGGAGGTCAATAGTGGGTGCAATAGAATAATATGCTAGAAACACCAAGGTGTTTAATGGTCAACTGAGTACATCCCAAGTGGTACCGATTTAACATTCGCCTTTCACCACTCAAGGAACTACTCAGATGTTTTGGTGAACTTCTTTAATCATTCCAGTAACATGCATAAACTGCACCCTAAAACCTAAACACTTATTTGACCAGGAAATTCAAAAGCAAAAGAGATTGCTCTGGGCTCGCTTGAGAAATGTGGGCCCTCGATCGATCGAATCAGACTTAATTACCATGAAAAACTCTACAAGTTATACAAATTGGCAGAACCAATAAAAAGCACATTCATTCAAAGACTCAGAAAATATTTTAAGGGCTTTAGAAACTAAGAATTGGTCAGATTTTTAGAAAATTCTAAATTGTAACCATCTTACAGGCTTCCTCACTTATCAATCCAATATTAGAGATGCTATGATGAGAGAATTTTCGGCAGACATACTCCATGGGAACAGCAAGGGTCTATCCTCATTTTCATCTCTCCATCTCCCACCTGGACTCTACCACCATTTGAGGTGGATGACCTTCTTAGTCTCACTCACAAGACCAAATACTCTCATGCACCAGAGCCCGATTGGTTGTCCAACGTCATCCTGAACAGCAACCCAGTCCTGCGGGCTGAGAATCTCTCAGTCACGTTTTCACACATTTAAATTATCGACAGATGTCCTTTTTGAAAACTTCTATAGTGGTGCTAATATTTAAAAAGGGTGATCGACAAAATCCCTGCAACTACCAACCTATAGACCTACTGGACGTTCCTAGTCAAATCTTGGTGTGGACGGAATTAGATAAGCGTGCAGAGGATAATGCAAAATGTGATCCTTTTAAATCTGGCTTTTGAATGGCCTGGGGACAGCCCTTAATGGCTTCTTGGTTAATCTTCTTGAGAAAAGGCCTGGTGCTGTATTATTATCATGGCATTTATGGGGCGCAGACCTGGTTTAGAGAAGCAGTGCAGCACTTAACCAAGGCGTGTGGCCTTTGTTGATTTTGCTCTAGCCTTCAACAGTGTCAGCAGATCCCCCCAGTGGAACAAGCTGCTAAACTGAGGCTAAACTCCTTACTTGGTTGACATTGTCCAATCACTCCACCAAAACACCACTATACGTGTCCGATTAAATAAGACTGGCTTCTCAACGTAAGTACCCACAGAGCATGCGATGAAGCAGGGGTTTTTTTGGGCACCAATACTTTTCAATTTGTTTATTGCGGATCTGGGTTGGGGGGGTTGGGGTGAGGATGCATTGTCCAAAGCTAGATCCATTCCACCTCACTTAAATTCTATTCTGGTGAACTCATTGGTATATGTGGACGATCGCCCATTGGACTTCAATGCCAGCTTAACGAGTTGTGATGTTAAACTGGCAAACTTTGTTTAGAACATTTTTAATGACAGAAGGGGGCTTTTTGTATATATTGCTTAGTGACCTTTTTAATAAGAAGGACTGGATTGTGATGGCTGGAAGGAGCACTGCCTTAATATACTAACCTGCATTTAGGCTTCTGCTGATATGCTTTCTTTAACCCCTGTGGTCATAAAAATAATAGAAAAATAATAAAAAAAAGTTAAAAAAAAAAAAAAAAAAAGAGATAAACTTAGGCTCCACGACTAGCTACAAAAAGAGAGACTTAAAAAAAACATACGTTATTCTCGTATGTTAGTGCCGTGGAAAAGGCGCTCAATATTATGCCTCATTATCTAAAGAAATTGCTGAACGCCCATTGGACGGATCAATTCCTTAGAATTTGCCACAATTTATTTCCCACAAATGAACTATTAGGGGCCCTTTTAAGAATAAAAAGACACCATAGAACCAGGGATGTCATTTTACCAAAATGCCAGGAATTGTAGAAGTGACATCACACGACCCTTGTCCTCTGATGACATCACAGGAAGTGATGTCATTTGACCCCCACACCAAAGTGACATCACAGGAAGTGATGGGAAACTACATTTCACTCCTTGACAAAGCAGAAGTGGAATCACATAGCATTGTTCCCAAGTACACTACGAAAACTATGGTTACGATATCACAAATGTGATATACATTTCATAAAAGTATGGATCACCATATGAATCATTAATGTCAGTGTGTATAGGCCAAGATTACCAAATTACAGTGAAAGCAAAATGATGATGTGTTATACAGCACTTACGCTTATGTAAGTTATGTTATAGTGCATTTGTATTGTGCTTTGTGTACCATTGGTGTGATCCTAGGTGCTTTATATAGAACAAATATACTTACAATATCACCCAACCTGTGTTGGTACACATTTATCAACCTCAGAAGGATTAAAGGCTGAGTTGGTCTTGCCAGGATTCAAAGCTGCATATCTCACACATTGCAGCAGCGAGCGCTCAACCCACTGACCTATATTACCAACTATAGCTATCTTACCGGCTATAATAACATTAGCAATTACATGTCTGAATGTTCTCAAAGTCTGAAAGCAAATTACACTCTGTAATGGATACAATTAACAGATTTAACAGCAGGCCAGGTCATCTGCAGGTCTGATGCAAAGTTGGCCACTTGTCAAGCCTGCCTGGATCTAGTTTTTAGGCTACAGAGAATGACAAAATACATACCATTCGGAGGGTTCATACCTGTGTATTAAAGAATTTAGATTAGCGCTGGGAAAGCAGCACACTCACGGCATCCCGTACTCTGGGCCCTCGTTACCTCATACATGCAAACAAACATCCTGAACAGCATGCCGGGGAGATGGGAAAGATAGACACATTACAACAAAGCATTAATTGTGGCACAATGAAATCAAGGGCCACTTTATTTGCTAAGGTCTAACATTTCTACACAATCTTTTAGGCACAAGATTTTGTCAAGTGACTGAGGACACCCAGATGGAATGTCTTGTAATGATCGTAACAGAGACAACCGCAGGAAGAAAAAAAACATGCTATAACTGCAACTTGCGAAAAGCAAAATGCATAGTCTGAAATAGATGCTTTTTCTAATCTGAATGCTTTTTAGAAGTTTTTGTCTGCATTGTGATTTTGAGGTGTTAAAGAACAGACAATAATCAGTGACTCACCCCCTGAAGTGTGCCGGAAATAAACCTTCAATGAGTCTAGCAATTATTGTATAGAAAACCAGAAAGACAAATATGTTATTCCTATTCTCTCATATTAAGGATCAATACTTAAATTGTTACACCTGTATTTAATTTCTTTTTTTTTTAATTCCTTTATTTGTTTTTATTTTTTTAAAAAAGAAGCCTGAACTCGAATGCCAGCCACTCCAGAAACAAAGCCACATGACGCTGGCCACAGCACAGGAGCTTCCAAAAGAAGCAGCCGCCAGGGAGACCACAGGTGTAGCAAGGGAGACGTCCCTGTGTAGAATTTGTCATTTTTTGTAACAATATGAATAAGATTGACACTCATTCATTTAGTTCTTTAATGTTGTGGTTTGATAAAAAGCAGCATTTCGAGCACCTGTTGCGTAACTATAGAGTTGTTACTCCAGAAGAATGCTGGTGTACGCCTCTTACAAAATCGCAGATAAATATGAAACTGGATCTCCACCTCACTGATGAGGCCCAACAAGACTGAAACACGTGTATGGGGCTGCTGTTAGTACTCTTGTTCAGAAGGGAATTGCCATAGCATTTTGGTGCCGGACCCCCCCCCCCTTTTTTTTGCATGGGATGTATAGGCACTTTTAACATCCTCCACCAGTTCTTGACATAGTCCGGGTGGGTGAATGCTCTTCAACATATCCTGCACAACTTATTTTGCCTTTATTGCACCCAATTACTGTATACCACAGCACACAGCTCCACGATGCCAATTTCAAATTAGAATTTCTGCCTTTCTTGTAGAACAGGTGTGGTCTTAGGCAACCCAATTTTGTGGACTGGGTCCAGCCACACATTTTCGTAGCAAGCAACAAGTAGTGCAGATTGACTGGTCCGGCCTGTTCGGGGAGCCTGCCCCACAGCGAGATCCATTACCAGGTTCCAGTGGTGAGTTAGGCATGCTTTTCCACCACCACGTATAAATCACAGTGGTATTCATTTCCACCCCTGCTTTCTGTTCTGCCCTCCAACTAACTAATTCCTTTTGATAAAACCGTTAACTCAGCATCTTTCACACAGTATATTTGTGGGTACTAATTAACCCAGTTATGTCCAGAAAGAATTAAGGTTCGGATAAATAAGAATTTCTTACTTATTTTCTTTTTCTTGTTTTTTTTCTTGTTTTGATTTTCTTGCTACAGGGGCCACCTACTTGCCCTGAGGAAGGCAGTTCTTGTAAAGAAATACTTATCCCTCTGATGCATTTTCAAGTTGGATAATTCTTCCGCCGAAATGTGTACTATGTGCAAGGGGGGTGTACAAACCAAAACGTTCTTTTGGGGTCCTTCAATCACATATTGTTAGGCCAGTACTCTACATTGAAACCTGGCCACGTTCCCCCTGTCATGTTGGCACCTGCAAGATGAGATGCTCTTTTGAGGCACCTGCAAGATGAGATGCTCTTTTGAAGATAAGCTAATCTAGGACCTATATGGTTACAGGTCCATAAGAGCACCAATTCATTGACGCCTATGATTTCCACATGTGTCACACATGGGTTATGCTTTACACTTAAAGTTATTTGTGTACCTTTCCCTCACAGGTTATGTTTTGTACTTTCAATTTAGTAAGCACTGAAGAGCCCGTATGGGTTAGGTTTTGTACTTCCAATTCATTTATGTACTGAAGAGGATTTTAATTTTTGACTTCACCAGCTCTTTGTGTCTAGATTATTGAACTTTGTCATATGTATGTTATTTACAAATGTTTTTTATGTGTTTTGAACTCAATACAAATCATTTATATCCACAGCCTTTGATGTGTGTGAATTTCCTTTTCCCCCTTTTTTTTCTTTCTGGACAATCTCATGGGTCACAAATTTAGGGATTTAATCCATTAGTACCAATATACCAGGTTCCCCAATTCCAAATTACATATTTTGTTCCATTTATTGACAAAAATGGGGTACGAACCTGGGCAGTAGCAGTTCTACCTCCTTTTTGGTTTTGCCCATGTGGGCGGGACAAAGACTGAAATGCAAATGGATATTTCCCATCTGTGAAAGGTACAGTGAGCTAAGTGTGGCTGCGGACTCTCACGTGGGTACCTTCCCAAAGAACAGGTCAATGGACCATGTTCGTTCTCGCAGAGGGGCGCCTATGGACTATTTTTTGATTGGATCTTAATAGATTTTTTATAATCAGTGTTTCCCTTAAACACATTTTATATTTCTTGCTGGGACACTAGCAAATGATTATGTAGTAACCATTAACTTTTGATCAACTGCTTTTTATCAAACTAGTGCTTTACAGTTTTTAGCAAACTCTTTAAAGCATTGCTCTGCTTCCATGCTTCGTATAATAGCAACTTTTTACATTTTGTTTGTTGAGCGTTTACGTATTTTGATGCCTTTTGTAAAAATAAAAAAAAGTTTCCTTTTTTGTGATATTGTAAAAGGTTTGAGTTGAACCATAACATTTAAATGAGATAAAAAGAAAATATAACAGTTTATGTTTTTATACAGTGCTTGCTTATCCTGCTTCAGAGCACTGGTGTCCATCTAAGGACCTTTAATGATCAACTATTTATAAATCGGTATTAGAAAGCTGAAAGAAGTCAAGATGCCCTTTTACGAGTGCCTGGGCATCGCCTCGAAAATTCGGGGGAGCTCCACAATTGTAACCCTCTCAGGATTTTTAGAAAAACGTTTATTGAAGGTGCAAAACAATGCGTGTACGTCATAGTACATAAAAGAATAACAAAGCAGAAACATCTTGTATAATAGTGATACTTAGGGAACTTAAATTGTTGTATCAAGACTTGGACGCATTGGATTTAGACTATGTACAAGTCAGAACTAGAAAGATTTTTTAAAAAATAATGGGGAAGCAAACAATACAGACAAGAGCGTAAGGAAGTGGGGAGGATAAGGGGAAAATGGAAATGATAAGATAAGGGTAATCATTAAACAAAGATAATTATATATTAAAATAGAGTCATTTGAGGTGAGCTCAAAAAACGTTCTCCATTTCAATTCATACGTGTGATACAATATTGGGGTTGAAACAATGCATCCTTCCAATCTATATATTACATATGCAGTTCTGCCATATTTTATGATTAATCAGGTCAACATTTTTCCAATTGGATGGACTGCAGCTGCAGCTGGCATAAAAAGATAAAATAGATAAGTGTGGGAGTCAGAGATGTTGAAAGAGAGCACTACCCAAAAATACAACCTTAAAATAAAAAAGGTTCATCTAACTTAAAAATACATTTGATGCGCTATACATGGTTCCAAAATGTTTCAATATACTTACAATCCGAAAACAAATATTTCAACGATCCTTCACCATCATGACAATTCCAACATGTGTAATCTAAAGTTATCCTACACTTCAAAAGCTTAGCTTGGGTAATAAAAATTCTATGACGAAAAAAGAAGAGTTTGGGTTAGATTAGCCAAAACAGTTATGGTTGATTTTGTATTCCAAAAAGATATCCAGCCATAATCTTCTAGAGTAACTGCACAGTCTTGTTGCCATTCCTGCTGTGGTTTCCATTGGGGATTCTCCACCAAGTCATTAGTAGGGTCTTTATAGAAAAGATAAGATGAAAACTGGCAATTGTACATATGATTTTGTCTAACACTAGTTGGCCCAGAGGTTTCCATCAGAAGCTGCAGATTATCTAGAATAGCACCAATATTCACTATTAATTGATGCTAAAGACTTGTGGCGAATTTCACCCTGAATTCATTGAAAGTGAACGGTATACCTTGATTGAAAAGTTGATATGCGCGTCAGCCAGAGCAGCAGACGGGAATCTCTGCCTCGCTGCCACACTGCTTAACAACCCTCACACGCCACCTCCTTCACACTGCGGACTGGGACTTCGTTATTTGGCTCACCTTATTTTAAAAACGGATGGAATGGAATGGAATGGAACGTAAATAAAACTAACTTTTAGGTCATTATATTGCTGCACTTTAGGCAAAGATCGGAGCTGAGAATTAGCCCACCATTATGCTTGACGCCAAGTCACGACCCCCCACCCTTTCACGACTTGAACAAGTGAAATACAGTGTGAAAACAAATCTCAGCAGCAAGCACATAACTCAGCGAGCTGTACTCCTGAAAGTAAACAGGAGATGTGCAAGCATGGGTGACTGGTGACCAGCCATCTCTTTTCAACAATGTAGGTAAAGGAGCGTATGATAGTATGGTTTTAATGCAGTTGAGGCAGCCCGTTGCTCGACGGAGAAGAGAAGTTCAGAGTCTCAATGCAGCCATAAACCATCTAAACACCCAGCCCTGGAGGCTGCAGGGTGCATGCTCACCCTAACAGCCAATACGCTGCGGCCGACAAGGAAGGAGAGTTAGGCTGGTGACATTGGGAAAACGGTCTGCTTGCAGCGGAGCCAATAGGAACTCTTGGTGATTGATTGTACCTGCCTCGTCTCCCTCCCAGGCAACGAGGCCCTTTAATGCATTGCGATATTATGTGTGCCACTATCACTCTGTTCAATTAACAATTCATAGAGGGACTCTTGGGGGGCGGGGTTAATAGAACGCTCCTTTGTGTCTAGTAGATGGGTGCCCCCACCCAATAGTGTTTCCAGCTGGATTGGAATAAGTTCGGTAAGGGTGGTGCTGAGCGAAGTAAAATTACTCGGAGCAGTCCAATTAAATCGTAACCTTCTTGAAGAATACTGCAAGACCTGGGCCCTAGAGGTTAATTATTGTGCATAGAAACTGTCCAAGCCATGGGTGCAAAGCAAAACTAAGGGAGGTTCCCTGCTGCTCAACATCCAAAAATGCATTTTGTCATTCTGATGCCACGTCAAAAGCAGTGACCACAACTTCTGCCACTACCTGGCCCTGCGCGACTTAACGCTAAAACTCTTGAACAATATTTTGGGAAAAGATACATACACGGTAGCATTCTGCTAGAGTGTGCAAGCATACTACAACAAAGACAGGAGGTGAAATCAATTCCTGTAACAGCGCCTCGATGCGCGCTGGCTGTGTGAACGCTTTAAAAATGCAAAAAAATAAATAAATAAAATTGGCTAGGAACTAACAGCAGGCTCTAAAGAAACAATACACAATGTACTGGTGAGCAAAACAAGGACATCACAAAAAGCTGGAATGCTAGAGATCACTGGGACAACATGTTACACTTGCACATTTTAGAAGAAAAAATTAAATAAAAATAAAAACACTTGCAAATACTCCCCCAAATACATACTGAATGGCCACTCGCCGCAAAAAGATTTGACCTCAGCGAATAAGCTCATTAGGGAGGGAGAATCGGCAACAATAGGACTTGGAAAAAGTCGGGATTTAGAGGCACTGCCATCTGCCTACAAAGAAACTGGGTGCCCTCATTTCCCACCGGTCTGCGTGAATAAGGACCTCTTTGAGGGGTAACACTGGACACGAATAACTCTGCTCCATCCATGGACAAATACCCAAATTAACAGAGACCAGCCAAATATGTTTGTGCATGCCAGCAGAGAAGACAGTCCATAAAGCACTATTTACAGGTGGGAAAAATGTGCAAACAGAAATGAATCCCTACTGAAGAGAATGACATGCATGTAAACCATGTATTTACTTTGACAATATTTGTCTTAACTGGTCTAGCCAATCAAGTAGCTTGTGTATTGTAAAGCCGGGGGCAAACACTCAGTTGCAAGCTGTAGTCAGCCATAAAAGCCGCTTCCAGCCTCACTTCTATGCATACACACCGCACACCATTTCTTACTCGCCAAGAGTCCAATATCGCCAGCCAATGGCTAGTGACAACACCAAATGTTGCTCCCAGTGTAATGTAATATGGTGTACTACACCGGGAGGAAGATGACTAGTGCAAAAGTAGGCATATACCAAGGATATGGCGGAAATGATGGGATGAAGGCACCAAATGTCATGTTAATGTTGAAAATACATTCAAAATGTGGTGAGCGGACACCATTTACAAAATGCTTGTGGGGATGGGGGGGGGTTGAAGAACAAATATAAAAAGAAGCATTTTAGTTTTTAACAAAATCAATCAAGTATGACACCCCCCCCCCCTCACGATAGTTAGATCCATGTTACATGTTGGGAGTCACTGACCCCAAAAGCCGGTCACATAGCACAGCGAGTAGAGCGCTGCTGACTCAGGCTCAAATCCCGGCAGCGCCAAACTCAACCTTTCATCCTTCCAAGGTCGATAAATGAGCACCACACGCCGTGGGAAATAATAAGCAGCGCTCAGGTGCCTGAGGGTTCGTAGCGCTATATAAATACAAAACAAAAAAAAATGAATATTTAAGGGAGGGGGAGGTAGCAGGGACAATGGAAGGCACAGTAGGGCCTACATACCCGAGCATCCTTCACTGGTTTGGGGTGTGGGGGGCATTAGGGATGTGCTCAGTGGTTGAAGTGGGCGGGAGCGGCGCTCCTCTACTTTTTTTTAATTACATTTTTCTGTTCCAAAACCGTTCTCAAATGGCTTGGTTTTAAAATAAAAGTGTATAAAGAAGTTGAAACTTGTAATTCAGTGCACTGCACTAACGCTCCCTTAAACAGCAGGCGCATTTGTTTAGGGGTTTGCATGATGCGTGGCGGTGGGAGTTTGTGGGGCGCTGGGGCAGGCCAGCAGGGAACATAGTTCCGCTACTTCTTTTCGTACACTGGCTATGCTAGGTTCCCAGAGGCACAAATTGTGCTGGTGTAAATGGAACAGTCCAAATCGAAGGAGGGGGGTTCTAGGACTTAATCAAATGTCAAAGGGGTTGAGAGGAAAGGAACTTCTGAGAAAGGGTACATGAGTATTCTGTGTTGGAAAGAAGAGCACTTTCTTTGACCCAGAGTAGGGAAGCGAGAAGATTAGCGAGACGTCTACAAAGCACGAGCACAGAAAGAGCACGTGCTACATTAAGTGATCACCGATTACTAAGGGAAGCAGAAGGAGGTGTTGGTTATCAGTGTCCAGTTCCTTCTGCCCATAGATGAGGAAGGAACGTAAAGACTGAACTGGGGCCAGATACTGAACTAACTGGAAACAGTCAATGAAGAGAACGAGCAGAGGTTACGGTGGGAGGGTGATGAGCTGGAGAATCGCATGGGCACTCTTGGAAGGAAGCGCAGGCTTGTACGGGTGAAGCTCTGGGGGGGGGGCATTTTTTGGCACTCTGCTCTCCTACAGAATATTTTGGTATTACACAAATATGGCTACTGATATTTTCGGACAGGGCTATATTGCTGGTTGTATTATGCTCAAATGACTTTTATAGGGATTCTAGATTGTCGGCAGATGACTTTTGTCCGAGATGACCATTAGAATCGAGCTGAGGTAAACCTCTCTGAATTTGAAGTCAAGACTTGCCTAGAAGGATATTAGATTGTGGCCGGGAGGATAGCTCAGGCGCAACACACTCGTCTTGGAAGCAAGACACCGCGGAGCGACAGGTTTGAATACCGACCCCACACTAAGAGACGGGTCTCCCGTATTATGCATGTTACAAAAGATTAATTAATTTGTATTTACTTATTTATTTAGCGCCGCAGGCATCAGTGCGCACATATAAGACAAAACAACCCAAGAGGAGAAGATCAGTTCAGCGGTCAGTTGAACAGTAGTGTCTTTCAAGATTTCCGAAATGTCGCCCGGTTTCCTTCCCATAGTCACAGGGAGTTTGTTCCATTAATTGTCGGAGGAGTTCACAAACATTACTGAGAAGCAGTTTGTTGAGGTCATATTTTTTGTATCACCTGGTTTCAACGTGTGAAATTACTCCAATGCATTTAACTTGGAAGTGATTACTTCAAAATATGTGTAGTTGTGGGGTAAGGGTTAAAACGGGGCTGGTGAGGGTTTGGGCAGTAATGAAGGGGAAACGAGTACCCCCACAAAAAACATTTTAATGAACAAAAACAAATTCACAGTGATATTTCGAAGCAATCACTTTGATGTAATTTAATTTGACGTAACCACATGGAGCCATATTTTTTATTGGATTAAGGAGTAACGCTTTGTTGGTTTTCTAAAGCCTTTTGATACGGTAATAAATATTTGAGTTTTGACGAGGGCATACAAATTAAAAGCCTCTGGTCGATGGATCACAGGTACCACTGAGGCCCACGCTCCAGGTGGGCCTCGGCAAAGGGTTGGCACAGAGGCTGCACGACCACCTTCATCCTTGAATACCGTCGCTGCCTGGACTGGTCCTCCACATGGTCTCTTGCCCCACTTCTGTACAGCCTGGATAAAAGCGAGGGTCTTGAGGAGGACGACAGACTCCTTCACATGGACAGGCAGGAGTCATTCCAAAGCAGCCATTCTTTGAGTGGGCTCCATCTGTGCTTTGGAGGTAGCAAACCTCCAAACAAGACTGCGGCATGCCTCCCGAGCTCTGTATATGCCGGGTTTCACATAGTGCAGGCATAGCTGTGAAGCACAGCGCTGTGCAACAAGGGATGATGGGCTCCAACATTTGCTCCTGCAAACGGCGAGTGAGAAATGGCGTTCTGTGTGCGGCGAGAACTGAGGGAGCACGTGACTTGCTATGCATGGACAGTGGCTTGCAACTTCACGTTTTAGCACCTGGTGGTCGAATATTAAGGCCTACGGCTTGAACTCCGCAATAAGATGTCCAATCGTCTTCCAAACAACGTCATCACAAACAAGTAGCACTACATTCATTGAGTTACAGCATCTGTTATTAAGCCGGCAGACCACTGCACGAAGCGCTGTGTAAGACCCCTAAATAGTTATTGTCAGTATTAAAGGATGCGAAGCAGTACCCTGTTGCACATGGGAGGGAAGTGGCCCTGTGCCGGGAGGGATGGCGTCTGTCCCAGAACAGTGGAACAGACATCCTCCTACCCTGCCAGACATGTTCAAAAGGACTTTGTAAATACACACATGATGACAGGACTGGACGGGGGGCGGGGTGGAGGACTTGTATAGGGGTGGACTGACAACCCAAAGAGGCCCTGGAAATAATGTTCAAAGTGGGCCCCATATTGCACATGTTCAGCAAGTCCAACCCTTTACCTATGAGATCATTTGGAAATGTAATAGGCTACCACCCACAAGAGGCCCCGGGTGCAGACGCCTGCCGGGAAATCTCCAGAGTTCCCTGTAGGCCAGTCCACCATTGGACTTGTATGAGATCAATAGTTTCAGGACCAGAGGGTGGAAACTGGGCACCACGCCACTATTTACCATGAGAGCTGCCTCCTGCAGCAAGAGTGCACACATCCCACACTGGCGTTTCAAAGCTAGCATGTCCGTGCTTCATACGTTCCTCGGCTAAATGTACACTTTAAAAAGAACTCACGCCTGTCGATACATTTAAAACACAATTTGAACCTCCAAAGGCCGAGAAAAATACTAAAATAAATAAATAAAAAGAAACCGCTTTCCCCCCGATGAGATTACCTAACATGGTAAAATTGGGGGTGCGTGTTGTTCCCGAGGAACGTGTATGGCTTGTAACATTCAATATCTGATTATAGCCTCTCTCTATCTCGGCCACCCAGGCAGTGGAGTTTTAAGGCACAGGCGGGGTCGGGGTGGTCCTTGAAGAAGGCCAGAGTCTGCCAACCCGCAGCCAGGAAGCCTGCAGACTGAGCACTGTGTACGGCATAACGCCTCATAGTATGCAGCCGTGTACGGCATAACGCCTCATAGTATGCAGCCAGGAACTAAGCCTGCAGACTGAGGGCTGTGCACGGCATAACGCCTCATAGTGTGCAGCCAGGAACTAAGCCTGCAGACTGAGGGCTGTGCACGGCATAACGCCTCATAGTGTGCAGCCAGGAACTAAGCCTGCAGACTGAGCGCTGTGCACGGCATAACGCCTCATAGGGTGCAGCCAGGAACTAAGCCTGCAGACTGAGGGCTGTGCACGGCATAACGCCTCATAGTGTGCAGCCAGGAACTAAGCCTGCAGACTGAGAGCTGTGCACGGCATAACGCCTCATAGTGTGCAGCCAGGAACTAAGCCTGCAGACTGAGCACTGTGCACGGCATAACGCCTCATAGGGTGCAGCCAGGAACTAAGCCTGCAGACTGAGCACTGTGCACGGCATAACGCCTCATAGGGTGCAGCCAGGAACTAAGCCTGCAGACTGAGCACTGTGTACGGCATAACGCCGAAGCCTGCAGACTGAGCACTGTGTACGGCATAACGCCTCATAGTATGCAGCCGGGAAGCCTGCAGACTGAGCACTGTGTACGGCATAACGCCTCATATTATGCATCCGGGTAGCCTGCAGACTGAGCACTGTGTACGGCATAACGCCTCATAGTATGCATCCGGGTAGCCTGCAGACTGAGCACTGTGTACGGCATAACGCCTCATAGTATGCAGCCGTGTACGGCATAACGCCTCATAGTATGCAGCCAGGAACTAAGCCTGCAGACTGAGGGCTGTGCACGGCATAACGCCTCATAGTATGCAGCCAGGAACTAAGCCTGCAGACTGAGAGCTGTGCACGGCATAACGCCTCATAGTGTGCAGCCAGGAACTAAGCCTGCAGACTGAGTACTGTGTACGGCATAACGCCTCATAGGGTGCAGCCAGGAACTAAGCCTGCAGACTGAGCACTGTGTACGGCATAACGCCTCATAGGGTGCAGCCAGGAACTAAGCCTGCAGACTGAGCACTGTGTACGGCATAACGCCGAAGCCTGCAGACTGAGCACTGTGTACGGCATAACGCCTCATAGTATGCAGCCGGGAAGCCTACAGACTGAGCACTGTGTACGGCATAACGCCTCATATGATGCATCCGGGTAGCCTGCAGACGGAGCACTGTGTACGGCATAACGCCTCATAGTATGCATCCGGGTAGCCTGCAGACTGAGCACTGTGTACGGCATAACGCCTCATAGTATGCAGCCGTGTACGGCATAACGCCTCATAGTATGCAGCCAGGAACTAAGCCTGCAGACTGAGGGCTGTGCACGGCATAACGCCTCATAGTATGCAGCCAGGAACTAAGCCTGCAGACTGAGAGCTGTGCACGGCATAACGCCTCATAGTATGCAGCCAGGAACTAAGCCTGCAGACTGAGCACTGTGTACGGCATAACGCCTCATAGGGTGCAGCCAGGAACTAAGCCTGCAGACTGAGCACTGTGTACGGCATAACGCCTCATAGGGTGCAGCCAGGAACTAAGCCTGCAGACTGAGCACTGTGTACGGCATAACGCCGAAGCCTGCAGACTGAGCACTGTGTACGGCATAACGCCTCATATTATGCATCCGGGTAGCCTGCAGACTGAGCACTGTGTACGGCATAACGCCTCATAGTATGCATCCGGGTAGCCTGCAGACTGAGCACTGTGTACGGCATAACGCCTCATAGTATGCAGCCGGGAAGCCTGCAGACTGGGGACTGTGTACGGCATAACGCCTCATATTATGCATCCGGGTAGCCTGCAGACTGAGCACTGTGTACGGCATAACGCCTCATATTATGCATCCGGGTAGCCTGCAGACTGAGCACTGTGTACGGCATAACGCCTCATAGTATGCAGCCGGGAAGCCTGCAGACTGAGCACTGTGTACAGCATAACGCCTCATAGTATGCAGACAGGAGCAGGCACGCCGCCCCCATACCCTGTAGCTCCGTCTTCCTGGTCGGCTCGTGGATGCCACTGAAAGAAAGAGCAAAGATCGGCCCCAGGGCGTCTCCTTTATCTGAAGCACCTCACAGGGTTTTATGGCGTTGCACACGCAGGCAGGGGCGTGGGGGTGTAACGGGGGCAAGCCACCGAGTCTCATTGTCCTAAACTAGAACCACTGACAATTAGTGGCACTATGTGCCCTGCGCCTGATCCCCATCGCCGCTCCCCCTCCCACGTGCAATCCAACCCCCCAACCCCCTAACAAAAAACACCTGCTGTTTAAAGGAATGCTCCGTGCAAGCTTCAACTTCTTCCTACACTTTATTTTAAAACGGAACCCTTCCGAAGCGGTTTCTTTTCAATAATAAATATATAGGAACAGTAAACCTTAAAAAAAAAAAAAAAAAAAATAAACATAACCATCCCGGGGGGATAGCTCAGCGGCAACGTGCTCGCCTTGGAAGCAAGATGACACGAAGCAACACAGGTTTGATCCCTGGGTCTGCGCTTAGAAACCTCTGGGTTAGAAATATGCAACTAAGGCATTCCTTTAACAGCGCCTCGATGCCCTGTGAGCGCTTTATAAAATGCAAATAAATAAATAAATATGCTTCCATAGGGTGGCGCAGTCCATCTATAATGGATTGCCACCCTGGCCACAGAAAGCGCTCAAAGACCAGGGCACCCCCAACAGGGGTAGGGAGCTGCAGCTCTCCCTGCGTGGGTAGAGAATGCCAGACCTCCGTGCATACGAGCCTCTGCCCCGGATCAGCCAAAGCAAGCTGGCATTGCCCAAGCAACGCGACACCAACAAAAACGCCACAACGTTGCCAGAGGCCCAAAGGCCCGCACGTGCAGGAAATAGTTTATTCTGAGGCTTCCTGTATTGCCATGTTGGGGAACGCATCCCTGTAATTGCTTACCACGCACCCCAAACCCCACCCCCAAAAATAAAAAAATGGGGCACTTAGGACAGCCTACCAACACGCCATGCCGTGACACAGGCCCATTTATTTACATGCCACAGGTATAAGTTGGCGTCTGTGTCCTGTGCCCACCCACATGCCATTGTGAAACTGCCAAGCACATCACTATTGCAGCAGAGGGGACGCCGGGGAATTAGCACGGGGGTCGCAAAGCTACTTTAAACAGTGACGTACGAAATCGTTCTGCAGTTTTGACGTCACGATATATGGATAGCAGACGTTAGAAGCATTAGCCCCCCAACCCCCCCAAAAAAATACAACTTTGTTAAATAGACATCCCACCCAAACCATGACAACGTAAAATGAGAAATGCATTAAAAAACGTGTGAGGGTGTGTGTGCGGGTGGGACGGGCGTGCTCCCGTTGGCAAGTCCAGGAACCCATCAATTGCAAGTCACACAGTTTGGAAGGCAATCTCGCGTCCCCCATCGACTTCAATGGAGCCCCACGTTTCGAGATCAGCGCTCTTCTGCCACGAGCAGCTCCACTTACTTGTGCCTGCGAAGCAGTCGGTGAGCCTCCGGAAGCAGCCTGCTGCCGGCGAGGATCCATTCTCCATGACTGCAGGCACGGGCCGGGGGGAGGCTGCGCGGAGCAGGGCGCTGCTCCCCAGCGGGGCCCTACGCGGCCGCGGAACCAGGAGGCTGCAGCCCAACCCGGCTACGGCCAGCAGAGCCTTGTGCGGGGCGCAGGGGGCAGTGGCGCGGCTCCGCCGGAGGTTGTAGGACCACAGGCAGCAGCAGTGCCGCGTGGGCTGATGCGCAAGAGGGGCTTGCGGCGGGGGGCCGAGCCAAGCGGAGCCCGGGAGGGCTGGGTGCCCGTGGCCCGCCCCTGGGGCTCGGCGGTGCGGGAGGCGCTGCGCCGGGTTGTGACTGCTGCCTGCGGAGGCGGCGGGTGTGCGCTGCCGAGCCGCGCTCCTTCCTGCCTCGGCCAGGAGAGGAGGGGGGCGGGTTGAGGGCGCCGCCGCGGCTGCTGATGGGAGCGCTACTCTCCGCGCCCCCTCGGACATGCCCCTCTCCCCGCAGATGACGGGCGGCGCCGAGGGCTGGCTCTGGGGTTTTCTTCCCTCTACCCTGGAAGGCAGGAAGCCGTGCTTCGGTCGGTTGAAGAAAGAGGGAGGGACCGGGGCGGAGGAAAAACAAGAAGTCGAGCCCTGTGCATATGCCTCCCCCGGGGGCCGCGTGCTCTGCCGAGCTCCCCGGGGCCGCTGCCAAGCACAACAAGCCCTCTTGCGAACCCTTGCACTAAAGCTGTCGCTCGGCTCGCCCATCCTTCAATTTAATTTCTCTTCGTGCATGTGTTATTTCTTCTCACCCCCTCCCCCTATGCCTACTTATTCCGTTTTCCCACCCTTCTTTATTTCTCGTGCTTTTTCTCACCATTTACATATCTTGTAATTTCTCGTTTTCCTTTTTCCCCTTTTATTTCATACCTTTCCCCCAATGCCTGTTCTACCCATGTCACGTTCTTTTTATTTCTTTCGATGTCACGTAATGTAGTTTAGCCCACCCCGTTTTCCTCCCCTCATCGTGTTATTCCATCCCTCCAACTCCACGAGCCACCTCCGTTCCTCCTGATTCTTGTGCATTAAACATAACGGGGACATTCGCAAGGGCGGTGGCTGCAAGGTTTCCTCGATTATCCCAATAGCCCCCCTCCCCTCCCTTTCCTAAAACTCCTCTCGGTCGGTTGATGTCACGGGGCCACAGAACAGACCTGCTGTCAATGGTAACAATGTCCAAACCCACGCGCGCGCACCTCGGTTCCCATTCACCCAACTAAATTGCACCTTGGGCAACGTAGATCCCGTATTTCTGTGTACTGCACTGCCCCTCCCCCCTCCCCTGCACTTGTGCGATCTCACTGTCCCCTGGCCTAGTAAGATCATTGTCCCTATCCTCCCTTTATTCCCCTCCCTTGCCTCGTCGCGCCTAGAAACACTTGTGTATAGGCGCGTTATAAATGCCACATCATATCAATGAGGGCGGGACGGCGATTTATTAGGCCACGTGTTGTCAGGCTCTTAATCGTCGGGCTTGTTTTTTTGGAAAACCTTAATTTAGAAGAGGGCGCAACTTCAGGTGGCAGCACCCGCACGCACCCATGGCTTTCCATCTCCCGTGGAATAAAGGCAACCAGGGTCATCTACTAATATAACTTACAAGTGGATGGGCTAGGTGTGACGACCACCCACGGAAACCAGCTTCAGCTGAACTGCTGCCGGGGAGGGGGTGCTCGGCTTTCTCAGAAACCCTGCTTGTGTTACAGCCTAAAAGCCTGAAACCACCCTGCGCCGCCTCTGGTTGCCCCGTGTGACTGCGTCACGAGCGGCTGCCTGGCCGCGAGCCGCCACAGGTCGCTCGCGGGGGCTTGTGGGCGAGGCGCTCCCGTCACTAGAATTCGGCAAAATCGAGGCATTTGTTAGCTTTCTTTAGACGGCGCAAATAAAGGTGTAGTTCAACCGCTAATTTTACAGTGATATACCACGCAGTGTTCGATGCGTGCCATGCAGCACGTGGCCCCATATCTGCTCTGTATGCTATATTTAGCCCTTTCATACAGGCCACATACAAGTATTATGACAAACGGACAAATCGTGACGCAACCTGCTTGAAGCCCACTACAGAGAAACACGACAGCGGTGGGGCTGTAGGCACTGCCTTCGACGCAAGAAGTATTTGCGTCCGGGCAGTAATCTTGATGATGGACTCTGTGCTTGCCAGGCAGATACGGACTTTACCGACCGTAACATTCTGCCCCCGGCCCTGTCTGCGCATTCTCACAAGGTGCGCCTCGCCGTGTCTGCTGCGGCACTGGCTGCAGTCGCAACGTATTTCGCTTCCAGTCGAGTGGCCCCCAATGGAACCCCGGGCCTGTGGGGTTATTGTTGCCGGCGGATATGAGAGGGAGTAACTCCGGTTTCTTCTAATTGTTTACAACGTTCTGAGCTCGTGTGCAGCCGCGGCTGGATTTATGCCCTTCACTATAACACCACTTCATCCGCCTAGGTGGAGATAATGAACGTATGCGGCCCCTCCTGGATGCCCGTAGCCATTACTGACAGAGGGCCCTGCAGAGGCAGAGAAGAGGGGCCCTGGGAGGAGTTCATGGTTGCCACAAGTGGAACACTGATGAACTTCCGCAAACAAAATGCTCCACGCATTTCATCTTCTCCTTTCTAATTTTCAAGTGCTGTGTTTAGAGGCCTGGTTCGGACTGGAAACAGCCTTGGCACCTCACTATGTCATGCTGACGGTAATTTGTCCAGGATTACTCAATTTGCCCAAGTGGAAAAAGACCGTGGTCCCATTCCATCCGCTCATCCCTTGGAAAATCACATGCTGTCCTGTAGCCCTGCCAAAAACATCTCATCTCCTAATCCATCTACTACCTGATCTCTTCCATAAACCCCTCCTCCTCCCCCCCACCCCCACTCCTTTCACCTTCCTACTCCCCTCTTGCCCACAAGGAATACTTGCTTTGCCACACCATGCATACTGTAAACCGCAGACCCCTAAAGGAGTGTGACAGGTGAATCCCATATCATCCCTAAGAATAAAGGTTGTGCACCTTTTATTCACCATGCATGCATACACTGAGCTAGAAAAAAGACCGTAAAAATCCACAGCAAAAGAGTAACCGGTAGTGTGGGAACATCAATAATCCAATTTGCTCTCCCCTTTTCTATTTCATGCACTCCCCCTTCATCTTCCACCCCAGTCACCTTCTATCCACTCTCCCTTAACACCATTCTCACCCCTCCCCCTCCACCATGTCTTCTTGGGCTGGCCAGGGAGAATTGAGGATGATTCTGCCTCCTCCTTCGTTAAGACTGCGCAACGCGGTCCTCAGCCTTTACTCCACCTCGGCTGTAGCTCACTCCCACAATGTTGCCTGCACAAGTTGCTGATCCTCAGCAGGCCACTGCGGAGGGTTTGAGGGCCTGGCATCTTGCTGTGAAAGACAGACTGCCCAGAACACTGCAGCATGGAATGGGGCATTTTGAAGCACAGAATTGTAGTTTTGCTGCAAGTTTGCAGCACATTTTCTAATTGAGTTGAGAGTCTGAAGGAGTTCTAGCATGCAGGAGAGCGAACCAAGGTGCACCAGCAATTAGGAATGTAACAAGTTTGTAAACAGCATCAGCTACTTGATATGGTTAATATGAAAGGTCGCTATTCTATTTGTAGCAAAACTAGTCTATTACACCCCGAGTGAGGTTTTTATGGAATAGTGCAATCACTTCTGGTGGCACATCATTTTGGCAGGCAAGGCATAGTGAGATGAAATGGTTTGCCTAGGATCACACAGTTTGGTTAAGTGGAGAAGGCAGAGTTTGAGCCTATTCTCAAATGTATATTTGCGCGTCTAAAGACCTAAAATAAAACTGTCTTGTAGAGATGGCTTTAAGAGTGCACAATTCACAAGATAAAACAATCGGACACTGTACAGTTCATTGTAGAAAGTTGTTGATCAAATAGTGTAGTCCTTTTGTTTTGACTTCTAAGTTGCATGGAGTTGCACTTCTGTTTGCCATATTGTGCAAAAGATCCTGAGTGCAATTTTAATGCTTTCCACCACTTAGTGGAAAAATAGATCGTAAATGATGGGTGAAATCACCTTCACTCCTCACTTGCCCACTATGTTTCTAGAAAAGTGTAAATGCCCCTCACAATTAAAAACAGAGGGAGCCCTTTACAGTGGATCAGTTTGGAATGTGCTTACTTTTACCATGTGTGAATGTGAAACCGATTCCACAGGAATCCATTGGTTTTCCACCGGCATAAAAATACATGCTGGTGGAAAACCAAGCAGAGTTAAGCACACGTCTTAAGTCTGCTCTGCTCTCCAACGTGGCCTGCCAAATTATACATAATACTGTTTGGCATAAAATTGGTGGTGAACGCTTTTACCACCACTTTTTCCACTCTGCTGCACATGGAAAATTACCCATAGGATTGTATCTTTGTTTTTCCCGTGCTAAATAGAAGCAGTCAAATTCCAAAAGGCAAATTAATAAGCAGCTACAGAAAAAAAATCTACAAATTGAAATAAAATTAATGACAGGGTTATTGTTTCTCACTGCTTGCAGCTTGTTGAGCACCCCAATAATGTCTAATCACTGGACAATAACAGCTTATTAAAACGATAAAAAATTCTAAGAAAAAAGTGCCACACGAATGGTCACTGCCAATTACCTGTTAAGACATCACCTCCCATTGTACATGTTGTAGTCTTTTTGCTGAGACTGTTCAAAAGATAAGATCTCGATGGGAGGCCCTGTGCAACTGGGGCTGGTGGCATCGGGGAGCAAGAGGCAGTGCAAGGGGGCCTCATGGGTATTTGTTCCTTGTCTGACTTTTAAATCCACCTCTGCTAGATGCCCCCCTAACCCAAATGTGCTGCTACTTCGGCAGTATTGCCAGGGGGTAAACGGCTGGGGCAAAAAGGATTGGTGTACACACAGAAAGTTGTTTCCATCGGGAATTATTTGCAGCCCTGTGCGACTTATTTAATAAACTGGGCCGTTTCCTCATAAACCAAAAATTAAGCAACTCTGCTAATGAGAACCCCTTAGTTTATTCAGCAGCTGTCATTCAATTGTAAAAAAAACATCGATATCATAAGTGTTTTCACAAAATAAATATGAAACAACACATTCCAATAAAAGAAAATAGAAACAGACATAGTTTCATAGATACAATGAGTGAACAAATATACAACAAACAAAAGGAATCCAAAGAATATGTGGTAAATGACAGGAACCAAATATGGTTCCAATAACCCCTCTTCCCACCATTCTAACCCTTAACAAATAACAAAGGGCAAGAACAACCTATTCTACATCTAATCTAGGTGGGCGTAATACATCGAGGGTCTACGTACAGAGATATGCCTACGAGTCCTAACACATTTAGCAATGTGCATGCATATTTTAAAATATTTTACGTCGGGCAGAAAGGGGGTCAGAAATGCAAGGTCGGACAAGTAGATACCGTTTTCTCACAAATAGACATCTTTATTCAAATAATAAGGGTGAGACAATTTCCCTAACCTAACCAGGAGTTCCCTATCTAATAAACTAAGGCTAAAGAAAAAAACACCCGTAAAAGGGTTCTGTCCCTCACACTTATACACATAACAAAAAGTATAGGTATTGGATGGTGGTGCAAATTCAACAATATAATAATAATTTGCAAACACAACTTTATAAACAAAGTTCATTGTAACCTGGGTCAGTTCCCCCTTCCCCTGTATTAAAGCAGGATTCTTTGATCAAAGTTCCAGTCAAGAAAGTTATTTTCAATGTCCAAAGTCTGTTTGAAAAATGTGACTAAAAGTTAAATCTATAAGTCTTCCACTTGGCACTTGGATTAAATGCAACACAAAGTTCTCTTCCAATGCGACTATTAAAAGTTTTAACAATTGTCTTCAGCAGAATCAAAAGACTTTTATCGTCCAACTCTTTGATTGTTCAATATCTCTCTTTTCACACACAATAAGAATTTGTCAGGATGAGTTTTTATCACAGTTCACATCATCTCCTCTTAGGGAACATGCCACTTTCCACCACAATGCACTATGTCAGTGTCTTCTTCCTGGCCACTAACCTGCCAGGACTAACCACTAAAAAGCCACTTTCCTGGTATACTTGCTCGCCAGGACAACACTCCTACTACTACTACCAGTACTCAGTGGTGAGGATTACTTCAAACTTCATAAAAGGTATTCAACCTTCAACAACATTGAGACTTATAACTTATTTCACATAGACATAATACCCATTGGTTACCTTTGTTCCTCTTCTTTGCCACATGCAATCAAGGTTCATTTCCTATCCCCCTTGATAATGATTACAAAGAGGGCTTCTTTCCTGCCACCTTTTGGGTTTTTTCTGCTTCACCAATTAGCTGCTGATCATGTCTCTTATTTAGTTTTCTTTCTCTGTGAAACGTGTTTCCCTCACATTTATTATTGCCTCTCTTTGGCTTAGGCAAAGCTGGTTCTCTTATTGCCCCCTCTTTACTTTGCCATGGTAGTTATCAATTACAGGTCTTGCCCGCTTCCTTTGGCTCAGGCAATACCGGTTCCTTTTATCATGTATTGCTTCCTCTCTACTTTGGCAACAATGAAAATAGTAATTTTGTTTTCCCACTCCTCTCTACGTAAGAATTATTCCCTAAATACTTTACTTCATTAGTTCGGTATTGAAAGTGTCTGTTTCCAGACAGTGGTCTGACACACAGCTCCCTGGAGTCACCTCTCATAGGCATACTCACCGGTTTTCTTCTGTACTTCCTTCGGACTCACTGCTGGTACAACTTCTGCTTCCTGTGTTGGGATTCAAACGTTTGACCACTATGGTCACACGTCCTGTGCTGGCGCCTTCTGTGCTGGCAGTCTGCTTCACTCCCTGAGTACTCGGGTGCTCGCAAGCCACCGGGGTACCGCACAGAACTCAGAAAGCTCCTCTCTCCTACAGGATAGTCAGCCTCCACACCGCTTTCTGCTGCATGACCTCCGCACCTTGAGGCCACAACTTCTACGACTCGCTCAGTACCTTAATGCCCGGAAAATGCAGCGGCAGTCTGGCGTCTTCTCTCTGCCGCTGCTGCTCACATGGCTATTGAGTTCTCTTGACCTGCAGCTGAGCCGGTCTTAAGTAGTCAGAAGTCCTGCTCAGGTGTGGGTTATTAGAGCCATTAGATGGTGCATCAGAGTTCTGCACCTCTGAACTTCTGTTCCTCATCCTAGTACTTAAAGCATTATGGGACTTGAAGTCCCTAATGTCTTGAGTTATTTCATCCTTATTTAATAGGTTTTGTTTAAAGGTGTTTAATAAAGGTACTTTTTAGAGATGAATTTAAAGGGATTACTGTTTGGTTCTTGGTTTTATATATTTTAATCACATGTGAAACATAACCCTCAGGAGTGATGGTAGTGATTCTCTGATTGCTATACACATCATCCTCATGCTGACCATAAGGATCTTTATCACTAATACCTTGTGTGCTTCTGGGAAAGGAAACCTTACTATGAAAACCCGCCATTACGTATTCTGGCATTAGGGAAACTTCACCTTCCGAAGAAGATAAATGCAGCATCTCTCCTAACAGCGTCCCCTTATTCCCTTGGTGACCTTCTCCTCCCAGGTGACCCCCTGGCGAATACCACCACCACGGTTAGGACCAGGTAGTGCCGGCTGCCTTCCCCTGCCCATCTGGGAGGAGTTATCACAGCACATTTTGTAACTTTCGGCGGTTGGCAATTACATTCCGCTTCAGGACTGAATAATGTACAACCCTGTAGCAAAAACACAAAATCACAAGGCAAATGATCATTAGCAACACAGTTACGTTAACCACTGGCGCTGACGATTACCAGACACCCATGACTGTACACGTTATCAACAAACTAGAAAGGTGCTCTTGAACCCTCACCCACAATACATATCATCACTGCAAGTGCTTACATAAAGACCCAAAAAGTGACCTGTCTAAAAACCAAAGCAGGACCTGAAAGCAGTGAGCCGCATCATATAGAGCTAAGCTAGCAATTGGAACTCACTAGAGGTTGAACACATTAATCTGGGAACGCGAGTACAGCTTAATTCACTTGCCAGCTATCAGGACCTGCACCAGAAAGTACAGGAGGCTACACGGGGTCCCTTTATGAACCTAGCTGGATGAAATAAAGAATATGCTGGCTTAAGGGAGGAAATACGGCAAGGAGCCATGAGAAACCAAAAGGTGTCTCACCTGCTAGTCCCTGGGGATCTGTCATCCAGGTGGCCAGGACACGGCCATGCTTTTGGATCCAGTTCCTGGGGGTGGATCAGTGCAGGAGGATCACCTGGGTCTTCGGGGAGTTGGAGACTGGATGGTAAGACGCAGTATCCACTTCCTTATAACACCTTTACCCTATTCTACCAAGTAGGATATTTTTAAGAACTCCAGCCCCGCCCCCCTTTTACAACATGAACACTTTCTCAAGGACAGCCCACTATGAGAGAAAATGAGAGTCGTATACCTGGCGTGTCCCAATACCATGGTCCGGCAAGGTCAGGCAATTACTGATCATCACACCCACCTGACTTCCATTACACTTCCCCACATGGATAAAAGGTGGAGCGTGAGAGCGCACTCTGAGCGAGGCAAAGCTCACAAGGAAATAGCAGTTCCAATATAGCAGTTTCACCAGAGGAGAAAGACTGGGAAACAGAAGGGGGTCGAAAGGAAGGAAGTTCCCTTGACCTTTCGACAAAGAACTGTTACTTTCACGAAACCCTGAGAACAGAAAGTGTAAGACCAGGAATCCAGGCTGAAGAATCCTGCATTGTGTGTCAGAGGTACCCGGGCCCTCCCGTGTCAGTAATCAAGGCAGGGAGAATCTCCAGCCACCGTGGTACTGTCCTTGGCTCCAAGAACAAAGCCACTTTAGTAAAAACAATACAGCTGGGGAGAGCGCTACAAGACCGGTCTATGCTGAAACCAAGGTTGCAAGCAGTAACATTGTGTGGCGAGCACTGGAACGAACATTGTTAAAACGTGTGTGATAAGAGACGTGATTTAAGTTAAACTGCTGATTAGTGATTGAACTTTAAAGCAAGCTACAATACCTTTGCCGGAGTGGTCCAGCACCATGTGGGTGCTCAATGGAAGGTCTCTATAAGGTGGCCAGCTGAGAAGTAATAACAATAGATAAAGTTGGTCTGAGTCCAGCGGAGGGAGATCAATTAAAAGAGAATGAATAAATGTGAATCAAAGTCGAATCCTGCACACAGTCGAAAGTCTTCGATTTGGATGAAGTAGAGAAGGTTTGGAAAAGTACATGGATTTGGTCCGAGTCCAACAGATGGAGATCAATTGAAAGCCTTGTGTTAAAGTGGGTTTGAGCCCAGCAGGGGGGGGGGGCGCGGGGTGAATCAAAAACCACCAAAGAAATTGTACATGAGAATCCTGAGCAAGGACGTCATTTCACCAAAATGCCAGGGGTAGCAGAAGTGACATCACATGACCCTTGACCCGGATGACATCACAGGAAGTGGTGATGTCATTTGACCCCACCCCAAAGTGATATTGCGGGAAGCGATGGAACACGACCTTTCACCCGTTCACAAAAAAGGAAGTGGCATCACATAGCATTGTACACTATCAAAAATATAGTTACGCTATCACTATAATGTGATGTACATTTCATACCTGAATGGATCACCATATGTATAGTTATGATCAGTGTGTATAGGCCCATATTACCAAATTACTGTGATTGCAAGCAGACGCCCATGACCAAATGATAATGATGTGTTATTATATAGCACTTAAGCTTAAGCGCTTTACATAGAAGAAATATTCACCCAATATCACCCAACCTGTGTTGGTACCCATTTATCGACCTCAGAAGGTGAAAGGCTGAGTTGAGGCGTTTGAGAACAGACTAAATCAGTGACTCACCCCCTGAAGTGTGCCTGAAATAAACCTTTAATGAGTCTAGCAATTATTGTATAGAATTCCAGAATGACACCTTTTTTGGCATTCCTATTCTTTCTTATTGAAGTTCAGTGCTGAAAGTGTTAGACTTGTGGCCCTCATGTTCTTATTTTTCTTATTTTATTAAGGGGCCTGAACAAGAAAGCTAGCCACTCCAGAATTAAAGAGCCACATGGTGCTGGCCACAGCCCAGGAGCTTGCATTGCAAAAAAAAAAAAGTTTCTTTAAAAAAAATATTTTTTAGAGGTCGCAAGGGAGACTACAGAGGTCGCAAGGGAGACCTCAGAGGTCGCACTTGCGACCTCTGGTGACCCCCAAATGACGTCCCTGATCCTGAGGAGAAAGGAACTTTTGAATGTTTGTTTGTCGCGTCAGACCGTCTGGAGTAAGAGACTTTTAGTGGCAAAGAGACTTTGACATAGAAGCTCCTGATACTGACATTTGAACAGCATCCTTGTGCTAGAGAAGCCAGAGACTGTGTTAAGCTCAAGTGTGCCACCTTGTCCTGTGCTAAAAACGTGGGGAAGATGTCTTGAATATCTTGACATATCAATTCTTGGACACTTTTCTTTTACATAACATTGTTTCCCACACTATTTTGTATTTAGAGGTAAGAATTGGCAATATGTTTGTTAGTCTAGGCCCTTTTATTTTGACAGACTCAACTAGGATTGCGTTATTATTATTTGATGGTTGTAGCTTGCTCCCATCTTTAGGTTTAGATAGGCGTTTATAATAAACGCCCTTGAATTGTGGTTACTTGTGTCTGTCTTACAGTTTGATACCATGCCTTCCTTACAAAGACGAAAAGCAAAGATCAGTTATACGCATATACCTCAAGGTGGTGCACAGCTTAGATAAACCCGAAAGCAAAATAGAGATCGCAGCTGTCAGCTAGCGAAGGAGAAAATAGCTGAGACCTTATTGTAGCGTACTGTACTTTCTGGGGCAGGTCCTGATAGCTGGCAAGTGAATTAAGCCTTCCTCATGTTTCCAGATACATTTTTTAAAACTCTGGGGAGTGCCAATTGCCAGCTTAGCTCTATATGATGCAGCTCACTGCTTTCAAGTCCTGATTTGGTTTTTAGACATGTCATTTTTTGGGACTTGGTGTCAGCACTTGCAGTGATGATATGTATTTAGGGTGAGGGTTCAAGAGCACCTTTTTAAGTTCAGTGATAATGTGTATAGTCATGGGTGCCTGGTGATCGTTAGTGCCAGTGGTTGACGCAACTCTTTTTCTAATGATCATTTGCCTTGTGATCTTGTGTTTTTGCATTTAGAGTGTCATACATTATTTGATCCTGCCGAAGGTGGAATGTAATTTGCAAACGCAGAAACTTACAAAATGTGCCCTATATAAAATATTTTAAAATATGCATAATAATTGCTAAATGTGTCGGGATGCCTGGGCATATCTCTGTACGTAGACCCTTAATGTATTCCACCCCCCTTGATAAGATGTGCAATAGGATGTGCTTGCCCTTTATGAATTACTAAGGGTAAGAATGGTAGTTTAGTGATACCATATATGGTTTCTGGATATCATAAACCTATTATTTGTCTGGTTTTGTTGATAGTTGTATATTTGTTCATTCATTTTGTCTATAAAAATCTGTCTGTTTTTATTTTCCTTATTGGAATGTGTTATTTAATATTTGTTTCATGACAGCACTGTTTTATGATTTCAATGTATTTGTACAATTGAATTACAGTTGCAGAATAAAGCACTAAAATGAAGCTGCTTTCTTTCTGTGTGTGAGAAGAATAACAAAGTGGTTCCCATTAGCAGAGTTGCTTAGTTTTCAGTTTATGAGGCCTCGGCCCAGTTTATTAAATAATCCACCTAGGGCTGAAAATAATTTCTGATGGGAACAACGTTCTTGTGTACTCTAGTTGCCCTACAGTTCCCGTCAGAGATAGAGGATGCCCTCTTGTGACAATGCAAAAAGGATTGATGCCAATGGGTACTCTTGGCTTGTACCTCTCCGATGAAATCCGTGAGGACACACCAGCATTTGTCAATGCGCATGCCTTTTATCCACCATACAGCCATTTTACCAAATTCAAGGTAGCAGGACTGAACCCAATCATATGCAAGGCCAACCAGATAGACTCCCTCATCCCTCCCTATTCCACTCTGCCAAATGCCTTTTCCACATCCACATCAAAGTCAGACACAGCATTCCACTTTAGGAAACAAGCTCCTAAAACTGAGCTGGGTCCAACGGTCTGGGATGAACCTGCAGTGGTCTGGAGGGACCGGGTTCGATACATATGGAATCATTTGGTTCGCTAAGTATTTCATTATCGACATGCAGCGCATGCTGTCCACTGGTTTATTTGATTTTAACAGCACAATTTTAGTTCTTCGTTCAGCAATGCTGGCAACAGCCCACTGCTCAGTGACTGAATATACAACGCAAAAAGTTTGGGGCTGAGAATCTCAGCAAACTACGTATACAATTCAGCAGTGAGGCTATCCGGAGCAAGGGCTTCCCACTCACAAAATCAGTGATAGCCTTTTTCATTTCATCCCCATTCAAAGGTTTGTCAGTGTGGCACACACTCCCTCACATATATAAGCAGGAATGATGTGTTGGAGGGGGCAGAGACCTTACTCGGTTCAGTAAGTGGTCCCATATCCAGAGGCATAGACAGGGTAGGGCCTGAGCAGGCAAGGCCCACCTAAAACCTGTAAATGCCACTCAGCAGTGCTGTTTGGGCATTTACAGGTGTCAATGTGACTGAGGTGGGACCAACTACATTAGTTTCAGGCCCTATTTGTTTGACAATCCTGGCTACACCTCTGCCCATATCCACTGATTTCGAGGCTGCACTGGAGTGAGGCTCTGTGAATAGTAACCTTGACCAGGTTGCTCAAGGCACTGGCTCATTAGCCATGCTAGGCCCGCTTTCCTGGTTCAGAGATCTCTCCCTCTCTTGGTACGGGGCCAGGACACCGGCTTTGTCAGACATTCTTGCAGATCTCATTACATCATTTAATTTTCAATTATACACATTGCCTTGATCTTACTGAAAGACGACATTGTGTCAATAATTAAGAACACAAAAAGTTCACGAGCCCCGGGTCCGGACGGCCTCACCAATTTTACCAACAAACAGCATCCAGACTCATGGGCAGACTTATGCGAAGCTTTATTCGACAGAATAACTAAGTGCTGTGAACCCCAAAATCCTGGAAGTCGGCAGTTATCATCCCGATATTTAAGAAGGGAGACAGAACACGCCCTAAAAACTATCGTCCAGTCGCATTGTTGGACGTACTAGGTAAAATCTACGCCACAATTATGCAACAAAAACTGGTGCTTGGGCAGTCAAATCAAATCACGTAGACAAAAGGCAATCTGGGTTTGTAAAACAGGTGGGCTGTTCGCTAAATCTGTTACTATTGAACTTGATCAAAATGGAGGCAATAAAATCAAATACGAAGGTGTACCTAGCCTTCATTGATTTTTCGTATGCGTTCGACACCATTGACAGGTCACTCTTGTGGTCCAAATTGCGAAGTTGGGGATGCCCGGCGGATTTAACACCAGCTATTCAAGAACTTCACACTGAAACTTCAATCAAAACACAGCTCGATCAATCAGGAACACTGTCTGCACCAATTAAAACCTTTAAAGGTGTAAAACAAGGTTGTCCTTTAGCTGCCACAATATTCAGTTTGTTCATATCGGACAAAGGTCTATCAAGTGATTCAGTAAACAAATTTCCACCAAAAGTCGTTACTCTCACTTAAGCTGGCTTCTGTACGCCGACTACTTGATCCTGATGGACGTAACACATGTCAGTCTTCAAAGAAAACTGAACGCAGTTTTCCAATATGTTGCAACTAACCAACTCTTAATTAACACAAAAAAGTGTGAAATTCTTGTGCTTAAGAACTTGAACGGCCAAAGTGGCAACAAAGCAAGAAAACTGAAATGGTTCTTGGGTCAAGAACCAGTCCAGGCATCTCGGAGTGTAAAATACCTTGGAATGTTAGTAAACTCAACTATCAATGACGTTTCATGGACTGCAGAAATTCAAAAGAAATGCAGACAACTGGCAAGTCAAGCAGTGATTATGCAAAAAAAATTCAGAAAATTTTCAATAAAACCGCTGATGGCATTTTATCAATGAAAAGTAATCCCAGTCTTGATATACGGCGCAGAAAATGCATTGGGCTGCTCTCATGAAGTATGGTCATCATTAGAGAATCATTTCTGGTCCAAGGCATTGGCTCTCCCAAAGGGAATTATGACTGCTTGTTTGAGGCATGAGCTATCGCTCATATCGCTTCATGCTCGGATTTGTTGGAGTTTGTTAGGCTTGTTTCGTAAAACTTGCTTCCGTGAGCAAACACCACAATTTGACATTTTTCACTGCATAACACCTGCGAACTCGAGCATTGTGACAATGTGGATCAATAGATGTGAAGCGATCCTGAAAGAACAGGAAATTAGCTTGGACATGCTTCACGACAATCCTAACGCGGCAACATTAAAAATATGGCGCGCTGACTAGGATCAAACTTGCACACAAAGAGCTGCTGCAAAATTGATGAGTGAGGTGCCTCTTGAAACTCAGGCATTTAACAGGCCACAACGCTACATCGAGCTGTTTCCAGACCTCAAGCACGAAGGCTGTTCATGATGTTGCGTCTACCTACGTTCAGAACCAAGCAGCGACTGCGTGCATGGAAATGTAACAGAACCTTAAATCCAATGTGCAGGCTTTGCTCACAAGATAAGGAAACCCTCACGCATTTAGTGTTATTCTGCACTAAACTCCGATCAGAACGAACAATCCATCTGGGTCCTTGGAGTCTAAATCACCCCTCCCTTCGTGCAGATGAATGGTGGGCCTACATGCTTCAGGGATTAGATATGAAACCGTTACTGCCTTTGACCCGTTTTTTATCGCAATTGAAAATCGCTTAAGGTTGCCTTTAGCTGAGGAACAATGAAGGTAACGCATGGGTCACAAAGGACAAATGGAGGGGTTCATCAGGAGAATGTTTAAATTAAATAAATAAATTATACATATTTGGCAATGATACCCAGGTCCTTGTGAGGCTTAATGGGAACCTAAAATTAAATTAAACAGAATTGTCGCTGTATGGTTGCCAAGGCTAGCGGGTAGCCTTCACATTCTTTGGCATTATATACAGAAAATGCACAGGTGATGTTAGTTGTCTGAAAGGCTGGCTTTCTGATGTTACTTTTTGTCCTTCTACTCCTTCTTATGTATTCTAGCCTTGAACCTACCTGCCGGGATCTCAGTTTTTGTATGGACGCTTTATTTTTATTTTTCTGGGGGTATTTTTCTGGGGGTGGGGCATGTTCTTGGGTGGTCTTTCAGCATAGGCATTGACATGGAGGAGCAAAGGGGGCAATTGCTCCCCTAATTGCTGCTTTGCCCCCTAATTGGTGCTTCCAAAGAACACTTGCAGGAGTCTTAAAGTGTGCAGTCTCTTTGTTTGCGGAGCCTTTCTTCCTTTTTCCCTGAATCAGGCACCACAGGAATAGATGGGCCCTGAATATCATTGGGGTGTGGGGGCATCTATGTTAAAAAGCAGGCTTCCCACCTGCTGTGCTCACAGTTGTCTGCGAAATGCTCTGCTTACACATTAATATTCAACAGTAAAAAGATATTTCCGAGTAACACATGCTTCTTAAACTTAAATTCACCAGTTTCTTTTTTAAACAGTGTTTTATTGTCTCTTGGACTATCCACATAAATTCCCCTGCAATTTGTGTGCCCCTTCCCGTGAGATGTATTCCAGGGTAAACAGCTAAAGGTGGTATCTGCTTGTGAAACTACTCAATCGAAAGCAAATACTTCTATTATGCGGACCGCAGTTCTTTGGAAACTGAGTTGTGGGTTCATGGAAGCCAGCATTTGATTTGAACTATCGGATCCGAAATTTCCCCCACCCATTCCCTGAGTATGAGTCAGCAACATTTTACAGCACTTGGAACTGTAATAAGTGAGTAATAAGTCATAAGATTTGCAGCCACCTTTATACATACGACCCGGCAACAGTTACTCAACCTACTGAGCTACCTTGGTAGCTTTGTATGTTAGCATGCGTCACGCTACCTTCAAATGATTCCTCATCAGATAGGGATCCCTCATTGTGCTCAAAATCACTCCATTGCCAACAGTGCAGCTCATGCGCATGACTTTAAAGCCAACAGCGTTTCATGTCCAACCACATGGACACTCCGCACAGTCTCATTTAGAATGCGCAGCCATGATCTGCAAACTGTAAACATCTCTAAGGGGAAAGTTAGCTTCATGTCCCCATTGCTAAAGAACGAAGTGGGCAATAGCTCCCTTAGCCCCTTAGGAACCTTGGGGTGTTCTCATCCGTTAAACAGACGGCCTTTGACTACGTATCAGTTGGAACTGAGCAAGGAGTGATATCTCTTCTATTATACAGACTGTTTTTGACGACATATTATTTGAAGTTGAGTGGGAGTGCTGTTTCTTCTGCTAAACACCATCTTTACTACGGATTATTTGAAGCTGAACCCAGAGTGATGTCTGTTTTAGTTAAACGGACACAGTCTCTTGCTGAGTGCCTACTATTAGGTGAACTGTCACTGTTATTTTCTCCTTAAAGATATCATGATTCTTGCTTGTATGCATATCGTACATAACGATAAGCTGCATGCCTTTTAGCAAATGACAATTAGGTGCTGGTGGCAGTCACACGTATAACCCAGCGGAAAGATGAAATGCATCTCAAATTAGAGCATGGCGGGTGTGAGATGGTAAGGCAGTTCACATCATCACGTAGCATTCTGGTACTTATAAACCGAGCTTTATAGTCTGAAAAGAAAACTACAATTGCAGTACAAAAATACTGAGTGAAGTGTCCTGAAAACAAGGACTTGAGAACATCTGAGTCTTTACAGGGCACAACTCAAAAGCGTTTCCCCCTGGATATTATTATACATTGTGTAAAGAAGCAGCAGTGGGCTATTGGTCATGGCCATTTGTCCATATTATTGGTATATTTCCAGGGCTAAAAAAGGGGCTGGACAAAGCTATCTCAGTGGCATTTAGTTATGTTGTCACTCTACTCAACCCAATCTTCCCTGCTGACACACAACTACAAATGTCTTACAAACTCAATATGCACATAAAAAGTGAGCTAAAACCTTTACAAGGAGTCTAGGGGTAGAAGGGCCCAGCTAAGAAAGGATAATATTAATTGCTGCATAGGCAGGATTATTGCAAGCACCCGTGCCCGAACCTCCAACAGGAAAACATGAGGTTTAGTGCAGCACAAAGCAACATGAGTGCATGGGAAGTCCAAGTGAAAGGCTCCCTAATACGGAATAGGTACACAAATTGCAAACTGCACCTAAACCTACACATTCCTCTTCTCTCACTCGCTCTCTCCCCCTAGTACCGCTGATCTCACTCACCTCACCCACCTCTATTGTAATTTCAGTATTTGGCAACATTTCTATTTCCAAGCAGCTAATCCATCTAGACCCAAGACCTAGCCTCCTAAATGTTTTTGCTTTAATGATGTTGGAGTCATTTCTTCTGCCTAAGTGGACCTCAGATTCTGAGGCAGGTTGTAGTTTCCATAGGTATTTGAGGTCCTCAGCCCAGTATTCCCTACGAGTTAACCAAGCCCAAAGTTTGAAAGATGACGCTATACTCAGGAGCCAGAATAGGATTTGCAGTGCAGGGGTAGTGTGGGCGCATTTTTTCAAATCCAGTATCTGTGGCTGCATTATTTCAGACTAATTAAGCGCTTATGTCTAACATCTGCAGTGCAACCTAAAGTTACACATTTGAATTCTGTCAGGGTTCACTTGGCCTTTCATCTTTCAGAAGCTGATCAATCGAGTACAATGACGGTCTGCCTTCACTTTCCTATCAACCAAATTATGGCACTCAATTCCCAGGTGGCTCCGCACAGAGGACAATCAGTTAGTCTTTGGAAATTCGATCAAAAACCTGGCTGTTCACAAGACTGAAAAATACAGACTAGTGTGGGGTGGATCTTTAATCGCCTAACCCAAAACAGGCCCACTCCTTAAGAAGTGAGTACACGGTTGTACTTAAAGCATTTTTATTGTACAAAAGCTCTGTGGTGCAGTTAGATGGTGTTGCAGGACCTTACTAAGCCAAGTCTCAACAATACTACATCAGTTGGCAGTTTATATACCTTTTGCAACAATTGAAAACACTCCTAGATACCTTTATTACCCTGAACCCTAGAAATATGATTGGACAAAACCTCTTCAAAGAAATCCCATCTTTCCCCAATTCTTCCATTTTCATTGGCCAGGCTTATCTTCATTATTATGTTCAGATCATTTTGTTATGTTATGTTACTTTGCATTTATATAGCGCCTTATGTACCATTGGTATGGTCTGAAGGCGCTGGTAGGTTGAACGCCCTTGGGAACCGGAGTTCAAGTCAGTAGAGAGAGTAGAGAGAGTAAAGGGTGCGTATGAGCACCGGATATGTGTGCAGCTGGTGTGACATTCGTGTAATAGCTGCTTCTTAGCGGTAGGTGTGGTGGTTGAGAAATCGGGAGTATGTGTTCGTTCTGGCAGGATTTATCCCGACCGAGTGTGGCTGCGTTAGGCCTGAGGAGAACGCCTGGCTGGGGGGTGTGTAACCAGCAGTGTTTACTTAGAGTGTTGGGGATTATGCGGCAGATGTTGGTATGAGAACAGTTATACCGAATGGTGTCATAGTATCTCTGTGTTCTAGTTGAATGGTGGTGTAGAGAAGAGAGTAAGCATGGTAATGTGATATGATGGGTTACATGTTCTTTCAAATGCTCCATGCACTCCGAACCATTCCATGTATGTCACACAATTCCATGCACTCCAGTCCGTTCCCCGCACTCCAATCCGTTCCCCGCACTCCAAACCGTTCCCCGCACTCCAAACCGTTCCACGCACTCCACTCCGCTCTACATGCACTCCGCACTCATCCGCTCTACGCACTCATCCCCTCTACGTACTCATCCGTTCTATGCAGCTCATCCGCTCTATGCAGCTCATCTGCTCTACGCATTCATCAGCTCTATGCAACTCATCCACGCACTCCAGTCCTCCCCACGCACTCCAGTCCTCCCCACGCACTCCAATCCGTTCCACGCACTCCAATCCGTTCCACCCACTCCACTCCGTTCCACGCATTCAACTCTGTATTCAGCGGTTCTATGTACTCATCCGCTCTATGCAATCATCCGCTCTACGCATTCTTTCGCTCTAGGCACTCATCCGCTCTACGCACTCCTCCACTCTACGCAACTCATCCGCTCTACGCAACTCATCCGCTCTAGGCACTTGGTCTGCTTTATGCTCTCGCATGCTCTACGTATTCACCTGTTCTACTCTCTCACCCGCTCTATACTCTCACCCGCTCTATGCTCTCACCCGCTCTACGATCTCACCTGCTCTACGCTCTCACCCGCTCTACGCACTCATCCGCTCTACTCACTCACTCGCTCTACGCACTCAGTCGCACCTACGCACCCCTCCTTTCTTACACACTCATTCGCTCACCCGCTCTACGCTCTCTTCCGCTCTACGCACTCACCCGCTCTCTTCTGCTCTATGCACTCATCCGCTCTACGCACTCACACGCTCTACGCACACACACGCACCTATGCACCCCTCCTTTCTTACGCACTCATTCGCTCATCCGCTCTGAGCACTCATCCGCTCTATGCACTCACTCGCTCTATGCACTTACTCGCTCTTACGCACCCCTCCTTTCTGACGCACTCAATCGCTCATACGCACTCACCTGCTCCATACACTCGTCGGCTCTACCCACTAGTCTGTTCTACGCAATCATCTGCTCTACACACTCCTTCATTCTTACACACTCCTCCGCTCGGCGCACTCTTCCGCTCTGCTCACCCATCCGCTCTACTCACTCCTCTGCTCCACGCACTCTTCCGCTCCACGCACTCTTCCGCTCCACGCACTCCTCCGCTCCACGCACTCATCCGTTCCCCACACTCATCTGCTCCTGACACATCTGCTCTATGCACTCGTTCTTTCCACAAGTTCATCTGCTATATGCACTCATCAGCTCTACAAAGTCGTTCGCTCATACGCACTCACCCGCTCTATACACTCATCTGCTCTATACACTCATCTGCTCTATACACTCATCTTGTCTGCACATTCAGCTGCTCCAGCGTTCTACACACACTTCCGCATCCATCCGCTCTACACCCTCATCTGCTCTACACCCTCATCTGCTCTACACCCTCATCCGCTCTACACTCATCCGATCTACACACTCATCTGCTCAACACATTCATCCGCTCAGCGCATTCATCCGTTCCATACGCTTCATCCATTCTAGTGATTTCATCCACTCCATTCGATTCATTCATTCATCATGCATTTCATTGATTTAAATCTCGTTACTGTTTTCGTACGATTTATTCTTATTATCCACTTCACAGCTTTGATCTACTTTACTCATTCTATTCTGTTTGTCCTTTTATTTCATATTAGCGGTTATTAGATGTCAATTTCTTGCATCTAGTAGTTTGTTGGATTGGTGTCATTGAGATGATGTTATTCTGTTTGGGTTAGTTTGCATACGGATTGGTTTTAGGGGAAGAGCCAGGTTTTCAGTAGTTTGCGGAAAAACATTAGATCTTCAGTTAGGCGGATGTGGGGTGGGAGTGCGTTCCACAGCGTGGGGGCCAAGGATGAGAATGATGATCCACCTAACCTGACTGAGTTTGTCTTAGGAATGACTAGGAGTCCGGCTGAGCTTGATCTTAGAGTTCGTGGAGGGTGATAGGGTTTTAAGATCTTTTGTCTTGAAGATATTGGGGTCCGGTTTTATGTAATGCTCGATGGGAGATTCATAAGGTTTTGAAAGTTGCCCTTCTGGCCACTGGAAGCCAGTGCAGAGTCTTAAGGGCTGGGGAGATGTGGTCTCTTGGGCCAACTGCAAGTAGCGGTTTGGCTGAGGCGTTTTGTGCCCTCTGAAGTTTATTCAGTTGATAAGCGTGGACTCCGAGGTAGAAGGGGTTTGCGTAGTCCAGTCTTCTTGGCATTCATTGTAGTAGGTCCTGAGGTCAATACATGGTTAAACATTGGTATTGAAAATATAATTAATTGCTGGCAATAACTGGCCTAAGACCTTTAACTTTAAGTATGATTGCACACGGTCCTCGTATGGACATTTCCTGCAATATGTGGAGGCTGGGTGAATGATTTCCCTTAATTCATGATGCTATCTTATTTCCCAGGTCACTTTTCCCTTGAAACATTCCAATCTCTAAGGCTCCCATTTTATTGCATGATTGAAAACTCCTAAATAGGTTTAGGCATGTAGGTTACCATGTGTTTTACTACTGACCAGAATAAATAACAAAACTCTGTTGGTCATGCTCTTAAACAGCAGAAGATTATATCTACTATCTATGAGACTTATCAGAGCATAAACCCAAGGCTATTTCTGCAGATGCTGACCACAAAGTTTGAGATTACTTCTGTACCTGCCTTCTGTCGTCTGAAAACCTGTTTAGAAGTCAAAGTGCGTTTTGCAAGAGAGCCTTAACCACAATGTTCCGATTAATTGTGAAAAGGGTATTTATATTGTGATTCATGAATTTCCCATGTATTTATATTAAGGTACATGTATTTTTTTACATTTGGTAGATTTGATACTTTATCTTCCTGCGTGTGTGCAAGCTAATATTGTATCAGTTCTGAACAAAAAGTAAACCGCACCCCTAGTCATCAATATGGCACTCGCAACATGAATTCATCATAATAGAAGGGACCCTTCCTGACCACCCTAACACTAGCACCCTTTAAAGACCAGACCAAGGAGTACATTCAATCTCTAGCAACCCCAGGCTGGGACTTGTTAGACCCACAAGAACCACTAAGATGAACCAGAAAGGTCCTGTTACTCCCAAGGGATGTGCCACTTGGAGTGTAACAAAATAATAGACATCACAAATGTGGACACAAAGACTAATCAGAGTACCACCCTAAAAAACAAGAGCAAATAGAGACAGACCCATTCTAGTCAGACTTACTGATGTGCCAAACTCCTGTACACAACACTTAAATCAAAAACACCCTAAAGATCGGAACCCAGTCAGGTCAGCCTCCCCAACTCTTTCTCCCCATTCCACATGAGACTTTGGCTCCTCCCCACAGTCACCATAAAACGTAGCCCAGAACAGTAACAACACCTCATCAAGATGGATAAGAACAAAACTTGAAGTCTACCAATTCAGTATAACCCTAAAATTCTAGCAGGACTCCTTAGGAGCCCCAAAGCACCTGGCGCTTGCCTGAAGTTTCAGTATACTAACCCCTTTTAAACTACATACAGTGCCTAAAAACAGACGGCAGATTAATGCCTGCTAGAACCATGGAACCTTTGGAAGCAGCTCAGAGCTAATCTCACAGCCTAATCCTTAGTTCTATCATATACTTTGCTATTTTAGGGGCTCTGTTAGTGCTGTCATCTACTAAATCTTCCGTTTTTTCGTTCTAGACAGAACACGCACTCAAGTGTCAATGCCACAATCAACATAGAACCATACCAGCACTCAATACTCTGGCAATACAAACATTTTAGGGTGCATAATTACCTTGATTCGAATCTTTAATTATCTTAAACCTACTCTGAACTTGCATAATGTCACCTTTTTAACCAGCTCGGTAAAATGGTTACTTAACCAGCTTGGCCTGTTCGATCATGCCCTCCACCCTCCTCCCCTTGTTCTATTTGTGCCCCCTAATTTGCCTCCCCCTAATATTGATTTCTATGGCCTCACCATGCTACAAGATGTCAGAGTAGGCCGCCTGTTTCAATTTACATAAGGTTTGTGGATCATATAGCTCAGATTGATACAGGCACACAAAGCAGACATTAACTAAAGGTAATATGGCTGACTGTGTTGGTTAGTCAATTTCACTTGCTGGCCCTCTTGCCCAATCCACGATGGAGGAGAATCAAACTCAACCTTTTTCCCTTTTTCTCATTTCAAGATGGCATCTGCTCACCTATAATTCCAGTTATATTGATTATGAAGCCTTCATCAATCAATGACCGCTGACACCAAACACTGATGTGTCACCATGTGTCCACTCTCACCACTTTGAACAATTCTGTCCTGCGCCCCTTTTTACCTAATGAACCTCGTTATTCGTTTATGCTTGCCTTCTCCTGTCAGATTTCGGTTCTGCTTCTTCCCTCTGCATGCCTGTTCCTGCACAGAACTGTTTTTTTCCTTGCCCTCCAGTCGTGACTCTACTGTTTCTGGAGTCTTCCGGAATCCACCCAGCCCCATCTTTTTCTTAGCACTATTCATATAGTATTTCATTTTCTTCCAGCAGGTCTGTTTTGCACTACAACTAACATGATCTTCACCATTGACGATGCTGGCCAGGGCTGATGGAGCTGTAGTGCAAAAAGCTAAAGCATCCCAATGACTACCAAGCAACCTGGCTCTGAGATCTGCTAAATACATTCAAGGATCTTAAGGTAGTGTAGCTTATGAATGGAATATAACAGTCTGTGGAGTTCTCTTAATCGGATTCTTGATAGACAATGCAAAGTTGAAATCTATTATTAAAACAAATTTGGTCTGTATGATTATGGAAGGTCTGGCTCATGGTTGGTTGGTATTGTCAAAACAAAATCTGTTCTGCGCATCCCGAGGAGTAATACCTGTTGTTCTTGCTTTACATAGTTCTTTGACATTACATTTACCAAAATGCATTTTCAGATTGACAGTCTTTATATAGTTTTTTTCTCACTATCTTTTCCTATAAGCACATTTTCTGATTCACAGGCGTTATGTAGCTCTCGGTCACTGCATTTCTCAGAATGCAATGTTTCAGTTTTCTCAGTCTTGTCTCAGTCATTTGCAATGCTTTACTGTTGTTAGTTTTATACTGGATTTTTATAATTGATGCTCTGTGTATCTGCGTCTTTTTTATTTTGTATTTTTCAATTCCAGGTCTCTTTTCTCTTGCTCAATTTCTGTGTCACCCAGATGCCTACTTTCCTACAGAACTTGGGCACTTGTAACTAATTCTTTTAACTTTTTGTTCTTCAAGGATTTCAGTGGTGTCCAGCCTATACACTTCACTCTCAATATTTACATTAGCAACAGTGGTTTCCACTCTGTTGCCTCAATATTCTTTAGTGGTCTCTCTACCGAGTACTTAGGATCAGGATCTTGTAGCAATTGTTTTCATATTTTTCGCTTCTATGCACTCTAGCGGTCTTCCAGCTGTGTTCCTCTTAGCACGGCATTCAGAATCATTCACACTCTCGTGCTTGTTACCTCCTCTCTGCTGTATAACTCACTTTGGTGAAGGTTACGTCCAAGGCTTCCCATTCATTCCCTACTTTTTCCTAGTGGCTCAACGCTCTATGGCTTTCTCCTTCCCAGCCTCTATTCCAGATTTGGGCCTGGGGTGCCAGGGTTATCTTCTGTCCGGGATACTGTTGGGTGTCCTGACCCACGTTTGAGCTATCATGCTGCAACATTTGGTGCTGTGGGCTTAGAAAATCCAAGATGGCCAAAAAGCCCACATGTACGCCAGAATAGGAAAACTGTGCAGTACTGGCATGGAAAACATCATGATGGCCAGAACTTCCCAGAAAATACACAGGGAAATGCATGAAGAATAGGCTGCCACCCATTTTTTGCCTAGGTTGTGTGCACAGGAGGGCACTGCATAAAACCACCTTTGGGCTACCCACACAGTAGCCTGAAACCATTGGGAATGGCAATGCTGATTGCCAAAAGCAACCTAGAACTGTGGGGAATTCATTTTCTTAAATCCCAGAAATGGTTGCATTACCAGTACTCACCACTATCAGAAAGCCGGCGTTTTAAAACCACCAGACGTTTGTGTAAAACTGAACAAATGAAACAAAACCAGACCAAGGAAAGACTTGCTAAGAGGTGGATACAATGTAAAACTATACTCTGAAATGACTTGAAGGAAGTAATTATTTAATGTGTATGTAAAAATCGTAATAGACTTAAACTGGGGGACAAAAAGTGACATTTTATCTGAAACCTGGCTTAATGAAACTGAATTCTGCCTGACATCTACCCCCACAGGAGTTAAAACCTGCTCAGCCACTCTTCCCCTTGCCAAAAGGAGTTGTCACCTCTCTGATTAGATTAGGGGTGGAGCAGCTACAGGGAGTTGAACAAAGGCCTGTCCTGGGCCCAGGCAGATGGTTTATTAGGGTGGTCGTAAATGGCTTCCTTTTGAACAAAGCCCTTCCTTGACTCAGGCAGATGGTTTATAGGGGAGGTCGTAAAGTGGCTTCCTCTTGGCAGAAACGGGGAGGGGCAGCCCCTCTGAGGACAGGCTGAGCTTAAAGAAAGTGGATAGACTGGTTTCTCCACCATGTGACCTGGGAAGACACACCCCTGTTGGCCAGAAAATGATTTTAAGAAAGATGTATAACTCATGGTGCGGACTTGTCAAAATTAGCTAAATGATACCATAATTCTTGTGATTTTTCTGCCCACATTTTAAGAGGTTTTAGGACCTGGTGGTATGATCTGGGGGGTTGCTAGCGGAAAATAGGGTTTCACTCCAAATGTCTGCATGTTAAAAATCTGACACTTCATCAATTAATGTCCACACTCCTTGCGCACATGTGTGTAAATTTGGGTAAATGTCCGATATTGCAAAACCAGTTAAAAAGTGCAAAATGTTGCCATTTCTGAATGCAAGCCCCCAGGAAGAGCAGAGTTTGAACAGAGTATACCTCATGTGATATGTGATGGGTGCATGTAATTTTAAACAACTGTGTATCTGTGCAATATGTATTTGAATCAAATATAGATTTGTGGGCAAACTGACCAGGGGAGGATCCTCTGACCCATAAAACCTACAGCATCACTCTGACTCACATTTCCTTCCCCCAATCATGGGAGAGGGGAGAATTGGGCCAATGACAAGTAGAGAGGGGCAGGCTTAGCTAGGCCCAGGCACACACCCATTTTCAAAACACATCAAAAGAGACTGCTGGGACAGGTAGAGAGATTCAAATCCAGTTGCTGCAACGCACTCTGCCGGACCACACAACATCCAGAAGATACCAGATCCAACACTTAGACTTTAAAACTCCAAAGAACTTGATTCAGAACTCGAAGCAAGGGCCTAAACCCACAAACGGAGAACTCTTCTCAGCAGTCCTCAGCATCCAGCAAACCTAACAGCGGTAGCAGCATCCAGGAGCCGTGCAGATCAGCACTGTGCCCAGAGAAAGCTGTGCAGAAATATCCAGGAGCTGTGCGCAGACGCTGTACCCAGAGATCCAGGAGCCGGGCCAGGAGCAGTGTCAGACCAGACCAGCAGAGCAGAGACCAGACGCTGTGCGCAGACACCGTCTGGGGCGAAACCAGAACCAAAGCCATCTTGACCCGATCCGTGAGACCTAGACCTTCCAAATACATTGTGAGTACAGCTAGGACGGTGTGAAACCAAATCTCTTAGTTTCCAGTGATATAATTCAATCTATTTAATCTAAGTAGAACTGCCTCCTAACTGTCACTTGTCAATTCTGCAGCCGCATAGCTGTCACCTGTCATATTTAAAAGCTGTCACCTGTCAATTTGAGTTACTTTAAATTCGAAAAACGACCTTTACAAAATCGTTCATATCTTTGGAACCGTTTGGGCTAGAAACTTGGTTTAACTTTCCTCTGAAAGCTTAGAATCTCAGCTTATCAACAGTACTATAACCGACTTGCCCCTCCTTATACTTTTGCCGTAATCACGATTCACGCACTCGTGAATTTTGCCGCGATTTGGCCCGATTTCTTTACTTGTAAAAAGATAGCTGCTTTTGCCTGAACTGCTAAAATTTTGTTTGCCTCCTAAGAACCATCCCTGAATCATTGCTAGAGTGAGCCTGAACTAATATTAACTAGATACCACTCACCCTGAACCTCCTGAAGGGAATTAAAAGCATTTTCAGCATATTTCTCACTGCATTGTCACCATATTCAAAGCATTTTGCCTGTGTTTCAAAACTCCTATCTGTTGTATAAGCTGCTGGGGGGGAATTGAACTGAATTCTATTTGATTGCATTCCTAAGAACTGTGTGCTAATCTTCATCTCCTTACATTGCATAAAGGGGGGGGGGTGAATTGTCCAAGAAAGTGATTACATTGTCTTTTGCTGAAATCCTATCAAGTTATTTTCTGTACTGCATTTTCATTCCACATTGCATCTATTTGAAACCATAAAAGTATTGTTGCTATCTTATCCATCCTATACCCACTCATCATTGATTATAAAGAAGTGTGCTAGTGCCAGACTATCCATTATTGATTACTGCTCAGATTAAGTGTGATATTCAATTATTAATTCATTATAAAAGTGTGATATATATATATATATATATATATATATATTGTTTAATTTTTTTTCAAATAAACCTTTTAAACTTACAAAACAGATCTACTTCTTGGCTCAGTGAGGTCAGGGGGATTCTAAGAGAGGGGTGTTATACAGGGGTTGTCATCCAGAATATGAACCTGGACATAAAGATATATCAATAAGGGTTTTTGCATTCAGTATCCCAGGCTAGGCATTGACTTGGCTGTAGTGCTGGATTGAATCTTCTTACAATACCTTTATGGACCTCTGGAGATTAATCTCCCCATCCCCCTACCTTGTCTGCTTTGCAGATTGTGTTCGTCCAGTGAGCTACCTTGCTCACCGCAACTCCCTCCTCATCATTTGTACTTCAGTTTACATGGAAATGTCTTTGAAGCAGTGAAGCCCATGACACTTTTCTCAATATGTCAGTACTGTGCACCTTTTGAAAACATGGCAATGCTCTTTTCTTCTTAAGTATCTTTCTCAATCCTTTGCGTATTGTCTGATGCAACACCGGCCATTCATTTCCTTGCTTGGCCAAGTTGCAGAGTTGGGCCTTGGCACCTTTGGATGGAATGGGCTTTCTTAATCTTCTGTTGTTGCTATTAAGGTTGAATGCAAACCCATTCCCTTTGGGCATACTTGCATAAATGTTCCTGGTGAGTTTTTGAAAACCTCAAACAGTTTGTGGTGTATCGTCACATCTCTCATTCTTTTCTAGCATAATATATTTCCATAAATGTAATCATATGCACTGTATTTAAAAGAAGCAGTGCAGTATTTTGGCATCATTTTGATTTAGGGAAATCGTTTTTGGTTCCATTTCTCGCAACCGAAGGAGGCAGGAAGTTTAGGGAGCCCTAGCAGAATCAAGATGGAGTAATGTCTCTCAAGGTGTAAACCTTTTGTCTAGGCTACTCGAATTCCATCTCCTTCTCATGTCTCCCTACTTCAAAAGGACTCCATTAATCCGCATCATGGTCTGTGAAAGCCATTGTCGTGTCAAGACTATCTTTGAAGGGCCGGTTCCCAGAGAGAGTTCCTTTGCCCAGAAGGAAGGCATTGGCCTTCCTTTAGGGGGACAAAAGAGAAGTTAATTGCGCAGGATTCCAAATAGGTGTTGTGGGTACACTCCGCACAGACCGCTAATACATACCAGCCATGTCATGAATGAGTCCTTACCAAGCAGACACTAATATGACACCCAAAGGCTTGTAGCTTTACAATTCTGTGAGCCCATTAGCCACCATGCCATAACCAGACATGGTTTAGGCTTACTAGGGCACACTATTATATTTTTAACCTGTGGACCAGAAGATTAAAAAGCCACCACTGTCTATTGGAAGTTAGTGTTCTAGAACATGTCAGCAATGCACATGTGAACTTTGACCCTTCACTGCTGCAACTGCAGAGCAGTTGCTGGAGATGTTAGGAGATGGCAACAGCCAAGGCACACGTGAGTGCTGTATGATTTTGCCATTGAGCATTATGAAAGTGGGGTCTGATTAGCAGGCCTCATTTTCACAAAACATAATTACCTGCATCATTTTATTTCTAAAAATAAAAAATGTTCAGGCTATCCCACCCTCACCAGAATGCATTATGTCAAAGTCGCTAGCTTCTGTTTTTAATTTACTTAGATTTTTTAAGTCAATGTTTCATTTTGTTGATCAAGGCAGTCGATCTGCTGTGATCGCTATTGCCATATTGTTTCTCTTCAGCTGCGAACACGCTTTGAAGATAGGCATGGTAGCCTTTCTTATTTGAAAGCATCATGTTGCGCAGAATGCCACTGCTCACCTTCTGAGAGGTTTGGGAAGGGGGTGGATGGTGATCACGTCCCCCTATTTTATTGCTCTTCACTGGATCCTATTGGAGTAACATGTTAAGATGAATCTTTTGTGCCTGTGCTTCATACCTTCTATTACAAAAGCCCAGCGCTTGTAATGAGCAGACAGAGGCGCGCATTGCCCTGTTCCACATGAACATTTCCCCATATAAGATCACTGAGTTTAGCCATCCTTAAAAAACAAAAAGTAGGACAGGCATTTTCTCAGGGTCTTTTAAAAATGCTCTTCTATTTCACCAAGGAGTTCTGGTAAACTACAGTGGGCCAAGGAAGGGTTTGATGGTGTGGTTGACACACTCCTTATTTTAGTTGAACGGTTGTCCGTAGTCTGTGCTTCTAACAGCAGGAGACTGCCCTTTCGCCCTAATCGGTGTCTACTGCCTGTAACCTGCTGTATCTCCTCTCTCCATACCCTTCTAACTGCACCCGTAGCAGTCTATTGTTCTAGTTCTATTCATAATATTGTGCCTATTACTGTATCCTCTTGTTGTTCAGTGCTGAATTGCTTCCTACCTAAATTTGCACTACATGAAACCCAACACATACACGCTTCCCACACATATTCCTCTTCACACCTGCTTTAACAGCAACTCACTAACTTGCCTTCACACACCATACCGTTGCTGTCACCAAAAGATGCAATCTATAGCTAGAACCCCCTACAAAAGATCAGACACATCCTTCCCTTTACTGACTTCCGCACCACAGTCCAAGCACTGGCTCTGTCCAAGTGGCACTACGGTAATGCTCTCCTCACTGGACTTCCCAACATCACTCTTGCCCCCATGCAAGCCATACAAAATGCATCAGCTAGACTCATTCTCTACCTACCCAAACATTCACACATCACCCCAGCTCTTGCCCCGCTCCACTGGCTCCCTGTACCACACAGAATTGCCTTCAGCAGACTACATTTTATTCAAAGCCATCCAACTCAAAACCCCATCTTAGCTTCCTGACAAACTCAAACCCATCACCCACACAAACAGCAGACGGGTGAGCCGTAAACCAAGTATTTACCCAGTGGCACCTAGACATGGAACGCCCTACATCCCCACATCTGCATTGCCCTGCACCCTCCATCACCACTTTCAGAAAGAGCCTCAAAACATACCACATATCCCTGACACTCCGCATCCCCTATGATCCCTTCTTTATCTTGATCTTCCTATCCATTGTAAGGTGCTCTGAGACCAGAGACCTGAGCACTACATACTGCCAATGTGTGATATTGTGATTTCCTTTCTCATACTACTGTAGCTTTACCTCATCCTCATTATGATTTCCTTAAACTCTTCATCACAGGGTGGCCTGTGACCAAGAAGTATTCCAGGACCATATATTGAGTTCAACATCTTTATTTGGTTTCTGGTTACAAAAGGAAAAGGTCAATGTGAATATAAATCGGATCTTCCCAGAGGCAAAGTGTGTCGGGATAGTTTACCCTTTGTGTGAATGGGCCTGTCTATTCCAGACCTCCCCACCCCCTCAAATGCCTCTTCTTGTCCTTGCAGTTCAAAAGGGTGAGCCCAGCATCCCTCTCAGTTAGACAGCATTGCAGACACTAAGGTTCCTGTTAATCTTCTTCAATGAGACTAGTTGCAGGCTTTCTGGGTTCCATATCCAAAGGCCAACGTGGTCCCATAGTCTTGCCAGCAGAAGGCTTAGTGGAAGTAGCCTGCCAAAAGATCTGTAAAGTTCTCTCTCGGGGTCTGCCTTAACTGGGGTCCCACTTACCTCTTCCTTTCTTGCTTCTCTGAATGTATCGTCCTTCCTGGCCTAATCTAGTTTGTCCTCCCACCATCCTTTCCTACCTACGGATGACCTGTCTCACTGGAACCTTCCTCACCTGTCTGATTATAGGGCCACTCTCTTCCTTCCTCTCACATCCACCTTCATGTCTTGATGACGCTACCTCCTCCTCTGATGTGCCCTTCTCACCTTCGGAGGATATCCCATCTGTCTCCTATCTTGATGTGACCTGCTCTTACCACCCTCACCACCTTGTGTTGCTACATCAAAGCTATAACCCACACCTCCTGATGGTAAACCCTTTGGGTTACCAACCTCCTCTTTCTGGACCACCTTTGACACTCAGTGTAATGACTTCCACCACCTCCATATGTTACCAATTCCTCCTTTCATGTATCACTGTTGTCACGTGAATTGACCACTTCCCTTTTCCTCGTTCCACATTCTCCAACTGATGTTACTACCTTCTCCGATCTACTGGATTTTACTACTGCCTTCTGATTACCACCGCTCTTCTTCTCCTTTGTTTACCTCCTCTTGCACCTTTGATATTACTACCTCCTCCTTTAATCTGTTAGGTCTCACATCCCCCACCTGCTGCCACCGTTACAGCATTCTTTGTCTCTCCAGAATGGTAGAATGAGTAATGACACACTGGACACAAGAGTTTTAACTGGTAACAGATGGATGTTTATTCTCAGCTTCAGTAAGGAAGGGTTGGTTGGACAAAAAGCCTACTGGTACTAAGATGTTCACTAGAAACAATAGTGACTTGCTTATAAAACAGTGTCAACGAAGGGACGACTGAAAGTGGAATTGCCCCTGGTATTTTCATACCATAACGTTTTAAATTATAATGTTCAAATCCTACTCAGGATTGTGAGGGGTCAGCAATGTGAGGCAGACAACTTTTGGATGATTGTTCAAAATATGCCATTTTATTAAATTATAAATGTTATTAAATGCCTCACTATCCCTACTCTTACTAGGATTTTCCTGCCTATCAAAACTAAAGGGAAACACTCTAACACAGGATGTTTGGGCCTCACACTTGCACATCAAATACACAAATAAAATATATGGCAATTCAAATAGCATCTACAATGATATTCACAGTTTCTTGTAAACTGTTAGTAAATTGGGCAAGCCCCCCTTCCCCAGGATTCAAGGTAAACTCAGCTCCAGTGTTCAACAAAAAAGAAACAAGGAAATCCATGCATGTAATACAGTCTCAATTCACTTCTTGATGTTTTCAATGTCAAAGTAAATTTGTGTACCAAGTTCTATTAACAGAAAAGCTTCTCGTCTTGGTGACCAGATTTTTCACTTCACCAAAATAGCATCAATGTCATTCCCAACCAGAATGCCTTGCCACAACTTTCAGTTGTCCATGAAGAATTACCACAGTTCAAAGGAAATACAACCTCTGTAAATGTTAATGAAACACCGTTCTTGGTTGACACTAGTATGTCTCTCTTTACAAGATTAGGAGTCACAGTAGGAATCTTTGTCTGGATGACTTCACAGCACTTCTACAACTTCTACAAGAGTTTACCACGAGGGTCTACTCCCTGTGCCTCAAAGTATTCCATATTCATTTGTGCTACTGAAGTCTAAAATATGCTGACAACCAAATACACCACAACAACTTCAATACTTTGTGGCTTCAAACTGGTTTTGGTTATGATAAGATTCACTTTCGGGTACTTCAACACCTTCTAGTAGACAAGGCCCTCTTCCTCTGAACCTTTGTTTCAGAGGGGCAGCCTCTTTGCCTTTCTTGTTTGTCTGCAACCAACAACAACCTAGAATTGCCTTTGGGCCACACTCCTCTCTTTCTCCTATGGTATTTGACAATGTAGGTTGTATCACCTTCAAAGAATTATTATAAGTAGCAAGTTTTCCTTCCCCAACTTTGCCTTTATCCCTGTGCCAACTGTTAGCCAGATAATTACCCAGAAGCTTTGTTGCCACTCTCTTGGCTTCAGGCAATGTGTGCACACTTGTATCGTAGGCAATGCTGAGATGCTATTTGGCTCACAGTACTGTTTAGACTGCTGTCTGGCTTTGGGAAAGGTTAGTTTCAGTCTCAATTGTGAAAATACCTTGTTCACTCTTGGCTTGGGCAATGCTTGCTCTCTCCAACTCCAAATAAAAATGTTTAAACACTTGACATTCCCTTTGTTAGCAATCGTTGACTGTGTTAATACAAATTTAGAGACCACACTTCCTCCTAGAATTGTAATTAGGCACACACGACCACTTCTTCATGTGCTTTACAAGGTTTTAAATTAAACAATTGCTTTTCGTAGCGTTTGCTTCTCACACGATTGAAAGAGAGACTACCAGATGACACGCAAGTGCTACTATTCAAGTGTTCCTTACTTCAAGACTCAATGCTCAACTTTGCATCACTTCTACACATACGCAAGTGATTATTTAGCTGGATACTGCTGCCGCCAGTACTCATGAAAGGTTTTGGAACGCTTGGTTTAAATCACTGACTTCTGTGTTCCTTTCTCTGCATGCTACACACCCTCTACACGTTCTGGCTTCACCTGGGATCCACACCCTTCCTTGCTGATGGCATCTCCGATCTGGCCACTCAATTAAGGAGCCCCTCTCGCTCCAGAGAGCAATGGATTCATGGCAGCTCTTTGCCACGGTCTCTGACACGCTTCCTGCTGCACGATCTCTGCAATTAGGTTCCCATGGGGAAAGACATCCTTCCAGCATGACTTCTTCCTTCTGCTTCTGCCTGCTACTACTGCATACAATCCATCTGCAGTTCCAGCTCCTTCCAATTGCCTGCATCTGAGGGGGCCTTTTAAGCCTCTCAGCTTCCCTCAGGGTGGGCTATCAGGCTGAATTGCCTAACTACTAGTACAGAATGACTCTTCAGCCCTCTTTGCCTTCCCAGTACTTATGGGATTATGGGACTTGGAGTCCCAAAACAAAGCAGACTCTCTGACTTCTTCGGTTGAGCAAACAGCCATTAAAAGTATGAGGTTATGGGGAAAGTTAAGAGGGGTTTCCCAGTCTCCCTCACCCGTTATACCCCCCCTGAGACCTCCATGCGATTCTCCTGCAGTACACCACCCCACTGAAGGGTCAGAATCAGGAAGTGGCTGCCCTTCCCTGTCCACATGAGAAGGGTCCCAGGCTAGGTTTCTGGGAGGAATCATTACTGATTCATCACAGGGTCCTCAAGAGACCCCACCCCCTGGATGTTTGCTTTCTCATTATTCTCAACAGGTCCCCCTGGTCCTGGGCTTTCTCAGGCTTCACAAAAGGTCCTTCCGGGTCTTTGGGGGATTTTCAGCAGGATAATAGGAATCCCACATTCAGGGTCCTTCTTGAGGACTGAATATTATGCCACCCTACTGCCAGGGGTCAGTTTTCTATTTTCCAAGGGGTTTCCAGTGGGAAGCCTTGGTTCAATGCTTAGTAATTCCCAAATGATTCTGGGAGGTGCTTGGTTAGACCTCAGACAATCCAGACTCCTCTGGGTGTCCAGTTTTTAGAAACTTCCCGGCCTCTGCCACCAAGTCTTCAGAGTTTGGGCTGCCTTTCTACGAGCAGGGCCTTCTTAAGATGTGTCAAAAATTCAGCCGCCACTTAGGCTTTCAGATTCTCTGCTTTCCTCCCTTCAGCACCCTCCACTTATATCAAGGAAGCAGTTTCCAGCTTGTCTGCTTTCACCAGCATCCTCTCCATGACTGTTCTTTGCCTACCCCTTTTGTACACCCTGGGTTGGGGAGGGTTTCCTAGCCTACATATGGTTGGTTATTCCTCTTGTCTTTTTGAATTCTCTCATCTGATTGGTTATTCCTTTGGAGCACCCTAATTACAATTCTGTTCTCATTAGTACATGTCAAGCATTGTTTAATTGTTTGAGGGTCTAAAGAGTGGTTAACTTGGAACCGCAACCCTTGTCGGTGACAGCTCAGATTCACTACCCTCCCAGAGAGCAGTTTAAGGGCATTCTGTGGGTTCTCTTCTCCGTGGTCTGCAGTGAGTGGCAGGGGCAAAGGTGTGCAGGCTCTCAGACCACTGTGGTGGTTCTTCCACTTCTGGCAAGATTGTGACGCTCTTACGTCAGGTTTTGTGAACTCTGCATGTTATGATATGATATGATAGGTTATTTATAACGCGCTTATTACCCAGAGGTTTCTAAGCGCGGACCCGGGGATCGAACCTGTGTTGCTCCATGTCGTCTTGCTTCCAAGGCAAGCACGTTGCCGCTGAGCTATCCTCCCGAGACTTGTTCACGCTCAAAGTCCCTCCCTCTGTTGTAGGTTGGGGGTTCTGCTCATGGCACCTCTCTGACCCCTGGCTATGCCCTCTTGTATATTGAGGCATCATGACCACTAGCCTGAAAGTCTTCCTCATCTTTGAGGGGACAGCGAGGTAGTGGGATCCCTCCTTATCTACCCTCTGCGAGGCACATCCGGTCCAGTTCAGTTCTGGTGGCTGCGTCCCCCTCATATCCAGATGGGGAGTTTAGGTAACTCACCATATTAGCTCCTGCTCTCTCCACCTCCCTACAATCTCTAGCCACTGCCAAACCTGAGCCACCGTCCCCTCCAATCCACGCAGGCTGACTAGGCTCCCTGGGTTTTATAGGGCTCTTCTAGGGCTGGTTTCTTGATGAACGGCTGCACCTGTGTTTGGTAATTCGGGCAAAGTTGGAATTGGCAGCTGCTGCTGGGTGCACCCGGCCAGACTGAGATGGCTGTACCAAGCGTGTATTTGGCATGTCCACCATCTTGGACTTCACTCTGCTCTCCCTGATGATGTTTGTGCGGGACATAGGTCTTCTGTTTCTCGAGCACGTGGGTGGTATATTGAGAAAACTCTTCATATGCGTTTAATTTCTCCTGAATGTGTAGGAAATGCTTCGGGGTGGTGGAATTTCAACATTGTATCCTCGGCAAGAGAACGTTCTGCCAGGAGGCAATGGGCTTATAACTTTGTATCACCTGCAGCCAAATCCGCAGTTCGGAAGCCATGCATTTGCAAGATTGTTTCAGGTGCCAGCTCTGGAGGACTGAAAACTAGCAACATTGTATTTCGCTTGGGCTTTTAGAATTTATAAAGCTTCTCTTCAGGATTTAGAGGTGATTTTTCTGATACTGCCGGTGGAGTTGTGACAATCTCAGGACAAATGTTACTGTTGTTGGATTCATTAAATTAGCTAGGGCTGAAACCAAGTGTTTGTTGTCCTCTGCTGGCGCTTTGGGTCTGTTTAGAGAGCGCTTCACTGGAGAGAGGGTTATCACTGCTGCGCCTAATGGTTTTACAAGGGGCCTGTGTATGGCCATTTCAATCAAGACTGTTCTATCCTTCCTAGGGGGTGGACTGAGGAGGGTCGAGGCCCTCAGGTCTGGACTGCAATTTAGCACTGTGATTGTTTTCTTGCCACCTGATGGGGAGCGTGGGAAGGTGGCCAGAGGTTCCTCCTAATACAGCCTCCGGACCCAACATCCATTGACTCCCTGAGTCAACCCCAGACACAGGACTTTATCACCCCCCCCACGTTTTTTCTCTGCTTTGCTTCCATTTGTATGTTCTACTGTCTACCCAAATCTGCTTTTCTACTTACCGTTGCGCCTTTTCATCCTTTCTAATACCTAATTTCCTCTTTTCACCATACTTTCAACTCACTTGACTTCAAAGCTTCTCGTGGAAGACCTCCCTGCCTGAGCTCACATCGCGTGTTTGCGTCTCTTCTATTGTTCCTTTTCCCATCTCTCCTCTTCAGCTCCTTTCTGCCTCGGTCCCTACTCCTGCTATGTCCTTCCTTCCGTCTGGTAGTAACTCTCGTGATCCCTTTTACTCTGAATTTTCCATTATTACAAGTAATCCTCTGTGATCGTTTGGAGAGGTTGCTGTACTCTCCACCCACACATATATTTTTGGCATTATTGCTGTTGGACTGCAATTGGCTGGATGCCGAAGTCACAGTAGTGAAAATGACAATTTTTATGATTGTGTTACCAAGGCCTCTGTGAAAAGATGTGGCCATACATGTCTTCAATATTTGCTACATAGTATATCATTTAGCTTCCCCAATACACCGTTTAAAAAAAAAAAAATTAAATCTCAAAATGAATGGACAAAAATGTTAACATACTGAGTTTTTGAGAACGGCAAGCTGATCGGGCTGTAGGAGTATTCTTACACGGGGAGGGTACGCCATCAAGCTACTGGAGTGTCTTCAAACACTTGCATTTAACTTATCACTGTATGGCATTACCTAAACTGAACATCATACATTTACTTCCATAGAGAGGGAGTTGAGAATTCTTGGAATGCCCACATTGTGATAGACTTATTAGGTCCACCTTAGAGTTTTTACATGTGTTTATTGGAATTTACCATTTTGACCATTTCAGAGTTTGTGAAAAAAATTGATATACTTTGGATTGAAATTGACTATAGGTCAGGGAACACCCCTGCAACCCAGCTCCTCATGTTCAGGTGAGAAGGTCAAAAATGCAGAAGGTACATGAAAAAGTAGGTCAAAAAGGCAAAACGACCAAAAGCAAACAACCAGATTGGGTAATTCCAAAAGAGATATTGTTGATGTATGTACTGGAAAATAGGTTGGAAGGTTGCCCACCCTCAGGCAGCAAGGCCCTTACCTTGCAATTGTGGCCAGCTGTAGCAGATACTGTTCTATCTAGCTTTGTGGCTCTCCTGTCTAGCGACCCAGAGTGGAGGCCTTGTAGGGCAGCAGGCGGCTCTAGATAGTGTCTGTGGGACAAACCTGTCCTTCCTGTCCACCCCAGAGCGGAGTGAGGTTGCTGGCACTAAACAGTCCCGAAAGCAGCAATGGAGAGGCAGGGAGCTGTTTCCAGTCGCCCACTCTGATGCCCACATACTGCAGCACTACACAGTGACCACCTGGCACCATCTGCTGCTGGACTTGAATGGTCACACTGAATGCATTAATAAGAATGGGCACAACAGTGCAATAATGGGGTCTGGACCACGGTCATCTCGTTGTGGATCCTTGGAAAGCATGTATACTGGGTCAGGAAGCGTGCAAACTGCACCAAGTGGTGCATTACGAGAAATGGTCAAATATTCAAGCTAGCCACATTGAAACATCAATGATTTGATATAGTCCAGCCTGGGATGTTTGAGTGTCCTCTTTACTCCTTTCCTTGGCTTGCTGCACCTTCTTAGTCTTCTCTTAATGCCATCATCAAAGGAGGTCCTCTTGCAAAGCTCTCAGGTTGTTTAACTACAGGCCTTGGCAACGTTATGGAGGAAGCTGGGAGCCACCAAACCCCAGCCCCAAATGGCTAATCAGGGAGCTGGTCACTTGGAATGGCACTCACGCTGGGCGGATGGGTGACCACATACTCCTGGCCGAGGAAACCTTGAGCTGGTTCATAACTCTGCTTCTCCCTCTTCCTCAGCAATTCATAATGGTGCCATTCCTTAGGAAACCTCCTCCAGTCCCTCTCTCCTCTCCTTATCATTCTGGCCTCACTCTGTTTTCCTGATGCCGCCATGACCCTTCACTGTTTCTTGCTCCTCCTCCCCTACTCCACTTTGACTGTTCAGATGTGTGACATTGCTGGGGGTCCTCCCACCTCTGTCAAGGCCTTTGTTGGCCGTTCCTTCTCACTTCCTCTCCTCCTTTTGATGGTCCTCCATCACCCTCTGCATGTCTCCTCAGTATTTGCTTCTTGAGGTCCCCCGCCCCATCTTTCTGTGACCGTGCCATATTCTCTGTTCACCGCCTGCCCTATTTCTACTTGGTCTTACCATGCTACGTGCTTTACTAACAAGGGTATCCTGATTGTGAGAGGGTGGCAGGTATGTGACATTTCTGGGGCCAGTTTCCTTTTATAGCCACGTCATGGGTTTGCCTTTGGTGACAAGCCGCTGCCACGTGTCGATTGTGTTGTGTGGTGGACATGGGGTTACTTCCCATGCTCCTCCAGGGTCCTGCAACACTTAATAGGTGGCGGCAACTGGTCCAAATAGTCATCCAACCCTTCACCCTAAAAAGTAGGCAGGGAACATCTTAACTAAGCATATGGAACATTGCAATGTTGCTAAATGGAGCATTGTGGGAAACGTGGTAGGTTTTCTGTTAGTGTGGCATTAACTATGTGAAATTGTAAAGTGTGCAGTGAAACCGTGCTTAACACTCAAGTCAAATAACCCTAAATTGAAGGGTGCCGGTCCATGACCGATCCCTGCTTATAACTGTAAAATGAGACTTTCTTGCTGGAACATTCCAAAGTGTGTATCCATTCCAATGAATGAATTTAGTTTGTACGCAGTGGCACTTGGGCTGTGGGAATGCATGGTAGTAGGAAGGGTCTGGTCGGGTTGGTGGTCATGCAGAGTTAAGGGGTGTTTTGAGTTTCAGGGCATCTGAGGATGGGGTCATCCAGGGCTGGGGATATGCAAGGCCCGAGGCCTTCTTGGGCGTGTTATTCACGGCTAAAAGGTGCGGAGGGCTTGAGGGGGCTTGGACTAGGGCTGAGTTGGGGGTGCTTTCCCGGTGAGGCAGATTAGTGTTGGGGCATGTGAGGAAGGCAGGCACCAGAGGATTAGGGGCATTCTCAGGATGGGTCTACGCAGGGCTGGGGGCATTGGAGGCGTGCCTCTGAAGATTAGGGACACAGAGTCAGGGCCACACAGGACGGTAAGGCATTTGAGTCACAGTGCATCCGTTCTCTTTCTTTATTCTGACATACCAAAACATGGTATTTCCCCACACCCTTCCACCCCTTTCAAAATGGAAAGGGCCATTCCTCCGGTAAGAACAGATGCTTTTTGGTGGTGACACTGGGCCAGTACCAACACTGAATAGGGGGTAGTCCACTGTCCGCCACATGTTTTGTCCCAGGCATTACAAAAACCTGCGATATCCCCAAACATCCGTCATGGGAACATATTTATAAAATTAAAAACGGTGCTCCATTCATGGAAAATATATTTAAGAGAGATTCCAACCCCCAAGATACTGTCTGTTGTTTCTCAAATGCGCCCCGTGTGAGTACGATTGGAACGTTGCTTTTTCTTGTGTGTAATGTATCCCGCAGTCGCTTGTATGTAAGCTAATGCGATCTCATTTTGTGTGTGTGTCTAAGCTTTTGGAGCTGACGTCAATGGCTCCTGTTGTCATTGGAAGGCGCAGGGCTGTCAGCTTGGGTGTTGCATTACGCATTTAATGGCGCGCGTGTTGTGCAATGCCGTGAAGACTCCCAAAGAGTTTATTGTAAATATTGTCCTATGCGAGGACACTTTGTTATGCTTTTGGTTACTGTTACATGTAAGACTGCTGATCTCAAAATATGACACACGTAATATCATAGGAAGAAGATTAAACGGTCGCCAACCTTCTGGGCGTTGATTCTAGAGTCGAGTGGCATGGCAGCTGCCTGTGACGGTACCAAGGAAAAGACTGTGGAGCTCATGTTGTGCTCCATGTAACAAGAATCGGTGGCGTAAAAGCCTTACGTAAGTCTTTTACACTGCTGTTTCCCGTCGCGGCTCATTTTTGCCCCTTTTTTATGGCGGAGAGGAGTGGCAGAACGCAACATGCATTAACACTGCTTCGCTTCATCTCTGCCATACAAATGCACCAGTATATGCACAGGCGTGCATTTCCATGCTGACGCAAATGCTGGGGAACCCCAAGGGGTCCACTGGCTTTATGCGCCAGCAAAAAGCAGGCAGACCCATAGGGATCCATTGTAAACTTAACTTGTCGTGCGTCGATGGCAGGCAGCGTTTACTTTATTTCAAGCGTGTACGCTGCCTTTTCCCCTGCACTTACGTACACAGCTCTGCAAAGGACAAGTATTCGGCGATGGGGACCTGCTTACGTGCATGTCTACACGTAACTGGTCCTCACTGCCGAATTACGTCGCGTAATAAAATTCACCTTGTGTGTTAAAAATCGCATGGGTTCCATTGTGTTTTTCAAACTCCTGCTTGCTATGAGTCCGTTGACAGGCCATCAGAGCACTGGTGAGGAGGAGAAGGAGGGACAGGTGATCCGGCGTGTGTTTGCTGCGCAATACTGCATCTCCCCTCCAGCACAGGGCGGCCCTTTCATTGTATGGAGGGACGCTATCAAAGCCTTTCAATCTTTTCAGTTGAAAGGGGCCAAGAGCCTTATGTGGGCCTCAGAAACCGGCCCGTGTTATCAGTCAGCAGTCTTATGACACAGCAATGCCCTTCACGACTTTAAATGTGCACTTTGCAAAAAAAAGCTACATTTGTTGAAGCACTTCAGGACGCCACCTCCCTGGGCTTCTGTGGTATCTAGAAGTGTTCTCATCCCCTCATTGCCTTTTTGCAGGAGAAACTGGAAATGAGGGGATACCCACACAAAACCGTCAAACAGGCAAAAAAGAGGGTAGTGAACTTAAATAGAGAGAACTATTCCTGAGTAAACAAACACGCCCGAAGGATTCATTAGTGTGTGTGTGTGTGTGTTTGTGTGTGTGTGCGCGCACCGACCTTCAGCCCATTGAGTAATCGACTGAGGAGCCTGATACAGAAACATTGGCATGTACTACAGATCCCAGGTTTCACACATTAAAACGCAGTATGAACCTGACCATCTTGGGTTCATACCCAACTTAAAAAACAAAAAATAATTCCACCAATTGGCTAGTTGCAGGGGCTACCTGTGATTACATGGCATTTCAGGTGTAGTAATTGCTCAGTATGTTCCCTCACAACCAATCTTAAAACATTTGCTCGAAATGAGGAGACTGAGTCAGTTAATGAACTGTAAAGTCACAGTGTGTTATATGGCATTAAGTGCCCTTTGCAACCTACTGTATGAGGGCAAACAGAAACAAGAGATTAGACACAGGAATTGTGAGCACATATCATGTACTAAGAACATGGACCAGGACAAACCTGTGGGGGAACATTTTTTGCAACATTCGATTAAGGATATTGTTTTGGTTTGTGATACAATCGGTCACTCCTAATCAGAGAGGAGGTGATGTGGATGCAACCCTGTGTAAAAGAGAACAAAGGTGGATCAGAAAACTTAACACAGTAGAAAGAGGACTGAACATCTCAATAGAATGGAATTAATTATTGTTTAAATAATAGAATCACTATTGTTTCCAATTTTGTGGTTTTGTCGAATTGACCGGGAGGGTATTTAAGAACTTTGAATCGTCTACTAAGCTTTCCATTACAAGTTATGAATGTGTCCAAGACTATAGAGGAATATAGTGCTTGGACAAAATAGGAGTGGTCTGCCGTGTTCCTTGTCAGAACAGTTCTATTGGAGGAGGTGGAGTTTGCTGTAACCAGCGTTTTGCAACAGTACAAAAATGCCCCACACATGCAAAGTGTGGCACGAGAGTGGGGCAGGAGTGTGCTGCCATGGTCCTTGTCAGAACAGAGCTTTTTTTCCATCTCTATTGGAGGAGGATGAGTTTGCTGTAACCAGCATTTTGCACCAGTACAAACATTCCCCACATGCGTAAAGCACGATGCAGGAGTGGTCTGCCATGGTCTGCTGGAGGCAGAGGAGGTGAGAGTGTCCTGACTATCCAGACCAAGTAACAACAGCTCTGGTAAGACTCCCCTGCATATGCGCACTGTCAACGTCCCTGGACCGGGGATTTGGGATAAGGCGAACAAAAGTTACATTGTGCGGCTCGGGTGAGGCAGAAGGATTCGGACCCTGGTCGGATGTTGCGGATGAGAGTTGAGGAATCCATAGTTTAACCCTCTCTCCCCAAAACACACAGTTACATAACCTTGCTAAAAAACTCACAACTTCCTGGAAGCTGCTGATGTATGGTACTGCCCGGCCTCCCCTGGTCTCTCCTGACACTGCTGCGGTATACATTTAAGATCTGTCTGTGCATAAGATTAGAGTGAGCGGTAGCACTTGGCTTGTCTTGTCTGTGACTCAGAACATTCTGGGCAGACCTGATCGCCCAAGAGGTAGCCGAAGAAAACTCCAACCCGTAATTGTTAACCTCTTCAACTCCATCAGTCATTCATCTGGAGTACCTGTGCTTTTTTTACATCAGACCTTTGTTTACAGGGTTTGTATGGTGGCCCAGGGGGCGGGCGGGTTTAGGCAGACCCATAAATCAGTTGGGCGTGCCCTGGGTGCTGTACCTTGAGTTTGGCTTCCTTCTGCAAATAGTTTGTCTGACCCGACTTTGTACCACCAGTTGTGGAACCTAAAAGGGCGCAACACCCAGCACTGGGCCCAGAAGACCACCATCCCAATCTCACTGCTGTTGCATTTCACTGATTTCATTTTGTGTAATTTTATAGGCAAATTTCTACAAAATGTAATGCAACATTGACTATTGTCTCTTTCAGCAACTGACATTTTATGTTTTTTAAGAATTATTTTTCTTTGCTTATGAATTTCCATTAATTTTGGTTTATTGGTCAATTTTTGGGTGCATATTTTTAGTAGTGACTTAACGATTTGAGTGTAATTTTTTGGCTTGCATTTTGCCTGAAACTCTTTAGTTTTAATTTTCCTTCTTGTACCTCTCCCTACATATGTCATAATTGCCTAGGGCCTAAATCACGTATGTTGTGGGCACATAGGTGGGTACAGGCCACCACCTACTTTCTTATTTATGCTTTATTAATTGGCACCCTTGTGCATACATTATTTATTTTATTTATTTATTTGGTTTTGTATAGCGCCGGGCGGCCATAGGGCATCGTAGCGCTTGTTACAGAGTACTTGTTGATTACAGAGATTAGTTGCCTACAGGCTATACAGTGTTCTTAGTCTGCTTACATGGTTGTGCAGACATAAGAGGCAAGTTACAGGTTAATTAGAAGGTGACAGTTGATGTCGGTCTGAATTTAGCTTAAGTACATTTGCAGAAGCAGAGTATTTAAATAAACAGTTTTGTTTTGAGCATTTTTCTGAACACAGTATAGGAATTTTCATTTCTTAATGCTGTGGGGTGTGCATTCCAATTCTTTGGAGCTAGATATTGGAAGCTGGCACCACCCGCTTTAGCTCTTTTGAATATAGGGATGATGATCTGGTTGGAGAGGTGGGTTCTAATAGGTCTGGAGGAAGTACAGAGGGTGATTCTTTTGGATAGGTAAGGGGGAGCATTGAATGAAAGGCATTTGTGTGTGATAGCTAGTGTTTTGAAGAGAATGCGCTCTTTGATAGGGAGCCAGTCTGCTTCTTTTCTTGCTTGAGATATGTGCTCCCTTTTGGGGATACTGAGTGCAGCCCTAAGGGCGTTCTTTTGCGTTACTTGTAGTTTGTGTATGTTTTTGGCAGAGGTGCCCAGGAAGAGTGCATTGCACTAGTCCAATTTGGTGCTGACAGTGGCTCTGGCAATGGATAGACAGTTTTGTGTTGTTAGGAAGGGTTTGACGCATTAATGATTTTAGTGGTGAGAGCTGCAGAGGAGGCTATGGCATTTATCTGTCGGGTCATGGATAGGGAGGAGTCGAGGTATACCCCTAATGTTTTGACTGCTGATGATACTGTAATAGTAGTGCTGTAGACAATGAAGGAGTTGTAGTGTGGTGATAGTGTGTTTAGCGTTTCTTTGGTGCCTACTACAAGGATCTCAGCCTTGTCTCGGTTGAGACACAATCCGTTTGCTGCCAACTGGGTTTGGATTGCAGTGTAGATGTTAGTTAGGGTAGCTGCATCTTGTTCATAGATGCCGCTGAGTGGGATTAAGACTTGTGTGTCATCAGCATAGTTGTTGTAGGCTATGTTGCGACTGTCGAGGTCATTGAATAGTGGGAGGGTAAAGATGTTGTAGAGAGTAGGTGCCATGCAGGAGCCTTGTGGAACTCCACAATGAATGGTAGTGGGTTGGGCAGCGGCGGAGTCAGAGAACACTCTCATGAGTCTACCAGAGGAAGGAGCCAATCCATGCTGTAGCTTCAGGAGAGAAACGGGCCGCATTTTGTAGTTGCTTCCCTAGAATATCGTGGTTAACGAGGTCGAAAGTCGCGGACAGGTCTAATAAGAGGAGGAGAGCTGGCTTCCCTTTGTCCATGATGTCGCTGAGTTGAATTTTTAGATCTAGTAGGGCGGATTCTGTGCCATGACCAGGACGGAATCCATATTGTCTTTTGCCTAGGATTTTGTTTTCTTCTAGGAATTGTTGAATTTGAGTGTACGCTACCTTATCCAAGATCTTAAGCAAGAATGATACGGTGGTGATGGGCCTGTAGTTAGTAGCTATTTCAGGGTCTAGTGTGGGTTTCTTAAGTAGTGGGTGTATCCAGGCCTCTTTAAGGCAGTCTGGGACGGTATTGGAGTTGAAAGAGGCATTGATAAAGGTTTTGAGGAAAGTGGATAAAGATTCGGTGCACTCTTTGACTAGTTTGGCGCGGCATGCATCGCCTTTGCAGTTGGAAGTTTTGATTTTTTTGACTATTTCTATTACCTCGGATGTTGTTAACTTCCCTGAATGAGAATGGTTTGATTGTTTGTGGGTTTGTCTTGATTTCAGTGCAGGAGGTGATATTAATGAGATTTGAGAGGTTTTTGTGGTGTTCCTGGATCTTGACCTGTAGTTTTTCAATTTTACTTAGTAAGGCTGTTTGCACACTCGTGCACCAGGCAGCGTCTTTAGTGATTTCTAGCAATTTGGTGGCTGGGATGGAGAGTTCTCTGTATATAGCGAACAGTTCTTTGGACTCGGAGGTGGCATTAGTGATTCTGTTGTTGTAAGATGAAGATTTGGCGGATGTTATCGCTTTTTGTAGGTGGCGGCAATGGCTTTGTAGGTTGATAGCGTGGTATCATGTGGGGAGCCTAGCCAATTCTTCAAAGCTTTGCGTTTTTGTGTTTGGAGTTCATTGGTGAACCATGTGTTATTGTGTTTTATTTTTTTTGGCTGTTTTGTTTTGTAGAGATGCAATGGTTTCAATAGCTGATTCCATGATGGAATTTTATGTGACTGGGAGCACCGTGGGATCAGTGGATGTGGGGCGAAGGAGAGGAGGTATTTCTAGGAGAGGGAGGATGTTCTCTTTGGTTAGGTTTCGGGCACTCCTAGCTAGAGCCTCAGGGATGGGAGCGTTAGCTTTGGCTGTGTTGGTGCACGTGAGAATAAAGAAGTGGACGAGGTGGTGGTCAGACCAGGGAACAGGGGTGTTGGAGCTGACATCTTCTTGGAAGTTGTGGTCAATTACCCAATCAAGTGTGCGACCTTTGCAGTGTGTGGGTGTGAGGTTTCTTTGCTGGAAGCCGAATTCGGAGAGAGCTACGGGTAGGTCTTTGGCTGGTTTGTCTTTAGGGTCATTGAGGCCTAGATTAAGGTCGCCTAGAACAAGTGTTTTGGAAGACGTTTTGATGTTGTCACTTGCAAGGTGCATAAGGTTGTCGTGGACGTTGTCTATGGGGCCTGGAGGGCGGTAGACTAGGTGGATGGTGATTGTGTTATTGGCTGATGTGGCTATTTTGATTGTGAGGCAGTCGGCATTTTCACCAAGGTTAGAGGCAGTTTCTCTTATGGTTAAGGAATCTTTTACTATGAAGGCTACACCTCCACCTTTGGTAGTAGTTCTATCTTGTCTGTAGATCGAGTGTCCTTGTGGGAGAGCTAAGGAGATGGTGGTATCCAGATGCTTCATGTAGCCAGGACTCTGTGATGGCCAGGATGTCTAGGTCTAGATTCATAATGATGTCAAAAATTTCCGTGGCGTGTGCTGGGAGGGATCTTGAGTTAATGAGTGCACATTGTAGGTGAGTGGGTTCATATGGTTTGGAGCAGGTATTTAGAGTGTGTGCGATGCTTGCTGTGGTGGAGGTGCTAGGTTGTGTGGGTTGGTGTGCGATTTCAGTGGTGGCATTCGTGGTTGTTGTGGTGGTGCTGGAGTTGTGTTTGGTGCACTGTGTGGGGTGATGTGTGGATCTGAGGGTAGCCTGGGGTACAGTGTATTGTGCAGTGGTGGTGGCTTTGAGAGGGATGGTGGGGGGTATGGTTTGGGGATGTGTGTGGTGTGAGCGATGCCTGAGGAACTGGTTTCTGCTGTTGAGTGGTCTGGGGCGGGCGTGTGAGGCAGGTGGTGAGGTTAGGACGGATAGTGCTAGTTTTGTCTGTCACAGCGGAGTGTGCTGGTGGTGTGGATGTCAAGTTTGATGCTGTGTGTTGTGCGTTGTGTTGTGTGAAGACGAAGGGGAGGAATGGTGTGCGTGGAATGTAAGGCATATTGGAGTGATTGGTGGTAGCCATGTTGTGAAGCATAGAGACGTGGGTGGGCATAGAAGTGAGGTGGCAGGAGTGTGGGCATTTCAGGGAGGTGGGAGTATGCAGGAATGGCAGTGGCTCTGACTGACGAAGGGGAGGGTGGGGCAAAATCACTGTGAAGGGGTAACTAGGGTTCAGGGGTACAGTTGGAGGCAGAAATGGGCACGTTATGGGTGGCCCGGTTGAGCTAGGCCAGCAGTGTAAGGCCAGATTGCAGATAGTATTTTGTATGAGACCGTTAAACAGTTGCAGCGGCTCAGTATACTATAGAAGGCAGGTACTACTAGGTACTAAATACGGTAAAAGCTGCTAAGCAATGTGGACCAGGCAGAGTTGATTTAACAGTATTACAATAACATGGTGCTACCAATATAGCTACTGTGATGGGGAGGAAGTTAGCAAATTATACAATCATTGTTTATATACAGTAGTAACAACAACCGAGAGCGTTTGTAATGCTGTGGGCTTGTTCTTACCCCATAAAGTATCGGCGTGGTAAAGTCATGGGAGAAAAGTTGTGGGCTGGTGAGTCAGCTGTTTTCAAAAAGTTTACCGGCGAGAGACCTGTGCAGCCCTCACCCCTTCCGGCTCTGACAGGCTCGGACAGGGGGGAGCCTTTGTTTCCATGTACTTTTATGTACTCACCGGTGCTACCCAAGGAAATAGACTATTTACACACTGTCTAAAGAAGAGGTTTATTATCTGCACATATTGCACTTCAGCATTTTTCCACATTGCACGCCTCGCACTTGTGCACTTTTTGCACATCTGCATTATTTGCACTTTTGCATCTGTTGCACCTTTGCGGATTTTGCACATTTAGTGCTGAATCATGACTAAACATAAAGCCCGAGATCTACCTCCGGCCGTGAACAAAACCAAACAGAGCAAACCAAGCCAGACTGGCCCCAAGTTTTAGGGGGCCCAGACCTCCCACCAAACCATCCTGAATGAATATCTAAAACAAATGGCAGGGAAACTTGAGGAGCAAATCTTGAGCACTGAAAGGGCAATCAAAGTCGCAACGAGCGACCTGGAGGGCAAAATGACACTCCCATCCTGCCCCAACACTAATCCCCTCGGTTTATTCCGCTGTATTAATTGAAGTGACTCAGTGGGGGTGGGAGCATCATTCCTGTCAAACATGTCTGCATTGGACCCTGTTTCTATTAGACAAAGCGCGCTAGAAGCGGGTATTGAAGGTAGAGGATCATCCCCCCCTTCGCCTGGACGGGGTGATAACTCTATGGACTCGCTATCCAGTGACTTTAAAATCCTGGAAGAAGTACCAGACAAGAAATTGTCACCCATCCTCACTGGCATTGCATCACTCAAAGATTCTCTTAATATTTCTCTGACCATTTTGGATGATTTACTTAGGGGGATGCAGAACGATATCCTGGAACTCAAGGAGGCTGTCTCCATAAACAGTGTGGCTACTACAGGGCGAACAGCCTTGAGTTCAGTAACCATGGCCCATCCGGCACCCCAGAATGAGGCTCACAAGGAATATGCCGCTTGTAATCCCAGCAGTATCTGCGCATATTCACCAGAACAGGATGGGAACACGTATGACAGATGTAGCAGGTGCTAAAGGTTCAGAGATAAATTCACCCCTAAACTTGGTGCACAGCAGAATGTTATGTCTCCGCGGCCAAACAAAGTTGTAATTGATCTCCCGCCTGAAGGGGTGGAAGAAACCACTATCTCCCTAATAAACAAAACGTCCCAATGGATTAGCACCCATCTACCCGACATGAAGATCAACCCCAGGGGTACTCTGATGGCAAGAAGTGTCTCCTGGATAGGTAAAACTCCTAAACAGGGATATGGGACTGTGTGATAGTCTCCGCAGTAGCCACGGCCATGTTGGACTATCTGATCCCTGCACTTAATCCTGCTTTGCAGATCATGGAGTATAATAGCACCACAAGTACCTTGCTCCACCTAGCCGCCTTTTACCCCTTGCACACTAGCCCCATAATTCCACAGCAGGTTGGGTGGGAGGTGGCAAAGGGGAGGGCGGGTAAGCCACCCACCGAACAGGCGTGTGGGAGGTGCTTGGGTGGGGGGGGCAATCCTCACTTCAAATCTTTTAGCTACCCTGGCAGGCAGTGAGGATTTGGACTGACTATCGACCTTTCAGTAAAGAATTTAAAACCCTGTGGGGTCGGCGGTGGGAACTCCAAACTCCTCGGTACCTGAGGAGGCTAACCGCTGTAGCATGAACAGCTTAATTATTGCCCAGAGCGTGTTGTCACTTTTCTCAGCTCGAACCTCGCAGGGGCGGCATCAAAATTACAAAGGAGGGACATAGTGTCATATTTGATGATTTATGACATCATTCTTTTGCAGGAAACTTGGGCTATGGCACCCGTGCGCCTGGGCGGATATGGCTCATTTTTAAGCCCACCGAGTAAGAACAATAAAGGCTGTTGCTATGGGGGAATGGCAGTTCTGATTAAATCGTCCCTAAATGATCATGTTAAGGCAAGCGAATTGCAGTGACGCCCGAGCGGGGTTACAAACTGCTGTTGGTGAATGTTTATGATAGCCCACATGCCTCAGATACTGACAGGCTATGGGGTATTAAAATATCTGTTTGGGGCCATGCTCTTAAATCTGATGAGTGAGAATATGGTAGTGGTTTTGGGAGGGGACTTTAATGTGAAGTTGGGTAACAGGATCCCCACTGACCTGGTAGATGCGGGTGAAGATTTTGCATATGGGATTGCTCACCCACTAATGTCTGACAATAGGATGTGTTGAAGGGGTTTAGAGCTGAACTCGTGCTCCAAGGAATGGGGATTCCGCTCTTTGAATGACGTGTACACTCAGATGTACCAGGGAAGATCACATTTGCAAGCACCCAGGGTTCATCAACAATTGACTACTTCTGTATGCATGTCCAACATTGGCATCTAATTACAGACTTTGTTGTTGTAGATGAAATTGCCAGTGACCATTTTCCCCCGAGGTTGGTCATAAGACAGGATCACCTGGAGTCTCTTATTGTTGCTCACCCGCAACTAGACTTATGTGAAATTAACCCACACTGCAAATGCAGGGCACAATGGCCAAAGTGTGATCGGATATTAGTCCAACACAATGCGGTGTACATTAACGTAGATCACATCACATGCATTCTTGGTCATGATGCTGAGCCACACTAAATCACACTCTCCTCAGAAAAACTTTGGAGGTCCTTGACAGACCTATTTCAGCGCAATTTCAAAACTGGTCAAGGAAACCCAACTAGTTGGTTTGATGACACATGTAGGACCACACAGAGCACTTTGAATCGGATTCTACGTGACAAAGACAGCACTAGGGGAGATGTCATCAGGGCAAGGGCATTTAAGGTCAGTTGAAATTAGGAAAACCTTTTTGGAGAATACAGCATAGGAAGAATTTGCTCTTCGCTGCCTCCAAAAATGACTCCAAGAAATTCTGATACTTTTTGCAGGTGTACCACCATACAAGAGGGTAGAGATTCACAGGGAAAACTACGTGGAAGATAGAACATGGTTAGATGATTTCAAGTCCCTGTTCAAGGGGCAGGCAGCCAGATATGAGGGCAGTGATCAGTGTTCCATATTACGCCTGACGCTGAATGAGGTGGAAACAGCAGTTAAACAGCAAGCGCAAAAGGGGGAACTGGAATTGTGGGATCCACCCTGAAAAGCTGAAAAGCTGTTTTAATTCCTACCTGGAATCAGGAGTATATCCACAATCATGGAAAAGTGCAATCATATACCCCATATTCAAAAAAGGTGATCCGGGAAGTCCCCTGGCTTGCAGGCCCATCTCTCTGCTGGACACCTCCTTCAAGGTCTTTGAATGTGTTGTCTTACAACACCTAGAGAAATGGATTCTCCAAAGTCACATTTTCTCAGAAACCCAATATGACTTTGGGCCAGGCTTGGGCGCTCGAGACCAAGCACTCAATCTATATCTGGTTGGGGCATCCTACGTTTTTGTAAGGAGCAAAAATAGTTTTTGTAGACCTGAGCACAGCCTTTGACAGAGTGGACAGGGCTATGCTATGGCTGGTGCTCTGGTCCATGGGCTTCCCGGCCGAGTTGTTAAAAGTTCTTCAAATTATTAACGAGGACAGTACAGCATGTGTTCGATTTGGGGAGCAGGGGCAATGTACGGGCTACTTTGAGGCAGCCTGGGAAGTGTGCCAAGGATACGTCGTAGCCCCAGTGTTGTTTGCTCTGTACATCAACGGTTTAAATAGAGCTATGGTGGAGTCGAAGGCAGACTAACACAGGGTAACAAAGGGTAGGTGCTAAGGCCCTCCCTATATTGGTGTACGCAGATGACATGGTTTTCATTGCCCGTACGCCGAAAGCCCTACAGCAGTAATAGATGTTTACACTAATTTCATGTCTGATTTGAAGTTAAAAGTTAATACCACCAAATCCGCAATGATGGCATGTTCTCGAAGGGGAGGCAAGAAGATCGAAATGCGCAACATGTTAAGTAATGGTGCAATCATCCCACGTGTGTCTAAATTTGATTACTTTGGTATTTTGCTTTACTGAAAAATGGCTGGGGCTTTCTCATTTACAGAAACAGAGTACGAAAATGAAACAGACTCTGGGGGGCATTTCATGCTTCAGGAATATGTGCCAGGGCCGGCCAATCAATCTCATTCTGGAAGTTTACAAAGTACAAGCTAAAGCCGCGACTAATAATGGCACGGCACCATGAGGTAACGAAAAAAATCACATGTATTGAGGTAACTGAGAACACTTTCTGGAAAAATTATTGGACCTCCCTTGCTCTGGCCGGAATTAAGCTGTACATATAGATCTGGGTATTACCCATATATGGGATGATTGGTATATGGCGCCACTTTTTCATTGGCTAACACTATGGTGAAACCCAGGAGCCAGCCTCACTCATAGCATTATTAAAGGCTTAATGTCGGCAAAAAAATACCGTGGTTGAACTTCATCTCAAAGTGTTTATCACAACTGAATGCCCTACGTTTGCAATGCCCTGCTGTGCTACTATCATCAGCTGAGTCCAACAAGTCCAGCAGGTGTTTTGCACCCTAGTTTTTGACAAATCGGGAGACATCTGGGCTTTTAATTGATTCAAACATGAAACACTTGGTACTTACGCAATTAGACGTAATTCAACCATATTTGCTGCATAGTAACAAAAACGGTGAATTGCTGGGAAATGACCAGGACTCGTTTTAATCTTCTGTGGCTCAGACACAACACAAAGAACTGGTCGGACCATGAGCAGTCTACGGCTTGTCCTGGTTGTAGCGCTGAAAAAGAAGATTAGCTGCATTTTGTTTTATGGTGTCCATTTTATCATGAAATTAGAAAGAGGATCATTGCCCCTTTAGTGAGAGAAAATGTCTGAGAGTCGCCCTGCTTTGATCTTTCTACTACGTGCCGAATCAATTACTATTGCATGGGGGGGTTTGGAATTGTTAAGGAAGTCATTGAACAGAAGGAAGAATCTGGTGGATGCTCAATTTTCATTTGTAATGTTTTTATTGCTGTCGCTACCTATGTATCATTAACTCTGACTTTATATATTCTGTTTGGATATCATGTATTGTTGCATTTTCTGTATTGTGGTTTATGGATTTTATCCGAATAAACTTTGATTGATGATGATGACAAAATCCCTCTTGGTGGTTATGAGGTAAAAGTACTCAAATGTTGTTCAGTTCACTCAAATTAGAGGTTTTCGGGTGATCAAACTCAAGTTTAGAAGTCTGTTTACCCACAGCGTGGTGGTTGATATATACTTAAGCCGGACATTTGTATAAAACAGAAACGAACCGTGTAGTCATTGGGTTGACGGACGTTTGACGTCATTACACTACATGCTGTTTGTGTAGACTCTTAGTGGCTATTTACGATGAGTACAAACAATTGTTCTCAGTTCGGGGTCACGGAACCCAGTGATTTTGGAAACAGTGGAACATTACAAAAAACAGTTACAGGTGGGTATCCCACCCATCGTGGGTGTTGAGAAGAACCGATAGAGATGTTATTCCCGTTCCATTTTTAGATTAATCTAAGGTTCTTTTAAAGAAATTTTCTAATAAAACCATACGACAAATGATCGAAAAGTAATAATACATAGTAAGATCATTTCTGTATCGGATTATGTAGGACTGAAAGGTACCATGAATTAACGGATCAATGCCATTCACATTTGGGACACAAGACCCTGACAGACTATGCAAATAGTTGAAAAGTAGATATACAAGAACACTACACAGAGTGAAGTAAGTGAGAGTAGGTGGTGTTTGGGAGTAATGCGAGTTGCGCAGGGGGTACTTTTCTAACCTTTGAGTTGTGCAGTCTGCAATTTCACAAGGGGCCACATTGAATGATGCTGGAAAGTGTGTCTGTCCTGATAAAGGCCGTCGCGATGAAATAAAGGGACATGATGTTGTTGATGTACCCCTTCAAGGCCGATAAACAATGTGACAACAGAAGGTTTCGTTTAAAAGAAATTACATTTAGTGTTATTTTGGGTCTTGCATAATCCTAAAGGGAGAGCTACGATTGGGTTTTGTTGCCTTAGCAGTCCAGATGATGTGTCAGAAAGATACATGTAAGAGAATCGGAACTGGTTTAGTTTTAAGGTACAGGAAGCCGAACTAGGTTCCTTTTAATCTTTAGAGAAACTGTTGGGCTTTGAACATTTGAATCTATGCAGAAGTACAAATGGGATGACACTGTTCACGTACTAACCCCTTGAGCACTTTGTAATGAATGTTCTGTATGTTTGATAAATTAACTGCATTTTTAAGGTTTCATTAAGGTCGGGTGAAAAAACGTGTTTAGACTAAACTTAAATTATTTTTGTGTTGAATAAAAACAAAAAACAATTGCACGGTCTAGACCCCCGGTTTTCATGTTTGTGTGCAATGTTTGTAGTAAATGAAGTTTAATGCGCCTCATGGGTGTTTTGTGATAGAGGCTTAGTATAAGCCATCTCAGTTGTTACTGGAACATAAATAATAAACCTGTCCCCGCGTATGTTAGGTAGAGTTGATATTCATAGCCATAAGCTTAAGAGTATAACCTTTGTCTTTACTACAAATTATAAAAAACATAACACCAATTGTCATCCATATGTCACAAAGTCAAAACCAACATTCATAAATTGACGAACACAATGGATCCATCAACTGGTTTCTACTCGACTACAAATGTACTAGGGCCAACAACAGATTCTGTATAGTGCAATAGTTCATGGCCTGTGTGTGGGGCCCTATTGTATGACATGTTTCAGTCCTCAATGAGGGCAGATGACTTTCCACAGGGGACTGTGTGGAGGTTGCATGTCATTCAGGTTCCATGGTACGGAGGGGTGTGGGCCCATTGTTGTCGTACCGTACCGCTGGACCTTTCTATGCAAGCAGCCTAGAACAGGAGTTATGTTTCTAATGCTGATCAAAGCACCATACACCATTTCAGTCATTCAGGACAGCTCCCTCGCTTTGTCTGAACCTCTTTTCGTCCTGCCTTCAACCTCATTCCTGCACCCTCCAAGTTAACATTGTGCATTCGTGAGTGACAGCATGAACAGAACACCGTGCATGCCCGAAAACGTATGACCTCTGTATGTCTGAACATATATAATGTACACTGATGATCTCTCTACTCATTAGCTCTCTCTCTCAGGTGCTACCCACTATGGCAACAGGCTACATGGATACATTTTGAAATGATGATGTGTTAGTGTGTCCAGTTTTCTGTTTTTCTTTTGATGCCCAGTGTTATCAGTACTTCTATTTTTAAAGGGTTTCGTGAACCAGAATCGATGGTACAGAACCTCTGCATGCCAACTATAACATGATTGCTAACAATAAGCCAGTGCATATTATTGTTCACACAGGGCAAACCCATACATCTGATTTAACAATGAAGATACAAGCTGGCAACAGTAAATGGGAAACGTGTGAACCAACAGTGCTTGAAAGGGGATACGTAGACAGGGAGGGATATAGGATGTGGCTGAACATGTATGCCAGACTCTCTGAGCTGAATCGCCTTGTGTTGATTAGGCTCTAGCACTTGTGAGTGGTGACGGATTTGGAGGCACCAGAGGCTAAACAATCTGTCTGTCTGAGCTATCAAACACTGTCTGTTTATGGGCCCCTTTATTTGGGGCGTGGAAATTCTAGCTACCTGACTGTTTCCTAATCTTACGAGAACGATTTTGGGCTGTGATAGCCTGTGGCCGTTTTCATTGGAGGAGTGTACATTTTCCCACTGACCAACATGAGTGACTGACTATAGCCAGGTAGTCACAAACAACTGATGTGGGGTTCATTGTGGCCATCCACAGCACCCCCAAGAAAAGGTTTAAACTAACAGGTTACAAAGATACATGTTATGGCACACTTTTTAAAAAAAAATAGGTAAAAAGACTTACAATTTATTGTCAGGTCAGTAGACCAGCAAATGAAAAAATCCAAAAGATGTCAAGTCTCCATCAGTACACAGGAGCATTTTACAACATATTTTCATAATACCTTTGCCATCAAAACATATGAGCATTTTCAGTGTAACCCGCGATATATGTCAGTATGTTGCCATTACAAGAAGATATTCTAAGGCTGGCTTTGCCAATTTATGCCATTACTGCCACTTTAATAAACACACATGCTGCCTGTGCCCAATAATGGCGTTATTGCCAGTATCAGAACATGTGTTCATGTTAATTGTGCTGATATACATCAGTTTATAATTATAATTGGTTATTTATAATACGCTTACTAGCCACAGTACGAACACATGTATATGCCCAATGATGCCAATATTTCTATGTAAGTATGAAACCACTGCAGAAATATATTTTCATGGTGGCTGTTGTAATATATTGAAGTGGGAAAATGGAAGACCAGGCTCCCGTCCTTCACCTCTCGCGCTTGGCCTAAAGGGTCACGACCCAGACACCCGCCACGAGAAGAGTTTGCCCATCTACCAGACGACCAAATACCCTGGTACAGGAACATACGGATGTGTCCATCTGCCTGCCCAGCAGCCCGCACTGGCCATGCCGACACCTGCGGCACGGACCAACTAGACTAAAACCTACACGTCGTTAGAGATGCCATGACGACCTAGCCAACGGTCAGCACACCTGTACAAATATACACACTGGACACTCCCGCACCAACCTACACGAAGAATATACTCAGTGCTATGATGTAGACGACAGACATACTGACGGACGTGCATCTTTATTATTTTCCACATAGGCTTTCAAAATGCAGAAACGCAAGACGCATCATGAACTCATCTAAAAGAGCTTGCTCACGCTTCTCCTAAAACCAGTTGCCACAATGAGAAATATAATGAAGACACGATACTGGTCATAAGACAATATGGTACTGTAACCTAAAGCGCCTGTGCAGCAAACGGCTCCACTTATACACCAGGCCTAAGTAGGCCGCAAGCAAGAGCTTCCATGGACGTTAAAAGAACAAGAGTCAGGTTGCTGATCCTGCAGAATGAGCCCGGCGAAGCAACCAGCCAAGGTCGCAATGTTGCCAACCCACATTCCGAGAGCAAACCATCAAAGGCACGATGTTACAACCTCGCACGCCGCACACCAACGTTAAAGTCACACCTGCAAATTAAACCAGGCACACAGTGGAAAAACAATATTAATTGTGCAGAATTATGCCTCAAACACGGTCCCACCTCACGTGACCAAGCCGAACCTGACAGGATGCCAAGCCCAGGAGGAAGAAAGCGTCTGGATCCCTCGCTACAAGACATAGGCAGATACAATTAAAAGGCTCAATGGACATCTGCGACAGTGGGAGTAGTCGGCCTTCCAGCTATGAATAAGTCCTCACATTGTCTGCACGTACCCATAGTGAAACATTGTTGCAAATGACAGGTACACCGAGAGCTGGGAACAGCGATGGTCCCAGGCCGGGAAGCTCGCGGGCGCACCAATCAGAACATGGGGCTCCTATCACTGACGCCATTAACTTTAACCAATCATCAGGGGTCTTCATGTAACAATTCTCATGTATCTAATTGTAGGGACAACCCAGATATATCACCTGACTAACCCTTGTCCACTAATATTGTTCTCTATACGTGTGCTATACTAACCCTACCACTCGAGCAACCAATTAAGAGTGGCGATAGGTTTTTTGCTAACTTTCCAAGGTGACGCAAGTAGCGCGTCATAATAAGGTAAAAAGGGCCTGCGAGCCCTACGATTGTGTGTGTGTCAGGACGGACGCGTACGCTCCTTGACCCATCCCTGCCGTTTTTGTCTAATAAACAGCAGAGTCACCTTGCTTCTTGCGTGTGTCTCATACTCTATCTCATCTGGGATATACGGGAAGAGTTGGGGCCTCCCTGCCCGGAGGTCTGCGGACGGCCCGGCCGAATCCCGGCAGAATTTCCCCCCGACAAGTTGGAGGCACTGCTGAGATCTGTTCAAGATCCGCCTTTTTATTTTTACTTTTTCCAGGCACTCCCGCTGCGAGGAGGCCCGGTGGCGCGGCCCCCTCTGCCGTTGCCCCCTTCTGAGGACTACAGGACCATCGCGGAGCTGCGAGAAGACCGGACAGCGCAATCCGGATATAGGCCCTCGGGAGCCGGTTGAGAAGTATCCCGCCCGCGGTTGGCGAGTGTCCAGACGTGGTCCAGACGAGGGGAGGTGACGAGCCGCTTGGAGGGGTACACGCAGTCGAGCGGCCCCGCATCAAGAGAACTTGGTGAGCATGACACGCACAACAAGCAATGCGAAATTGTGAGGGAGGGGGGAGGAATTAAATAAGGGAGGAGGGAGGTGTTGCACAGGTGCGCGGCGAAGGTTTGACAATCTAGTGTTGGCAATGGAATGAATGGTAGTGAAACGAGTGCGAGAGCAGTGGGCTACGTCACGCGAAAGAGGGGGGCGGAGCACGAAAACATCACGTGCGGCCGCTCGTAGACACTGATTGGCCTAGGTCGCGACTACGTGTAAGGGTGGGTGTGTGTGGTTTCCTACGATTTGGCATTTATTGATCAATGAGTAGATGAGGATCCCTATTGTTCGAGCAAGAAACTCGATAGGTAGATGACGTTTCCCTGTAGGCGGTAGCTAGTTAGTTGCCCAATACGGAAGATAATTGGCTGGTTAAGCCCTCCTGTTGAGGGGTGTATCACACGCGAGGCGACGCAGTGTGCGCAGTCCGATTATATTATTGATTTGATTACCTTGTTCCAGGAGTGACAGGAAGACAGCTGTAGGGTTAACGGGGGTAGATTGCAAGTGTATTTTGAACTTAAATAACATATGAAGAACTTACCAGTAGCTCGAAGAGATCAGTGACGTCACCAGTAGGGCTTTCATAGGATATCGCGAGCACAAGGCATCTTCGTTTTAAGAGTGGTGGGGAAGAGAAATATGGTAAGGGAGTGGAAAGGGAGATAAACGGTAAATGAGTTGATCGGGGAAAGGAGAAAGGGGGGCGTGGCTGCGCACGGAGAACGCCGGCCACGGCAAGTGTAAAAGGGGGAGGAGCACGTGAAAATAGGACGACTGTATAAGAGCGTCATAAGGGGTACGCAGTCGCAGGGGGCTACGTGCGCCTCGGCCGCAGGGGGCCGTAAGGGTGTTGTATAAAGAAAGAAAGACAGAAGGAAATATACAAATGTAAAATACCATATTTTTTATAATTTTCATTAGCGGATTGTCGTAAGTCCCCAAACTTACGGGGCCAGGTAAACAATATAAGGTTGTATATTGTAAACTGCTAGTGAGATAAACTGCTACCAGATAGGGGAAGGGTAACAAGTGGAGCGCTACTATGTCATACGGGACAGGGTTGGGAGGGTGGGGGAACACCCTCACTACCCCACTACAACACATATGCACAACACTGCCACCCCATAGGGAGAAACTAATTAAGTACAGCATAGAATGGACCCAGGGGACGGATAACAAAATGCTAACACCGTGGCCGCCTAATGGTAGCTTTGATCCATATGCCCAACATTCACTGCTAAACCATCTGCACAATACATACAAGGGGAAGAAGTTGGCAAACCATGTGGAGGTGTTTAACTTATGGAGGATGTTCCAGGGGTCCCGACCAGGACCAAATGGAATGTTCACTATGGGAGAAAAACCGGAAGAAAAAGAGATTAAGGAGGAAGGAGAGGATGGGAAAAAGGGGAGTGAAAGCAGAAAGAACACCGGGAACGGAGGAGAAGGAGGAGGAAAGAATAATAAATTAGATGACATAAAAAAGGAACCGAGCAACGAGATACCCATAACACAGGAAGTGAAAACAGAGGGAGGGGGGCTGTACCCTTTAAGAGAATTAGGAGAAATAGAAAGAGGACAGTTAAGGGCGGCTGAGGGATACTCGAACCCGGCATACAGCCCTCCACCATATGTGGCTCATAGGAAGATGCCAGTGGGGGAGGGGAGGACTGGAGAAGAGCAGACTGTGGAGATAGGAAATGATGAGTGGGTAGCTGCACAGATACTATTAAAATTACGAGGTTCACTAACTGGAGAAGAGAAGGAGGTAGTAAAGAAAACAGATGAGGATAGTGCCAGGGAGAGTGAAGTGAGGGGGGAAGAGCTATTACGGCAAAAGGAAGAGATTTTGGAGGAACGACTAGCGAAGCTAAGGGATGAGCAGAATGAATTGATCAAACAGCTCGAGAGGGAGGAGAGAGAGAGAGCGAGGAAAAGGAAAGAAGGTAAGAACGAATTGGAAAAAATAAGGGAACGGAATGAGGAGCAAAGGAGAGAAGCTGAAAGGGTAAAAGCAGCAGCAGAAAGGGTATCAAGAGTAGTGCTGCGAGAGAAGAAGAGGGAAGAAGAAGAAAAAGAAATGGCAATGTGGAAGAGGAGGTTACTATCTGAAACAACTAAGAAAAATGAAGAAGGGAAGGTAATAGAGAGTATAGTAGAAAGAGAAAGGGTGAAATGGGAAAGGAAGAAAGAGGATGAAAGAATATTGGAACAGATGAGCAGTGAAGTGATGGAGGAATTAAAAAGGAAAAGGGAGGAAAATAGTAGGGAGATGGAGGAGAGAAGTGTAGGAGAAAGAGAAGATAGGAGTAGGGAGAGTGAAAGATGGGGGGGTGTATATAGAAGGACAGAAGTAGCGACATCAGCACAAGGGGGAGCAGTTGGTAAAGGAGAAAAAGGAGAATTGGACCTAATAGACTTACAAACAGTAACAATAAAAGGGAAAAAGACCGAGTGGGGGGTGCCGTTTATGACTGACTTTTGTAGTGAGGAAGAAGAAGGAGTGGAGAGGGAAGGAAGAAAAAGTGAAAGGGAAAGCTTAGACAAACTATACCTCACCCGAACCAACATAGACTCACCATGGATCAGTAGGAGAAAGGATGAGC